>NW_027513711.1:600000-1200000 GCF_048772815.1 Callospermophilus lateralis
TCCCGTGGCAATCACCATGACACTGCAGTTAAGACAAACATTTCAGCTTCAAAAAAATCATGGCTGTGGGACTGTTGCTTGTTCCTTAGCATCTGTCTGTTGATTTTGTCTATGTACTTATCTCTAGCCTTTAAGTAAAAGCAGCATACTACTGCTGACTGACAGGTTATAGTTCCCCCCCAAAAAAACTTAGGCATCAAGGGAGATAGGTAAGAACACCAGAGTGGGAGAAGATTAAATAGAACAAAAGTTTACAGGACAGAGAGTCTTAAGGGCCTTCTTAGTTCAGATTACCTTTAGGAGGGAGGGGGCACACAGGCAGGCAAGAACCCAAACACAAATCATTTTTAATGAGGGGAGTAACAAAAGCAAGGACTTTCTAGAGCCTATAGATTGCATTCTGGTGTTGTACCACCTGACACACATAGCTCTGAGAACCTTGGTCTCCCCAGGTTGGTTGCCCTGGGGTTTCTCTGACCTTTTGTAAAAGAACTGAAGTGTGTGGAATTATATGATACTAGGAATAACATATAGTTTGATGACTCTTTTTTATTAGAATATACTAATATATTTTTATTTTTTTCTTGGTCAAATTGTATTTTTAAGGGTATTTTAAATATGTTAATCCCAGTATTTTTATTTTCCTATAATATTAAATATATATAACTTATAAATAAAGGCAAATAAGCATCACTTTTGACCTTTGTAAATTCACTTTAGAACAGTGTCTTGGAAAAGGGTTATTAATTTTTTTAAGTAATTATAACATTTGTTAATCTTATTATGATATAATTTTATTAAACATTCTTTTCTATTTTTATATAGGTCTAAACTTAGTCTTTTTCAATCAAGAATCAGTTTACAAAAAGCAAGTGTAAAGGTGAGTTTTTGAAAGGTATATTTCACAATTGAGAAACCTTACCTTATATTTTAAAAGTTTGGGGTCTTTTGAGAATGGAAGTGGGGTTTTTCTACTTTACAGAAGCATTTCAAAGTCAATAACCCAGTGAGGAACTTTCCTTCCCAGTGATGGGATTTTTCACCCAGGTGTGGACACTGGACATAGCTTGCTTCCCAAGACTGCTTGAGGGGTAGGTTTGGATGTGTTACAACTCATGTAGTCTGTGTATTTAACTCTTAGTCCAAGAGACAAAGTGCAGGGGCTTTCAGAAGCACTGTAGAATCATTTCACTCAGACTTAATACCTTAAGACCAGGTCTTCTGGGCTGGTGCAAGTGAGTTTTTCTGAGGGGCCCTCAAACTGGAGTACCTGTCAAGTAAGCTTAGAGACCAGAGTTTGTTGCCAGACTCCCCACCAACAGGAAGTTTTTCTGACACATTTGGATTGTTGATTTTTAAAATACTAGTATCTAAAACCTCCAGATTTACCCATGTCTTCAAAAATAAGGAACCTTTATTTAGAACCTTTATTTTCCCATCTCAATAAACTCAAAAAAATATTTTTCAGTTCTGTAGCAAACTTTGGAATTATGTTAAGTATAAATAACAAAGGTTTAAAATGTTCTCCCCATGTTTTCAGGTACTATTTTATTTCTTAATAGTGAAGTATAATTTTTACATACATGTAAATGTTTTCTCCACATTGTTATTTTTACTCTTGGTGGGGAGCCATTACTTGCTGTTTTTCCATACAGTATCAGTTTGCACTGATTTTTTTCCTTTTATTATTATGTTTTAGTTAAAAGCCCGGCGATCTGAGTGTAATTCCAAAGCTACCCACGCAAGGAATGATTATCTTCTTACACTAGCAGCAGCAAATGCACATCAGGATCGCTACTATCAAACAGATTTAGTTAACATTATGAAGGTAATACAGTTTTAATATCTGTGATAATTTTGTTTCATTAAAAACAAACAACCCATGAGCTGGGTGTTGTGTACATAGGATTGAGTATAGAATACTAAAAAGGCTACTTTCTATTTCATTAGAATGTGCTCAATATTGGTGACTGACCTTTGTTTTCAAGTAATTTGGAATTAATTTTTAATGTTTAAAGCCAATTCACAGTAAAGGATTGCATTATTCCTTAGACATAGAAGATATTTGCTAAATAGTGATTATTGATATATAAAAGATAAGATTGATATATAAAGTGTGACATAATTCTTAAGCTGGGAAACTACTTCTGAGCTATTTCCTGAGATATTGAAGCTAGATAGAATCTTCAAGTACCTTCTGAATTATCAGAGAAAGGCTGGTATTTCAGCATAGTTTTATTTTTTGTTAGGTTGTACTGTTATTTGTTATTTTCTGCAAAATATTTTTTTAAAACAGGTTTTACAAAAAAAGTATATAGTATGAAAATATTTTTATAAAAAGGTGTGTTTTTTATATTTTTATAGTGTATTGCTTAAGAAAGTCTGAATTACTTATTAACCAGAATTTTGGCTATTTTTTGTTTTTAAAAAAACTTGGATTTTTTCCAAGTGCCATGATTTTATCTTTAGTAGGTGGAATTATGCATTAATATTTGATGATTTTTGAGTTGAACAAACAAAAAACGCTGGTGGTTATATGAAGATGTCATCTACTCTGGGTTTTACTCTGAAATACTGAAGATTGCATTACAATTTGTATATCCTGGTCTTTCCTCATCTATACTACCTGTATTTATTTTGAACTTTCACAGAAGTAAAGGAAAGGGGGAAGGGGAGAGGAAGAAAACCATTTTAACCCACTGCCAGGCTGCCTCTACTTGCAGGCAGACAGACTCCACTTTGAATTGCATCTCCTTCTTTCCTGTTTTCTTAAGAACCCAAACATTGGATTATTCTATCTTTCTCTTATATTTTCAACACAGCACTCTCAAATGGGTAGTTCTTAATGACTCTTCAACACATATATTGCTATAGTTAAATTCCTTGTTTTAGGAAATCAGCAATTAAAAATGGGGTTACAACTGGCGCAGGCAGTCTTTTTACTACAGAGGCTCTGGGAAAAGAGATCAGCTTTATCCAGAAATTACAAGTTCCTTGTTTGAAAGTAAAGATGGAACATTTCCTGAGACCTCTAGCAAAAGGCAGGAATGTTGGAGGATGTCAAACTGGACTAAGAAGTAATTTATTTCAAAATTTCTTCTTTCCGGGCCTGAGGTTGTAGTTCAGTGGTAGAGTGCTTGCCAAATACTTGTGAGGCACTGGGTTCGATAAAAATAAATAAACAAAGTAAAGGTATTATATCCATCTCAAACAATATATATATATATATATATATATATATATATATATATATATATATATATTTTAAATTTCTTCTTTCCTTTTTGTTTATTGCCTGAAATCCCCTTTTCTGCCATTTGTCCTGTTGCAACTTCTGCTGGTTAGAACATAGGTTAGAATAATGAGACAGGAAATTATTTTATATCCAGATGAGAACTCTATGTGCCTTTCCCCAAAGAGTATTTGACATAGAGGTTAAATATTTTAGCCTCTTATTATAGTGCTTCAGACTTACCTGAGAATTGGCCTTTCATTCATTCTAGCATGACTGCTTTAGGAAAATGTATTGTTTCAAACAATACATTTACTGAAGATGATTTTTTGCACAGCATTTGATTCCTTATATCCTGTATATGTCTACCATTAGATCAAAGCTGATAATCTACAAATTAAGTATCCCTTATCTGAAATGCTTGGGACCAGAAGTGTTTCAGATTTTAGATTTTTGGATTAGAGATGCTCAGTCCGTATAATGATTTTTTTTGTCTCTGTGAATATTTATTTTTAGAGCAGCAAGGGCTATATTCAAAGCACAAAATGGGCCCCTGTAACATTTTTCTTCTGTCAATTTCTACTTTCCATTTCTGTGGAAAAAATGGACAAGATATCTCCAACTGCTTCTTTCTGAGAGAGGAAGAAGTTGGTGGGGAGTGACCTGAAATCTTTATTCTCTATCAGGTGGGGCATGGACAGTTAAGGGTATTCAGCATCAGGGTAGTCCAGAGGTCCGTGGTTGCCATTGGTGGGTAACTGGACAAGGTACACATAGGGTAGGATCATGCTAGGATAATAGTAAACAAGATAGCAAAGCATTACTTTTTTGTAAACAATTAGCACAAAAGCAGTTAGTATTTCTGCCAATCTCTGAAAACCATGAAGACAGTAACTCATTAAACCTTAAGGTGTATTGAGGTGTCTTACACCCAGACAAAGCAGGTTCCTGCTCAGGAGATGTGAGCCACCTGGGAAAATAAAATGTCTGAAATAATCAGTAAGAAATACAGAGCTAAAGGTTAGAGTTTAAAAAGTGGATTGTCTGATGGGTCTTCCAGTCTTGATAGGAGCTGGAACAACTGAAAAAGGGGGAATATATCAAGGACAGGGATAAGGTTTTAATGGGAGGAGTCTTATTTGGTGCTTCTTTCTTGGTGTGGTAGGTCTTGCAGTAAACAGGTTGATTGGTATTTGACAATCTGCACCTATCTTCCAGAGGCTGTCTGGTTCCAGCAAGTCACTCCCCTCTCCAGAGCTGAGTTAGAACTTGAGCAGTAGGTTAGGCAGGGGGCCATGTAATCAAGCATTCTCAAAACAGTGTATTCCTATTGGGAGTTCCTGATACCAGGCTTCCCTGCCTAATGGCTCCACCACTGCTCAGTTTACCCATGGCTCATAGATGGCTCTTGGCAAAGATGGGATCTAATGTTCCGTTGATTTGTAAGTGGAGGCTGTTTAAGGCTTTAGAAACATTAGCAAAGTTGTTAGAAACATAGACAACATTTACTTGCTAAACTCTGTCACATTTAATATGCTTAATGCCAGTTTTTATTTTTCATCCAGCAAGAAGCCATGACTTCTTAAATGATAAAACAGTACAAATTTCAAACCAAGATGTAGTTACCCTTTTGAAACACCAGAAAAAGGTTCTGGCTTTCAGATATATACATTGTTAATTTATTGTAGCATTTCCTTACTTATAATATTCTTAACTGTTATTCTCCAGGGCTCAGACCGCATTTTCTCTTAACACATTTGCTTGTGACATGACCAATTCTGTATCCTTAGCTTCCTTACTTGTTTCATTAACTTCTTCCTCTTCACTCTTTTCTTGTACCAGTTGGAGTCTGTGTGTTTTCTTCAGTGTTTGAGAAAGCTTCACCTTGAACTGTGAATTTCTCAGCAGCTGCTAAATGTGCTTGCCGAGGTAAAACTTCAATCTTGGCTTTCCCAAAAACTATATAGGTATCTGGATCTGGACTCTTACAGACATCTGGTTTTGTGATGACAAAGAGGATATTCTTAGATATTTTTGGATATTCATTCTAATAACCCAGCCTATCAAAGACCCAGTTTGGACATAAATTTCTGTGCCTTCTTTTCACTTTCTGTTTTACTTTACTGACTGATTCTTCATCGATAGCATTTAGTTTTTATAATGGCACAGGTGTCCCCTACCATGCATATTTTAAAATGAGCTAATATTAGCTTAAACAGCAGCAAAACTAAAATCTTAGTCTGAGGGTAGCTTAAGTGATAAGAATGTGCACCAAGAATGTAGAAAGCCCTGGATTGAATCCTAGCACCTCTTAAGCAAACAGACAACCCATTTTGTTTTGTGGTATAGGGAATCAAACCCATGGTCGCATGCATGCTAGGTAAGTGCTTTACTACCGAGCTATATCTCTAACCCAAACCCTATGTTTTCAAAATTGAATCTACACCAAAAGAAGATGTCCTTCAATAAACCAGGAAAAAATACCTTATTTGTGGGACCTGTGCTCTGCCAAAAACAAAGAGAAAATTAATGAACCTGACCAACTGTCAGATTGTTAGGTGTTCTTGAACTTCCTTTGAAGTCCCCATGCTTGTTTTTAATCAGCATTAGGTAGATTATGCTTCTAATTTTTCGTTTCATGAAACATTTTAGAATATTGATTTAATATAGAGGCAGAAGATCCTTAAAAATGTAGTGTGACTAACTTATTTCTTCCTCAGGCTAATTCTGTGGATCTGCAGTATTGGAAAACTCCCATCCATCACTCTATTGGCTTCCCTCACTGAATTGACCACAGTTTTGTACCTTATTTAGAAATGCTTATTGTTCTGAGTTGATGTTAAGGTGATAATGCCCTAGTTAGAATCTTTTTTCTTAAATTATATGGACAGTTTAGAAGCAGAGGATTTTGTATTGAAGACTTAAGTACCAGAGTTTTTTTTTTCTATTGCAAAGCTGATCTTTGGTCTTGGCTTTGGAACATATTTCATCCCTTCTGCCTTCTTTGGCACCAAAACAATTGATTATTCTATTTTCTCCATATAGTTCTTAAATTCTGCTGCTATATTGACAATTGTTGGGATCTTGGTGATGATACCTCATCATGTCTGTCTTGGAGTTACACGCCACTAGTTGCCCTCTGTCTGATGCTAGCAAGTTGTCCTGAGATCTCCTTTTGCTGTCTCCTCTCTGGATCTTCAGCTTTTTGTATCATATGTCTTCTTTTTTCTTAGTACCTTCTTGAGAAAGGTATAGAAAGTAAGTTTTTTTGAGGTGCTGTATCTATGAAAATGTCATTATTCTGTGCTTATAGTTGGGTATACAGTTAAAGGTTGAAAACTGTTTTTGCAAATGTCAGAATCCATAATCCATTGTTTTCCTGTTTCCTATATGGCTTGAGAACTCAGAGCCATCCTGGTTCTTGGATTCTTGTGTCTCATTTCATTTTTTGCTTTTCGTTTTTAGAAATTATGGACTATTCTTAGTATACCCTTGGATTTCTTGGATTACTTCTTCCCTTTGTTTTTCTCTTTCTGGAACTCCTTCTATTAATGTGTTGAGTCTCCTGGTCTGGTTTTTAAAATTTATTTTCTCTCTTATTTTCCATTTTTGTTATTATGCTCTATTCCTGAGAGAATTCTTCAACTATTTTATTGAACGTTTAACTTTTCAAAAATAGTTTTATTGTCTAATTATTCCTTTTGTTCCCTAAATCTTCCTTTTTTATACAAGGTTTCTAAGGAATATGACTATATATTGACTTTTTTTTAACTCCAGTGCTATCAGTAATACAGTTAACTTTCAAGTTACTTCTGCTTGTATATGCTTATATGGTATCTGTCTTAGTTTGAGGTAGGATTTGTCAAATTGGAGCTTCACTGTAGGTAATCTGGTAGAACATTTATGGGGGAAGCCCCAGTATTGATATTCTTAGCTGGTTCCTCTTGAATTTGTCAAACCCCACCCCACCCCCTCACCCCCCCTTCACCCCCCTCACCCCCCTCACCCCCCTCATTCCCCTCATCCCCCCTCCCCTCACCCCACCCCATTCCATCCCACCCCGCCCCACTCCCACTTCACCCTACCCCCCTGCCCAATATACACACCCTCCCTTTGCTGTCTTCTGAAGTCACTTCTTCAGATCTCTTTCCTTGGGTTGTTTTCTGAAGAACACTTCCCTGACCTGGTCACTCCTCCCAACCATGAAAATGGTTTATCTCATCTTTGTAGCACATAGTATAGTTGCAGTTTACTTAGATCTATGACTACGTGATGAGTACCTTGTCTCCCATTTACCTATACTTTCCATAAGGATAGTGGTTGGTTGTTTTATTAGAGATTTTATCCTTTCTACCTAGTTCAGTATATTTTTAATGCATGAGAAATGTTTGTGAACATTTGAACATACTGAACAAATGAATGAATAACCAATCTTGTTTTAATCCTCACGTGATAAATCATTTACTTGGTAAATGAAGAAATTAGATAAAGCTTGAATTCAAATCTGGCACGTCTAATAGAAGGGCTGGTATCACTAATTCTTTACATGATGCTGTTTCTTTGGACTTCTTTTTTCTTTTTTTGTTAAATGGAGCATTGTCTTTTTCTTTTGGCTTCCATAAGGAGCCATGAGATGATGAAAGTGTTTTTGTTCATTTTGAAGCGTGGTATACAAGTTACATTATTTTTTTAAATAACAGAAGTTCTAGCTGGGCCTTGTGGCACATGCCTGAATCTCAGTGACTTAGGAGGCTGAGGCAGAAGGGTTGCCAAGTTTGAGGCCAGTCTTGGCAATTTAGACCCTGCATCAAAATAAAAGGGCTGGGGATATGGTTTAGTGGTAGAGTACCATGGGTTTGATCCCCAGTATGCAAAATAAATAAAAGAAATTCTAGTATATTGTAGATAACTCTTGTTTTGTTTATGGGAAGGAGAGTGTAAAAGAGACTTCAGTGCTTGGGAGTGAGAATGGAGCAACTATTTAGGTGCCTTGCATTATAAGATACTACAAGTGCTTTAAAAACCATTATTTATTTAGTTTTTATAATAATTTCCTAATAAATTTATTTATTAAACTTATTTAACAGATCAACCTCAGAGACTCAGTGACATCCAGTTATTATATTATAGCCAGGACTTAAGGTCTCGGTGTTCTTTCCTGGACACTCTGGTGTTTTCTTACCACCATACCATTCCTTGTTAGTAAAAAACAATATAATAAGCAGTAGTATATAGTGAATATAGTAGTATATAGTGAATATCATGAATTCTGAGAGAATTATAGTATAAAATTATTTGTTAAACATTGCACATTCTCTCCTGTTCTAATAATTCTTAAAATGATGATCATGTCTCTATCGAAATATAAATATTTGGACAGCTTCCCCAAGGCATACTTTTTATTCCTTAAGCAAGTATTGATTAGAACAAATACTAAATATATATTGCTCTGTGTCTGTATGTTGTCAGGCTAGTGGTTTTTTTTTTTTTTTTTTTTTTTTAATCTTCAAACTAAAAATCTATTGCTAAACCGTGGACCTGAGATAACCAGTTTAATCAGATCTATAGAGAGCAACTTAACTGGCTGCTGGAAAATGAGATAGTTGTTCCTTAAATGTTCTTTTGAATAACATGATCTTGTAAAATATTTTTCTTTTTAAGAGTTCATACAATATTTTCTTTGTGGTTTGGATGAAGAAAAATAAGGCACAGTACATCAGAGTAGAAAAGATAGCATTAGTCAATCTAATGAAAGACTTTAAAAGCTTAATAATATTGGGCGCTTATTTCTAGACAAATGTTTTTTGTTCTCATTGAAAGTTAAACATGTCTGGACTAGTTGATAATTGGGCAAAGTAATTAAAAACTTTATCTGACATATAATATCTAGAAAATATGATAATTTGGTGTATCTTTTGCAGACTCTTTTTGGGGGGAGTAGTCAATAAAGAGAAAAATATTATTGGTGTTCAGGTTCCATTTCTGGCTCTTCTAGCTAAGCATTAATTATTCCAAAAAGTCTTCCTCATTCATATTTAGATTGTATAGCTCTCATCTTTTTTATTTTGAGTTCTGGCTTTTCTGGTATCTCTGCCATCTCTAGCTGGTATACTTCTCTTTCATGTAGTAATACTATTTCACTTAATGAATAAGCATGGAAGTCCCCAGATTTCAAACTTGACTTTCTGCTTCTCTTGTTTTACATACTTTTTGAAAGTCCCTTTTCTTAGGGAGAATAATCATTTGCCCAGTTTCTGCTAATATTATACAGTTCTTAAATATGCCTGCAATCTTGTCCTTAACATTATCCATATTTATTATGCTTTATCCATCTGTGGCAGAAACTTTTCTAAATTAGAAGCAGTTCATTTCCTCCCCCCCTCTCCCCATGGTTTCCACCAGTAATCACCCCATCCTAGGGATCAGGTGATGATCAGGGCTTAGAAACTGTAATGTCCAATATGGCAGTCCTTAGGTACATTGTGACTATGTAAATTAGTTAAAAATGAATAAATTTTGGGCCCAAGGAGGGTGAAGCCGTGGGATTATGTTGAGGGGGCAGGCCCAAGTGAGGATGAGCCAGGTGGCTGTTTTGAGGCCCTACTGTCTCTTGGCATTTGCCTCTTCAGTCCTTCCATCTCTACAGCTATCACTACCAGAGGATCGTCTGCCCTTTGCTGCAGACAGACATACAGACACACACACACACACACACACACACACACACACACACACACACACAGAGCAAGTAGTAGTTGAATAGGAGAAGAATGGCGTTGAAACAGATTTTCAGCAACAAGTGCTTTGGGGTATTGCAGAACATTTTGAACATGACAGTGTTGATCTGAACTGCAAAATGAAATTTTCTGTCTACTTACCACCAAAGGCAGAAAGTGGAAAGTGCCCTGTACTACATTGGTTGCCTGGTTTAATTTGCACAGAACAATTTTAAATCAAAATCTAGTTATTATCAGGCTGCCTCAGAACACAGCCTTATCATTTGCTCCCAGATACCAGCCCTCATAGCTGTAATACTAAAGGAGAAGGTGGAGAGCTGGGGTGTCCGCACTGTTGCCTGGGTTTTATGTGAATATCACTGAAGATTCTTGGAAAAGTAACTACAGAATGTACTCTTAGGTAACGAAGAAGCTTCCCAACTCATAAATACGTTTTTCAGTGGACCCCCAGTGGATGTCTATTTCTGGCCACTTTATGGGAGGTCAAGGAGCTCTAATTTGTCCTTTGAAAAATCCCAGAAAATACAAAACTGTGTCAGCATTTGCTCCAGTTTGCAACCCAGTGCTGTGTCCATGGAGCACAAAACATTTAGTAAATATTTGGGAACAGATCAAAATAAAGAAAAGGAATATGATGCAACCCATCTTGTGAAGTCCTGTCCAGGTTCTCAGTTGGACAAGGGAAAATGACCAGTTTCTTCTAGATGGACATTTACTCCCTGATAATTTCATAGCTGCCTATATAGAAAAGAAAATTTCTATTGTTTGTAGATGATAGGAGGGCTATGATCATAGCTACTACTTCATTGCAACCTTTATAATCAATCATTATGCAAAATACCTGAATGCATGAAAAACTTCTGATAAGAAAATCTCTTCAGGATTATAAAAGTTATAATAAACAGAATCGCTGAGGAAAAAATTTTGAAACATTGGATTTCATGTTGCCAAAAGAACTTCATTCTACACTTGAGTCTCCTGAATAAATATATAAAATCTGAAAAAAAGAATAAATTTTAAAATTCTTTTTATTGTCACAGTAGCCATAGTTTAAGTGTTCAGAAACCCATGTGGCTAGTGACTACCATATTGGACTGTGCAGATGTATTTTTATTGTCTCAGAGCGCTACTGGACAACAGTACTCTGGAGCTTAGTTTTTACTTGTTTTTCTTCCATTGTGACTTCTTCTGTCCACTATCAACCCTACTGACCATTTTTCTTGATAACAACAGCTATAATTACATTCTGTTATTTCAGGAGTAATTCCATTTTCACTTGTACTCTAGACCTTTATTTATACCTTATAATAGAACAGAAGTTGGAAAACATTTTCTATAGAGGGCCAGATAATATATATTTTAGGTTTCTGTGTAGTAACCACTCAACTCTGCACTTGAGTTTTTACTTGGTGATAGGCGCTTGATGATACAAAAATGAATTGGATAGGATCCATGCCATCAGTGAGCCACAAATAAGAAGGTTATGATTCTCTGGAGCAGCTCTCCAGGGGCTTATGGAATATGACACAGTAGATCCTTTTCCTGCTATATTGATCATATTATGCTTGGCTCCCTGTGACACAAAGAGAGTCTTTTGCCAGTCTTATCAAACTTCAAAAACAGTTGTTTTAAAATATTTTTAGGAGTCAAATATTTTCAGACTCCTATATGGAATCTTTATACATAAAGCAGATGAAGGGGAAAGCTATTTGGTTGTAAAACTTGAGAGCGTGTTCCTCTTTGTGTGTGTTTCCCACTCCTCTCACCTGCCTGTGCCACTTCCCTTACTTCTTTCTGTGGTTCCTGAGGTGTTGTGCTGAATACTACAGTTCCTTGAAATATAGTTTGGAAACAAATGTTCTAAAAAAGGATATTCCAACTAACAAATTTCTTGTAAATTTTAAGTTTTATCTAGATGATCTTCATTCTAGAATTTACCAATTAATCTTTCAAAAATGTAAATTAGAACCTAGTAATCTATACCCTGCAGTGGCCAGTTCATCACAATGGGCTTAGACATTGTAGCTTGACTCTGAGTTGAGTATCTTTGCTGGAGAATCAACAGTGAGTGAGGGATACTGAAGCTGAGCATTCATAGAACTATTTAAGAGAAGCATATAGAGCTGGAGTTGTAGTTCAGTGTCAGAGCACTTGCCTACATGTGAGGCACTGGGTTCAATGCTTAGCATGGCATAAAAATAATTAAAGGTATTGTATCCATCAAAGAGAGTAATATATAGGGTGACAAGAGTAAGAACTTTGAAGAAATTAACTTGTTTTTAAAAAATCTGTTTTGGAGAAGTATAGTTAACATACAATAAAATGCAATGGTATGCCAAATCCATTTCATGCATTCCCACTTTGAATCTCTTACTTCCTGTGTTACTGCCAGCTAGAGAAAACGCTCTGCTCTTAAAGGGCTAGTGTGATTATGTTAAACCTACCCAGATAATCTCTTTTTTCTTGCCATTTATGATAACACAATCCCAAGAATGATATCTCATCATATTCACTGTTTTTTTTGTGTGAATCTGACTACTCTAAGTATCTCATATAAGTAGAATTATAATTTATCCTTTTGTGTCTGGCTTATTTCACTTAGCGTAATGTTTTCAAGGTTCATCCATGTTGTAGTATATGTCAGAATTTCATTATTTTATAAGGCCAAATAATATTCCATTGTATTTACATACTATATGTTGTTTATTTATCCACTGATAAATGTGCGTTCCTTCTGCCTTTTAGCTATTGTGAAAAATGCTGTATGAACATGGAATACATATTTTGAGTTCCAATTTTCAGTTCTTTATACACACACACACACACACACACACACACACACACACACACACACGTATTTTTTGGTAATGGGAATTGAACCCAAGAGTTCATATTGTAGCATGTATTACTATTTATTCCTTTTTATGATTGAATAATGATATATCACGTTTTATTTACCCATTCATTAGTTGGTTAACATTTGGATTATTTTCACTTATTAACTATTACCTGTCTGACTCTTTATTCTCCTCTCAGATCTCTCCCTTTACTCTTTACCCTTCAATGAGTGATTCTCTTTAGTTTCTCAACCATACCAATCTCCTTCCTATACCAGTGCCTCCTCACTATCACATTCACTTTTTTTTAATTAACTTTTATTTGTTCTAATTAGTCATACATAACATTATAATGCATTTTGATGCATCATACATAAATGGAGTATAACTTCTCATTCGTCTGTTGTGCATGATGTAGAGTCACACATCTATATCAGGTCATGTAATTACATTAGGTCATGTAATCATATGTGCACATAGGGTAATAATGTCCAATTCATTCTACTGTCATTCACATTCACTTTCTTAACTTCTGCATTTTCCTGTAGTGCTGGGAATCTAACCCAGGGCCTTACATACACTAGGCACACTTTCTTAAGTCTTAGGGTTCACACATAGTTCTAACCTATTTCTGTAGGAAAGCCTTCCTCAAACTATATTACATTCCTCTATTTTATATTCTCCTAGCATCGATTTTTAATACTCTTCTTAACTTTAATTGTATACTTGATTATATGTTTTTTGTTTTACCTCCTGCCCTTAGTATGCTACAAATTCTTAAAAACAAAATTATGTGTTTTCTGCTCACAGCTGTATTGCTTGAGCTTAGCATAGTACCAACATATGTATCTGTTAAGTATATTAATGCATGAAATCTATTTGTGGTGAAACCTATCAACAGTACAGAGTTTTCATCTAATCCAATTTCTGTTAAATCTTGTTCACAATCAAATATAACATACTGCCTAAAGAAGAAAAGTTTTAAAGCAAGGCAAGTTTTGTTTGATTCCTGATTTTATCACTTAAATAGTTTTGTGAACATAGGCAAATTATTTCCCTTCTGAAAGCCTCTGATAACTAGTATATAATATGAAGCTGCTAGTAAGTATCCTAGTTGCTTTGGGAGTATTCAGGGAGGTAAAGTATAGTAAGCATTTCTACCTTGACCCGGTATACAGTAAGCACACAATAAATGTAAAAGTTATTATTATCATATTATTATCATAAGGTGCTTAGACATTTATGAATTCAGAAAATTCGTTGAGAGTCTACTAGTACCTGGTACTCTTTTGAATATTTAAGATATACCAGTTAAACAAAGACAGACTTAATAAAAAGTACACATGGATCACTCTGTATATGTCAGGTGCTCATCTAAACTATTTACTTTCATTAACCTACCAATTTTCTGTGAATAGATACTATTATCATTATCCCTATTTTTATCAAAGAAGTAATTGAAACAAAAAAAGATAAGTATCTTGCCCAGGTTACACAGGCAGGCAGGCAGTGACACAGCTGAACCATGGATTACACCAGCCTACCTCCCATGTACTTTCTTCTAACCACTTTGCAGTACTACATTTTGTCCAGGGTCATTTCCACTAATGCCTGATGAACGAGGATATTTCATTTCTTTGGCAGATCTACAGTCTAGTAACTTTAAATATTTAAAAAATAAATGAAGCCAGGCATAGTGCACACGTTTGTCATATTAGAGACTCTGGAGGCTGAGGCTGAAGGATTGCAAGTTCAAGGCCAGCCTCAGCAACTCCATGAGACCCCCAGCAACTTAGCAAGACCCTGTCTCAAAATAAAAGTTAAAAATAATTGCGGAATTATGGATGTGGCTCAGTGGTTAAGTGCCCCTGAGTTTAGGCCCCAGCACAAAGATAGATAGATAGATAGATAGATAGATAGATAGATAGATAGATGATAGATAGATAGGGTCCATTATGGTCTCATTTTTTTGACTTTTATTTAATCTATGATGACTCCTGATGATTACCTCTACCTTTTTACATTGTGAAGGTATTTGTTCAATCATCTTTTCCAGAAGTTGATAGGAAGTCATGTTATCTCTGTCATTTTTATGTAAGGCACATTTTTACTAAGAAATGTAAGGGGAAAACCTTAAAGTTTATGTCCTTATTTGACAATGATTGAAGGAAGAAAATCTCAAAGTATAAATAGAGTCATCACTTAACTTATATAAAATATATTCTGTACATTTTCCCAATTTTTCATTGACTGTCAACAGCCTATACCAGTGATTATTAAGTTTTTTTTTTTGTCTCAGACCTCTTTATACTCCTAAAAATCATTGAGAACCCAAGGAACTTTTATAGATGTGGGTTTGCTTAATGATACTTACTGTGTTTGACATTTAAATTGAGAAATCTTTTAGACACAAGAATGCCTAGGTACAGATTTCACTAGCTGTCAGAGTGTCTGTGTCCTCATCTATTTTCTTTTCTTTTTTTTTTTTTTAAAGAGAGAGTGGAGGGAGAGAGAGAGAGAGAGAGAGAGAGAGAGAGAGAGAGAGAATGAAATTTTTTTAATATTTATTTTTTAGTTTTTCGGCAGGCACAACATCAACATCTTTGCTTGTATGTGGTGCTGAGGATCGAACCCGGGCCGCACGCATGCCAGGCGAGCGCGCTACTACTTGAGCCACATCCCCAGCCCCCTCATCTATTTTCTAACCTCTGTAAAACTCCACTATGTGCTTGTGAGAGGATGAAAGTGGAAAATGCAGATGATGTCTTAGTATTATTATGAAAATAATTCTGATCTTGCAAATTCTCCCAGCTGCCCCTTGTTCTCACCTTGGGTAACTTCTGGCATATACTAAATAATGTTATTACTGTCTTCAGCTGGAAGAAACTACTAACACTAAAATTGAAGATCTGATTGAATGTTTCAATAATAGTACTTGTTAAGGACTACCTAAATGCTTTAGATGCTTTTAGAGATGGAACAGAATCAGCCTCTTATTGCAGAGAGTTTAGTATTTACACATTGAATTGAAATGCAGAGGACAAAGTGTTAAGTGACATGCTTTTACCTTAGTACCACTTGCAATTTATAAACTGAGTTGCATAATACCATAAGATATATTTGACTGCTTATAATTCTCTTAACATATGATTAAACAAAAACAACAGCATATTTAGAGATATCAACTTTGCATTTTGTTTAGGGTAGCTTACTTAGTAACTTGCTGGAAAGATTTGGGTAAATAGAGAGCAGAGAATATTGCTATCCTCAAGTCACTTAATATTCAGTTCTCAAAAGTGTTTATTTCTCAACTACACATACTTCCTGTACTTAAAACAGGACTAAATGCACAGTTCAAAATGACTGGAAACACCTAGATATGATATACCCATAGAGCAGCTAAGAATTGGAAAGGCAGAAGCTTTGTATTTAAACTGGACATTAAAGAAGAAAAAAAGGGTCCAAAGTTATTGTATTGAAGATGAGAAGCACCAAGTGAGCAGTGCTAAGTTACCTTCTTTATGTGTGTAGTACCTCCCCATTCCTAGGTCATCTTGTATCCACTGTGCGACCAGCCAAAAGTGCTTTAGATCAAAGGCAGGAAAAAATGATGACAGAAGTGCTTGCACCTCCCTCCCTAAGCACACTTTACTCTGCTTTGACCCCTATGTTTCTGATTGGCCTTCATATAACTTGGGAATTCTTATTATCAGAGTATATTTCAAAAGCAGGGATTCTTTATTATCGTCTTCTTTATATTATGCTCTTCTCCCACACCTACCCCAATATTATCAGGACAGAACTTTTTTGGTGGTTACAGAATGGGGGATAATATTTTTATTGGAAATCTTTGCAGCTTTAAAGGAATAGGGATGGCAAATTGATTTTAGTTTATGTGCCTGTTGTAATATGTGCTTGTTAGTATACTGGGCCAAGAATTATTCTGAGATTCCCAGGCCAGCCCCATTAGCAATCGTGGTCTTAGCTTCTGTTGATCATCATGCGATTTACATAATCTGTAGATCTCAGTTGAAACAGGGACTCACTTGGATTGCTCCTTTCAGGAAACACAGAAAGTTACTGGGAGCAGTTTCTTTGAAATGGCTATGTGCAGTTTATTGCAAGCAAGCCCATGTTTAGTGTGCCCCTGACTGTGACCGTGGGAGCAAATCTAAATTAACAGTCTTGATTGTTAATCTCAGAATGTGCTGCATCTCTCTGATGTATAAAGACTGTAGAATATATGAAATGGAAGAATAACAATTAAAATAAGATTAAGATTTCAAAAATAAGTGAAGAGTAGTGATAGAATTTTACAGACTACAAGTGGCTGGAGCTTCCCATCTTCTAATAGTAGAAAGATTCACAACTCATGTACATACATGCAAAGGGTTACTATGAGCCTGCATCATATCCTGTAGAAGTGCTGAAGCAGAAAAATAACTGGACTAATCAAGTCCAGTACTCTTACTTTCATAGATGGCATCCAGGCTAGTTGTTTCAGTAGGCTAGAATGTTCTTTTATAAAAATAAGATTCTGAATTGCTTTTTAAAAATCAACTAAAAAATTTATTCCTTAGGGAGATTTGGTTGAAGATAGTTTTACTTAAATTTTATCACTTTTAAGTGATTATACATAAAACATGGAAGATTTAAGAGACCATTCTCTGAATGGTGGGAGTTTTGTTTTATATTGATTTTTTTTTGGGGGGGGGCATTACTGGGGATTGAATGCCAGGCCCCTATACCACTGAAATACATCCCTAGCCCTTTTTATTTTGTATTTTGAGATAAGACAGGGTCTTGTTAAATTTCTGAAGTTGACCTTGAACTTGTGATCCTCCTGCCTCAGCCTCTCAAGTCACTGGGATTACAGGCATGTGCTGTCTGAGAGCAAATTGCAGACTTGATACCTCATCATCTCTAAATACTCTAGATGTTATCGCCTCCAAACAAGGCTATTCTACCTAACCATCCACATTAGGAAATCAGCATCATTATATAAATATCATCCAGTTTACATATCAAATCCAAATTCTACCAAATGTTCAAAAATATCTCTTTCTGGTTAATTCAATTGCATATCTCTTTAGATTCCTTCGATTTGGAAGAGGTTTTTTTTTTTTTTTAAGTTTTTTAGTTTTTATCCTGTCTTTCATAACTTTGACAGTTTTAAAATATACAGCCTCCAATTCTGTTGGGTGCCTCTCAGGCCATGCATTCTTGGCAAAAATATCTCAGAAAAAATGCTGTGTCTTCTCAGTATACCATATCTAGAGGTGTATGAATGATATAATCACCTGTCTCATTCCTGGTGATGTTACTCTTGATCACCTAGTCAATTTGGTATCTGCTGTGTTTTCTTCCACTGTAAAATCATCTTTTTTCCTATGTAATCATGTTATTTCTGAATGTGTTTCCCCAAAATACATATGTAATGGTATTCGAAGGTAGTCTTGGGGAGGTGAGTAAGTCATGAGGGCACAGCCTTCATGGTGGCTTTCATGCCTTTGTAAGGCCTGAGAGAGAGACCCCTTGCTCTTTCTACCATGTGAGGACACAATGAAAAGGTGTTGTCTGTGAACCTGGGAGTGGACCCTCACTAGACACTGAGTCTGCTGATGCCTCCATCTTGGACTTCCCAGCATCCAGTAAGGTGAGAAGTAAATTTCTGTTGTCTATAAATCTTCTACTTAATGATATTGGTTACACAATCCAAACAGACCAAGAAATAATATTTTGTGAGAAAACTATGCCAATTGTATTCCTCATCAGACCTCTACCTACCAGCCCTGGCATGCTTAAGTGAACCCTCCTGAACTCAACCACTTTTATGATGGTTACCAAATAGTAATTTTCTATTTTTCATCATTCCTTCTACAATTTTTAGTTGAAACTCTACTATAAGGGAGAAGTTTCTTATTTTCCCCCTCTCATCCCTTCATGCATTCATTCATTTCTTAATCATTGTGTTCATGGATTTCTATTTTCTTTCATGGATTGAAATTTGTTGGTCTTATTATTTATATTTATGTTCATAGTGTCCCATACACAACCAACAGGAATCTCTTTAAGCTGACTCCTGTCCTTTACTGTGTTCCCTTCATTCTTTCTTTCTGGTCTAAATGTTCCAGACTTATTGTGTACTTTTCTTGTACCATTTCTGGGAAATTATTTATGTACACACTGTGATGTTACGATATAAAATATATATTTGATCTCTGCACACATGCCACCCAGGTGTTTAAAACCCTTGAGACAAGGGCACTAGCACAATCTTTTATTCTTGTATTTGGTCTTTTCCCCAGTTCCTGACACAGAACTTCTAAATCTTTTTCTTAGGTAACGGGAGCATCATTTGTTCCAATGAGACCATTCTTGGTGGGCTCCTGGATGGCCTCAGGATAGGAGATGGTTGCCCAGGGAACTGACCATAATTAGAAAGTTGAAACTTCTAGCCCAACTTCCCTGGAGGGGAGAGGAGCTAAAGATGATTTGATCACCAGTGGCTAATGATGTAATCAATCTTGCCTATATAATGAAGCCTCTATAAAAATCCAAAGGAGGAATGGGGGTGTAGCTCAGTTGGTAGAGTGCTTGCCTCACATGCATGAGGCCCTGGGTTCAGTCCCCAGCAACACACACATACACACAAGAAAGAAAAAAAAGGAGAGAGTTCAGTGAGCTTCTGGATAGGTGAACACATGGATGTTCCTGGCAGGTGGTGTGCCTAGAAAGGACATGGAAGTTCTACCCCTTCTCCCACACTTCATCATATACATCTCTTTCATCTAGCTATTCATCTGTATCTTTTGTAATAACTTTTCTAATAAATGCATAAATGTATGTAAAAGTATTTCCCCAAGTTCCGTGAGCCACTATAGCAAACTAATCAAACCCAAGGAGGGTTCCACGAAACTGTTACAAATTTTTGTGTGTTTGATCAAAAATACAAGTCACAACCTGGGATTTGTGATTGGCATTTGAAAGTGGGCAGTACTCTTGTAGGACTGAGGTCTTAACATGTGACATCGATGCTGTCCAGAAGGGCAGTGTCAGAATGGAATTGAATTAGAGTATCCTCAGCAGGTGTCTGTTGGAGGATTGTCACATACATATCTAATGTCAGAAGTGTTAATAATACTGACTGGTAAGGGAGACTAGGAAAAGCACTTTGTTTTTTCCTGTCTTTTGCACACACATACAGCTGTATCTGTTTTTATATCTGTCCGTGTATGTGTATGTTTTTGTGTGCTCAATTTACATTGAGCTGTCCAGTTCAAATCCTGTACTTTTAAGATCCTTTCCTGCCTCCCTCCTTCCCTTTCTTCCCAGGGCCTTGTGCATGCTCAGCAAGTGTTCTGCCACTGAGCTACATTCCCAGCCCTTTCTTATTTTTGTTTTGAAACATGGTCTCCCTAAATTGCCCAAGTTGGCCTTGAACTTGTGATCCTCCTGCCTCAGTCTCCCAAGTAACTGGAATTTCAGGAATGTGCCTTCACAACTGTTTTATCTCCCTGCCTTTCTATTTGTATATAGATGCTATGTTGAACAGTGAGAAACTTGACTTCCACAACCTAAATACATTGACTTATTTTCTGTTTCTGTGTCAGTCCTCTCCTGACCACTGGTCACCTATTCAACCTTTGATTTTCTCTTCACAAACTTGCTCATCTTATTCTTTTCTTAATAGAGGCAGCTATATCTTCGCAGTTGCTTAGGCTAGAAATCATCCTGCTGCCCCCCTCCAAACTCCACATTATACCATTGGTAATTCTTTTAAGTAGAACCATTTTTCCCTCACCTCTACTACCACTATTTTAATTCAAGCCACCATTATTACATCTGCAAATACTTAAAGTCTTCTCTTTGATTCTCTGCTTCCACCCCTTACTTCAATATGTATTCTTTCCACATTAGCCAAAGTGATCATTTTAAAACCTAAACTAGATTTTGTCAATCCTTTGCTCAAAACCTGCTAATAGCTTCTCTTCTCTTCAGTTTAAAATTAAAAATTTTATGGGGTCCTATGTTGTCAACCACTCTTTGTTTCAGTGTAATTCAATATTGGCTTTCTGACTATTTCACACCAAGTGCCTCTCACTTCAGGACCTTTGAACTTGCTGTTTTCTTAAGCAAGCTCTTCTTTTAGATACCACTTCTCCCTTACTCCACTCAGCTCCATTTCTCAGATGTGACTTTATTAGTAAGATCTCCCCTGACTAATCAGTATAAGATAGCATCTTATCTTCATGCTTTATCCCTTCACTGTGTTTATTACATTATGGCAACCTCTGACGTAATATGCAGAGAAGGACTTTTTGTCTTTTTCTCTCTGCACAGTATTTCTAGCACCTAGGATAAAGTGACAAATAGTAGGCTCTTGACAGTCAAGTACCATATGATCTCACTTTTGTGGAATCTAAGAGTTGATTTCATAGAAGTTGATAGTACAGTGGAGGTTATCAGAGGCTGGAGAAGGGGACAGGGTTGGGGAAAGTTGTTGCCTGGGAACAAAACTGTAGTTAGATAAGAGTTAAGAATTTCTGGTGCTGTTGCACGGGAGGGTGACTATAGATAACAAGACTGTACTGTACATTTCAAAAAAAATAGAAGAAAGGAATGGGCTTCCAGTGCTTTATTTTGCTTCTTAATCTGTGAAACCATGTATTCATCCGTGGAAATGTGGCTAATGACATCCTTCTCATGAGTTGTAAATATGTGTAAGTGCCTCCTGCATAGTAGGGATTCTTTATTCATTTCTCTTTCTACCTTCCCTCATCTTCCACCATCTTCTTAATCAACATAACTTCATGTCTTATCTATATCAAAAA
This sequence comes from Callospermophilus lateralis, assembly GCF_048772815.1. Lineage (NCBI taxonomy): Eukaryota > Metazoa > Chordata > Mammalia > Rodentia > Sciuridae > Callospermophilus > Callospermophilus lateralis. Next base: position 621,641 of record NW_027513711.1, read on the forward strand.
GCTCTTATGTATATTAACCAAATTTTCTTACCAAAATAGTGTAAGGTGAACAGAATTAAACAAAAAATATAGAATTATTTTTGCCCTAAAAGTGCTAAAGGCTAATATTAGATAAGTATTTTCCCTCTATTTATTTCTGGCATTAAAATAGAGAAGAGAGAGTTGCCTCATTTGAGTGACCAAGTAAAACCAGTACAAGTTGACAGTTCATGGGGAGTTTCCAGCAATAGACTCATGGATGCTCTTCCTTCCTATCTTTGTCTTCATATAGACATAATGGAAAGCTTTGGGGATTTTTTTGGTTCTTGCCTGAAATAAAAATGCTCTAAAGTGTACATATTGAGAATATCAACAACATGTGGACCCTGAAAACTTATTGTTTAAGTGAAAGAAGCCTGTGGCTTTTAGTATTCTTATCAGCTAGTGTTTTCCCTCAGCTTTATGAAAATAAGACCTTTATCTGCTGTTCTGAACTTTCACCTCATTTCCACAGCAAACATGATCAACTGCTGTAAGATATAGAATTTATATGAATCCCAATATTGTAACTATAATGCAATAATAAAAAATTTAAAACCTTTTTAAAAAGAATTTATTAGAGACTGTGAAAAGGTAGATTTCAAATCACTGGAATAATAACAGATTATGAAAGAAATGATGTCAAGACTCTATAGAAAAAGAAAAATGTTCGTCTTTTTATCATACCAGGCTAAAGTAAGTGATAAGATTGTTGAAGATAAATTTAATAGAGAAAAACATGCATGAATGTTTACTTGGTCTTGGTGTGGAGATGAGATTTTTAAGAATTCTAGCAAAGGGTAGATTATGTGGGAAAATGGTAATAGATTTGACATCCTGAATCATAAAAATGTGTCACAATAGTAACAACAACATCTAACATATACTGAAGTAAGGGCTAAGCATTGCAATAAGTACATCCAAGTTAAAGTTCCAAGGTTGAGAAACCTGGCCTATTGTGCCACTCTATATCCCTTTTTATTTTCCCCTGTTATCATAGACAACACTGTGACAGATGTTTTGCATTGGTATAACAAGTATTACTAGTTTCTCAATCTTTTTTGCACCTGTGTACCACTTGCTATTCTGCCGCTTAGCAGATGTCTTCTATGTTAGTTTTTTGTTACAGCAACATCCTACTGCAAGATACTACTTCTCTTTTAATTAGGATCAGCTAAAACATGGAGATGCAAACTGCAGTGGCTCACACACCATAGATATTCATTATTTTTCATGCAGTAGCTTAGGTGATTAGCAGTTCATATGATTAGGTTCTTCCACCTGAAGCTATTCAAGAACCCAGATAGCAGAGTGGCTCTTCCACTTTCCCTCATCACTACCCTGACTAAATATTGGTCACTGACTTATTTGGGTTCTAGCCAGTTGACAGAGGAAAAGATAAACAAATATCTATTCTCTGAAGATCTAGTCTGGAAAGTGGCATATATTACTCTGCTCACATTGTATTGGAGAACTTAGATAGAATGCTGTACCTGACAGCAAGGGAGGCTAGGAAATGCAGTCCCACCATGTACCAGGAAGAAAGAAAGAACAGATTTTGGTGGACAACAACAAAGAGATTCTGTACATCCACTATGTATGTTCTCAATCTGATAAACCACATGATAATATGGGAATTAAAATATTCCTATAAATCAATAAGAAAAATTAAAATATTCTAAAACAAAGAAAAGCTACAAATTCAGGTTTAAAAACAAATTCAAAAGACTAATGATTATATATCAATGGTGGGTTGATTTTTAACAGAGGCATTTAATGAGGGAAAGGATATTCTTTCAACAGAAATTAGACCTTTATCTCATACCATACATAAAAATTAATTCAAGATGAAAGACTTAAATATAATGTTAAAACTATAAAATTCAATAAAGTGTAAGTCCATGTGATCTTAGAATGTACTTTCTCAGATATCACCAAAAGCTCAATCAAACAAAGAAGAAATAAACAGTTTATAGAATTAAAAACTTTGGTGCATCAAAGCTCTGTAAAGAAAGGGAAAAGAAAATCCACAGAACAGAAAAAAACTATTAGAAAATTACTCTTATCTGATAAGAGTCTAATGTCAGAATATATAACAGAGCCTTACAACTAAACAATGAAAGGATGACCCAGTTGTTAAAATGGACAAAGAATTTCAATAGATTTTTTTCCCAAAAAAGATATGAAAAGATGTTTAACAACATTAGTCATTAGGAAAAGGCAAACCCAACTATAATGAAATACCACTTCACACTCACTAGAATGGATAGAATTAAAATAGAACAACAATGTTGATAACAAGATGAAGATGGCACACACCTGTAATCTCAGGAGGTTGAGATAGGAGAATTGCAAGTTTGAGGCCAGCCTCAGCAACTTAGCAAGACCCTGTCTCAAAAATAAAAAGGGCCAGGGATGAAGTTCAGTGGTAAAGCGCCCTTGGGTTCAATCCCTAATACCACACCTCCAAAAAAGTAGAAACAACCAAAATATTCATTAACTGATAAATGTGTTATATAACTGATAAACAAAATGTGTTACATCCATATAATTTGATATTACTTAGCCATAAAATGGAATGCAGTACTGATTTATTCTGAAAGATAGATGACATTAAAATCACAAGGTTAAATAAAAGCAACCAGGTACAAAAGGTCACATGTTGCCTCATTTTATGTATATGAAATGTTCAGAGTGGGCTAATTTATAAAGTGAGAAAGTAGATTAGTGATTGCCAGGAGCTTCGGGGAAGGGGAAATAACAGTCACTACCTAATGGGTGTGAGTTTTCTTTTGGGGATGATAGAACATTCTGAAATTAGATACTGGCAGTAGTTGTACAACTTAAGATACTAAAATGAAGAAGTGATAAATGGGACATCTCAATAAAAAACAATTTTTAAAAACTAATGACTGAAAATCTTCTATCCCAAGAATCAAAGAAATGGAAATTATGATAATGTTAGTATCAATTCTATTAAAAAGCTAAGTTAAAAATTTGTTAATACCATCTCACTCCAGTAAGATTGGCAGCTATTATGAAGTCAAACAACAACAAGTGCTGGCGAGTATGTGGGAAAAAGGGTACTCTTTTTTTTTTTTTTTTTTTTTTTTACTTGTTGTGCACAATTTATTTTTTTTAATTTTTTTAAATTAATTTTTATTGTAGGTTGTTCAAAACATTACATAGTTCTTGATATATCATATTTCACACTTTGATTCAAGTGGGATATGAACTCCCATTTTTACCCCATATACAGATTGCAGAATCACATCAGTTGCACAACCATTGATTTACATATTGCCATTCTGGTGTCTGTTGTATTCTGCTGCCTTTCCTATCCTCTACTATCCCCCCTTCCCCCTCCCCTCCCCTCTTCTCTCTCTACCCCCTCTACTGTAATTCAATTCTCCCCCTTAAATTTTACCTCCTTTCCCCTCACTTCCTCTTGTATGTAATTTTGTATACCCCTGAGGGTCTCCTTCCATTTACATGCAATTTCCCTTCTCTCTCTCTTTTCCTCCCACCTCTCATCCCTGTTTAATGTTAATCTTCTTCTCATGCTCTTCTTCCCTACTCTGTTCTTAGTTACTCTCCTTATTATCAAAGAAGACATTTGGCATTTGTTTTTAAGGGATTGGCTAGCTTCACTTAGCATAATCTGCTCTAATGCCATCCATTTAAAAGGGTACTCTTGTACATTGCTGGTGGGACTGCAAATTGGTGCGGCCAATATGGAAAGCAGTATGGAGATTCCTGGGAAAGCTGGGAATGGAACCACCATTTGACCCAGCTATTGCCCTTCTCGGACTATTCCCTGAAGACCTTAAAAGAGCGTACTACAGGGATACTGCCACGTCGATGTTCATAGCAGCACAGTTCACAATAGCTAGACTGTGGAACCAATCCTGATGCCCCTCAATAGATGAATGGATAAAAAAATGTGGCATTTATACAGAATGGAGTACTACGCAGCACTAAGAAATGACAAAATCATGGAATTTGCAGGGAAATGGATGGCATTAGAGCAGATTATGCTAAGTGAAGCTAGCCAATCCCTAAAAAACAAATGCCAAATGTCTTCTTTGATATAATGAGAGCAACTAAGAACAGAGCAGGGAGGAAGAACAGGAGGAAAAGATTAACATTAAACAGAGTCATGAGGTCAGAGGGAAAGGGAGAGAAAAAGGAAATTGCATGGAAATGGAAGGAGACCCTCATTGTTATACAAAATTACATATAAGAGGTTGTGAGGGGAATGGGAAAAAAATAAGGAGAGAAATGAATTACAGTAGATGGGGTAGAGAGAGAAGTTGGGAGGGGAGGGGAGGGGGGATAGTAGAGGATAGGAAAGGTAGCAGAATACAACAGTTACTATTATGGCATGATGTAAAAATGTGGATGTGTAACCGATGTGATTCTGCAATCTTTGTAATGTTTTGAATAACCAATAAAAAAAAAAGCTGGATTAAAGATTAAAAAAAAATTTGTTAATATGGGGCTGGGGATGTGACTCAAGTGGTAGCGCGCTCGCCTGGCATGCGTGCAACCTGGGTTCAATTCTCAGCACCACATACAAACAAAGATGTTGTATCCACCGATAACTAAAAAATAAATATCAAAAAAAAAATTCTCCCTCTCTCTCTCTCTCTCTCTCTCTCCTCTCTCTCCCTCTCTCCCTCTCCCTCTCCCTCTCTCTCCCTCCCTCCCTCCCTCCCCCCATCACTCTCTCTTTAAAAAAAATTTGTTAAAACATTCATATTCTGTTGTTGAGAGTATAAATTGATACAGCATTTCGGGGGCGCTGTTGGTACTGTATGTCACATGCCTTAAAATGGATCCTATTTTTCTGAGGGGAACAGAGGAAATGGAACGGGGAGTGGTTTGGTCAACAGATATTGTGTTATCATTAGATAGGAAGAAGTTTTGGTGTGCTCTTGCATAGTAGGATGACCATTTCAAAAAGCTAGAAGAAAGGATTTTGAAAGTTTTCACCATGAAGAAGTGATAAATGTTTTAGGAGATAGATATTTTTACCTTGATTTTAAAAATTACATGATGTATACATTTAGTAAAACATCACAGGGTATCCCATAAATATGTACAATTTTTGTTTTTACATATCAGTTAAAACATTAAATAAAAATAAACCATATTCTTTGCTTCAGTAATTATATCTCAGGAATTTATTTGAAGGATATAAATAAATGTATGTGAAACTATTTGTCTACATGTATAATCAAGATGGGATCACTGAAAGCAACTGAAATGTTAAGAAATAAAACATTCAAAGGCCTGGGAGTGGCTCAGTGGTAGAGCACTTGCCTAGCATGTGTAAGGCACTGAGTTTCATTCTCAGCACCACATAAAAATAAATAAATAAAGGTCCATTGACAACTAAAAAAACATATATTAAAAAAAGAAAACATTCAATAATTAGAAGTAATTGAAATACTTTATAAGAAGCAGTAGTTAATTTACGATATTATCCATAATGATACCATACAATTGTATTGAGCAAAATTAATTTAATTTAATTTAGCTTTAGGTCTAGTCATACCACTTAAGTACAGGTCAAAGTTTGGGTGGCATGAAATGGGAACCTGTAAAGAAATTTCTACAGCTCAATCATAGCTCTGGAAAACCTCTTAAATCTGCTTTTCTTGGCTGAACTGGTGGCTGTGTATATGTCTGGAAGAGAAGAGTTCAAGTCTCTCTTATGATACATCGAATTTCTTACCTAGGAAAAGTTTAAATAAATTTAAACATAGAATTTAGGTCCTCTACTAAGTTTAAAGCTCTTGATTGAGGCATAAGATACATTGGAAAATGCTCAGGCTTTATAATCATGAAAACCTGAATGTAAGTTTCTTACTAGTTGTGTAGTGTTGACCAAGTAATATGAGTAAAGGTTTAAAAAAACCTTTTCCCTTCTGCCTGGTAATTTGGCTATTTGTTAATGTTTTAAATCTGTTATCCAAGCATATTACTGCTCCCTAAAGAGCTTAAGAACTTTTCCCCTAATTATCATCACCCCATTTGAAATGTTGGTACCACAGATAGATCATGTATCTGCTTATGAACCATGACCCTTTGGAGGACCACAGATCTTTGTTACATATAAGGTTCTTTTGCCCCTCCATTTTTTGACCCATTGCCCCTGTTGAAAATGTTTGCTGAAAAGGCTTTGTATATGTTCTATGTCAAAAATGTTATTAGGCAACATTGCTTGATAAAAATCATGCCTGTTGAGTAAACTGTATCTAATGGGAAAACTGTAAATATTTAAAAGACCATATCATTGAGTTTGCCTGAGGACATTGACTCTGGTAACAGTGTGTCCCTTGCAGAGACCTGCAATCTATACCTATAGCATTGTTATAAGAGATTTTGGGCCCTGTGGGAGAAGAGGCTATTAAACTAGAATGACTTCCAAACCCACTAATGTGAGTCTCATTTTCTTGGACCTGAACCTCACCTGGGGCAGGGGAAATGGGGCTGGGGTGCAAAAAATAACTCTTAGGTAGCTGTGTGAGCTACTGCGTAGACTGCTGCAGAGACTGTTCCTACAAAAAATAGTGAATAATGACTAAAGCCTGAATATTTACCTTCATATGTACTTAATGTGGCAGTTTACAATATTTTATGTGCCTTAGAACAAATATATCAATTACAGATATCAATTTTTATTAACTTCTTTATTCTCTGAGTATGGATAACAGTTTACTGTTTCTTGGCATAGCTCTTATTTAAAAAAAGGGGGGGGTATTTGAGATAATTTTATTTTAATTTTTTGATACTGGGGATTTAACCCTGGGGTGCTTAACCACTGAGCCACTGAATATCTATATTTCCCACCCCTTCCTGAGGTTGTTTTTGTTTAGTTGGTTACTATTAGCCTTTTCAGTTTTTTCTTTGAGACTAAGTTGTTTAGGGTTTTGCTTTGTTGTTGAGGCTGGCCTCAAACTTTTGATCTTCTTGCCTCAGCCTCCCAGGTCACTAGTATTACAGGCATGCATCACCATGCCAGGCTGAGATAACATGTTTTAGAATATCTGTATTTCCCACCCCTTCCTGAGGTTGTTTTTGTTTAGTTGGTTACTTTATTGCTTATCCAGGCTAATTTTTCAGAGTCTCTTTATCCTGCAGTGTGCAGCCACTAGTATCTTTGCTCTTTTTTATTGTTTTTATTTTGGAGCTTTGTATTCATTCCCATGGTTTCCCCTATGCTTCATTGCTTGGCAGTCAGCCAGAGACTGGTCCCAAACTGTACTTTTAACACTCACAAAACAGTGCACTAGGCCTTTGCCCTCTTTCACTCATGGGTCCATTTATTAGTTGAGGACTGCATTCCAAGTTTAGGTAGTTTTATTTTTACTGCCTTTACTTTGTGCTGTGTTCCCTCATTTCTCCCTTGCAGGTACAAGTGGCCTTCCTGTCAGTTAGGGTCTTGTGGAAAACATGGCTTTTATTTCCCTGGATTTGTGTTAAATCCAGCTGTTGGTCAGATGTTCACCCCAACTGGGACCACAGCCCTAGTCCAGTAGAGCCACTGCCTTTTCTGGTGTACTCCTCATTATTTCACTTGAAATGAGTTTTCACCCTCTGCTTCAAATCAAGTCAGTCCCTCTTGGCAATGAACCTGCTAGTTCTTTGCCAGCTTTATTCTGGTAGGACTGTTTCCATATAGAACAGACAGGAGAACTGCCCTAGGCAGGAATACCACAGATTGTCTCTGTTCTTACACAAAGTTCAGCAGTTTTCAGTTTGGGTTGAATTCCAGAGCCTGTAATGGCAGATTTTGATAATTTTATCCAGTTTTATAGGGTTTCATTTTGGGGGGCAGGGTATGCCAACCTACTCACTCTGCCAAGCCAGAAATCCCACCTCAGTAGATTTATTTTAAAATACAATCTTTGTTGAATTTGTCTAGTTCTAATGGATATTTAGATTCTGTTTAATTTTTCTATGCATATAGTTATCAGTTGATTATAATGTATTGTTGTTTTTGAGTTTGGGAGCCTTGGGTGAGTCGTTTGTTTTTTGCATTTTTAAGGAAGAGCATGTGATTTTTATTTTTCATAATATATCAGAATATTTCATTCTAGAATAAATCTTACTAAACAATGATGTACTTGTAAAATTCATTCTTCAGCCAGGCATAGTGGCATACACCTGTAATCCCAGCAACTTGGGAGGCTGAGACAGGAAGATCACAAGTTCAAGGCCAGCCTTAGCAACTTAGTGAGACCCTTTCTCTAAACAAACAAACAAATAAATAAAAAGGATTGGGGCAGTGGGGTTGTGTGCTTTCTAATGTGTGAGACACTGGGTTTGACCCTCAGCACCACATATAAATAAATAAAATAAAGGTCCAACAACAACTAAAAAGAAAAAGAAAAAAATGGAATGGGGATGTGGCTTAGTAGTAAAGTGCCTCTGAATTAGGTATCAGTACTGAAAAATAAATAAGTAAAATAAAATTCACTTTTCAGGGACTGGAGTTATAGTTCAGTGGTAGAGCACTTACCTGGCACAAGTCAGGCTCTGAGTTCAATCCCCAGTACCACAAAAATTAATTAATTAATTAATTTGAGCCACTTTTTTATTTTTATATCTACCTTCATAAGTAGAATTCATCTTTAATTTTCCTTGCCTACTTTATATTGTTCCAAAATCATGCAAATCCCCCAAATGAGTGGAGTCACTTTCTGTTTTCTGGAATCATTTTTTATAAGCTTAGGATGATCTGCTTGGTTCATGAACTTTTGGTTGAACATCTCCAAAAGTATCATGAGCTCAGTGTCTTGGGAAGTGTGACTACAATGATGTGTGTTATTTAAGATTCTGTCTTCTGATTCACTTTCTTCTCAGCTAAGCTTTTTTTAAATATATTTTTTTAGTTGTGTATGGACTCAATGCCTTTATTTGTTTTTTTTTAATGTTTTTAGTTGTAAATGGACATAATACCCACCTTCCTTCCTTCCTTCCTTTTGTGTTGAGAATCGAACCCAGGGCCTCACATGTGCTAAGCAAGTGCTCTACCACAAGCCACAACCCTAGCCCACCTTTATTTGTTTTTATGTGGTGCTGGGATCAAACCCAGTGCCTCACTCTTGCAAGGCAAGTGCTCTACCACTGAGCCAGCCCCTTAGCTAGGCTTTATAAAGTTGGTTGTGATTGCTTTAATAATCTGGCTTCCACTCCCAGTGTACCAATAAAACTGTTCTCACGGTGTCAGTAATAATGGCATTATTACCTTTTACAGTTATTATTCTTCACAGCAGCATTTGGTAATTAGCCACTCTCTTTTTCTCAAACCTTACCATTTCTTGGGTTTGATAAAACTTAACTGGCTGCTTCCATTTTAACTATTCTTTCTCACTTACTAGGATAACTACAATAAAAATAAAGCAAATAGCATATCATATAGCATACTATTGTATAGCAAAAAATAATAATAAAGTATTATTTGATTTTCTTTAATTTTTTAAAAAGGTGTATTTTTCATTTGATATATTTTTCACTTGGTTACTAAAGTAACAAAAGAAAATTTGCAGAGTACAGAAAATAACCCCACTGCACAGTAGTAAATGATTCTATCACCTTGGCATGTTCTTTCTTGTCTTTTGTTCAGTCCCTAGGATTAAAAAAAAAAACAAGTGTGTGTGTGACAATTTGTGAATGAACATGGGCTATTATTAACATTTTAAAGATTTAATTTTTGCTTATTTATAAGTTAAACATTTTTATTTAGTAATGATACTAAGCAAACTGACATTTAAAGTCATTTTTAAGTTGTTGGGTTTTTGTGTGTGTGTGTGTGTATGTGTGTGTTTGTGTGTGTGTGTGGTGCTGGGGATTGAACCCAGGGTGTTGTGCACACAAGGAACGCACTCTACCAACTGAGCTATATCCGCAGCCCTATAAAGTCATTTTTAAATACTTATATTCTCTTAGATACTATTTTAGACATGGATTATACAGTGACTATTAGCAAATAAAATGATATTTTGTATAACTGCATTTTATAAACAACATGTTTCTGATCAAAGTGGTTTATCAACAGGAATATCAATATGCTTTATGAAAGATCTTTTTAGTATTAACAGTGTGGTGCATTTTCTGATAAGCATAAACAAACACAAAGGACCATTTAAATATTATTGGAGTGGTTGGAGATGTGGCTTAGTATTAAAGTGCTTGCCTAGCATGTATGAGGCCCTGGGTTCGATCCCCTGTACCATGAATAAATAAATATTGTTCCAAGATTTCAGTCTTTGAAATCTTAAATAGTAAAGAGTTAAAAAGGCTAATACTTGGGCTGGGGATATAGCTCAAGCCGTAGCGTGCTCGCCTGGCCTGCACGGGGCGCTGGGTTTGATCCTCAGCACCACATAAAAATAAAATAAAGATATTGTGTCCACCGAAAAACTAAAAAAATATATATTAAAAATTTCTCTCTCATTCTCTCTCTCTCTCTCTCTCTCTCTCTCTCTCTCTCTCTCTCTCCCTCTCTCTCTCTTGAAAAAAAAAGGCTAATACTAATGGCAAAGCAGTTTCCTACTTAGTTAGGGCTGAAACTTATTTCCCTTGCTTTTGTGAAATTCGAGCCCAAGAATCATCTACGTGAGGCCATAAATGCCTTTTCACTTTCTACATGAGGCTGTTATGTTGTCACACTAGGAGCTCCTGCCAGAGGGGCTGTGTAAGCAGGGCACAGATGTGCTCAGAGAAGCCTCCTGGAACTTTACTACTTGCTTATAGAAAGAACCACCAGCCTGATTCATAGATTTCCTAAAGGTCAGGGAAATTTCTCTAAGAGATCAAAATCTAACAGAGAAACTGAAAAGATTTTTACCAATTAGGCAATTTTTAACATCTAAATAAACTTCCATAATTCTTTTAGCAAAATTAAGTTAGAATTGTAGATACCTTAAACTTTGGAATAAGGAATTGAACTTTTTTTGTTTTAGAATTTTAAGCCCATTCCTTAGAAAGTATTGAGACACACAGTCTATGGCAGCATCAGTCTTACTAATTGGAAAAATAAAATGTTTAGTTGTGATTTTCTTTTTTTTTTTTTTTTTAGGGAGGAATTACTGTCATTGGTGCTGAGAAATGGATCCTGTGTTTCTTGACCTTCTTTCATAAATGTCCTTAGCTAATGATTTTTTCTGTGATCCAAATACTGTTTCGCAAGCAGAGTTTTTTTACTGGAATTGACTTTAGTATAGACATGTTAACGTTTATAATAAAGAAAACCAAATTCTTTTTTTTAATAGATTCTGAACTTGAAATATTTGGTATTCTAAATAACTAAATATCAAAAAAGTAAAATTTAAATTTTAAAATACCCTACATTACATATTTAGTAACTCAGACACCACTCCTCCCCTCCCTACCCCGCATAACCAAGGATTGAATCCAGGCTCACTTAACCATTGAGCCACATCCCCAGCCTTTTTTTTATATTTTAGAGATAGGGTCTCACTGAGCTGCTTAGGGCCTTGCTAAGTTGCTGAGGATGACTTTGAACTAACTATCCTGCCTCAGCTTCCGGAGCCATGGGGATTACAGGCATGTGCCATTGCGCATAGCCTATATTATTCTTTAATTGTTTCACATGTTTTATGTTTTGTATTTCCCATAGTGCCTTGCAAGACACAAATTGAGAAGCCCTATCTGAAATGCTTGGGACTATTTTAGATTTTGCAGTTTTTCAGATTTGGGGAATATTTGCATAGATTTTCCCAATTGAGCATCCCTAATCTGGAAATCTGAATTGTTCCCCCAAATCCACAATTTTTTAGTATCGTGGCATTAAAAACATTTCAGATTTCATAGTATTTTGGATTTGGGAGTTTTAGATTAGGGATGCTCAACCTGTATTGAGTGCACTCAGGGATCATTTTCTCCAGAAAATCTTCCTTAAATATTAATATTTGTCCAGATGCCTCTCTTCTGTCACCGCTGGTAGTTAAAATTATCCTATTACATGCTTGTTTTTAATACTTGGAGCATTTCTCATGGTTATTTATTTAAAAACAAATACAAATTCAGTTTCAACATAGTTCTTGACACACAGTTAAGATCTCAAGAAATATTTTATTGAATTGAATTGCTGGGTATAATTACTTAAATATTGTGTTTATCACAGGTTCTTTTATATCATAGTATCCCAAAATTGCACAGATTTGGCAGATGCAAAGAAATTTAGCTGTCACGTGTACACCATCTGCCTAATATTGTTTCTGTTAGATGGAGGCTGTTGTGGGTCTAAAAAGAATCAGACCACCAACCAGCAATTGTTGTTTCATAAGAGAACAGTTGAAGCATATAAGAGGATAGGTTTGTTTCCTTTAATGGTTCCACATATCCAAGAAACGTATATTAACTCTTCTCTAGAATTTCAATGTAAAGAACATTTAGAGGGCTGGGGATGTGGCTCAGTGGTAGAGCACTCGCCTAGCACTTACGAAGCCCTCGGTTCAATCCTCAGCACCACATAAAAATAAATAAAGGTATTGTGTCCAACTATAATTAAATAATAAATATTTTTTAAAGGAACATTTAGATCAGCATCAGTGATATTGCCTCATGAACGAGACTTGATATTCTTCATGCTAAGTACTTTCTGGAGTTTCAGTACTTCATCATCAAAAATACACAGAAAGGATGCCATGTAAATAATACAGTCAAAAGATAGATATGAGAAAATTCTATGACTAAATTGGAATGTCAAGAATAGTTCTGTTTGCATCAGTTCTACCTATTGTCTTATCTTTACATTTCTCTGGTTCAGACACCTGAAGACCTGAACTTATGTCAGTTTCTCTGTATGAGGTCTTTTTGCCCTCCAAGTCTGTTTGCTCCAGCTCCACATATGTGCACATATCCTCACTACCTATGAGTCATCAGGACCACTGCTAAAGAAGTGCATTTCTTTGCTGCTGGGGTGGTGCAGTTGATGAGCTGCCATTTTAATGTTTCATTTTTAACAACAACAAAAAAAAGATATATGAGACATGTAGAGAAACAGGATGTATGGCCCATACGGAGGATAAAAAAGGAGTCAACAGAAACTGTCCCTGCGGAAGTTACGGGGGACTTATTAGTTTAAAGATTTAAAAGCACCTATTTTTATTATAGCCAAATAGCTAATGGAAACCATGTCTAAAGAAGTAAAGGAAATTATAAAAATGAATCTCACCAAACATAAAATGTCAACAGAGATACAAATTTTAAAAGGGAACCAAATAGAAATTCTGAAGTTAAAAAGTACAATCATTGAGATGGGGGTGTAGCTTATTGGTAGTGCTTGCCTAGCATTTGTAAGGCCCGGAGTTTGACTCCCAGCATCACACACTCACATACAAAAGTATAATAACTGAAATAAAATATTCTGAATGTTTTTGACAACAAAATTGAGCTGGCAGAAGAAAGAATCTGCGAACTTAAAGGCAAGAATAATGAGGTTATCTAGACCAAGAAAGAGTGGATAATGTAATGTCTGCTTTAAAAGAAAATGCATGAGTTAGGCACAGTGGCACACGCCTGTTATCCCAGTGGCTCAGAAGTCTGAGGCAAGAGGATTTTGAGTTCAAAGCCAGCCTCAGCAACTTGGCAAGGCCCTAAGCAACTCAGCGAGACCCTGCTTCTACATAAAATATAAAAAGGGCTGGGGATGTGGTTCAGTGGTTGAGTGCCCCTAGGCTCAGTCCCCAGGACAATGCATGAAACAATAATTATTAAACATTTTTGATGGGCTTATAATGTATAAAGATATATTTCTATGACAATAAATAGCACAGAGAAGGGAGGGAATAGAGTCGTATGGGAGCAGAGTTGTTGTATGGGATTTAAATTAAGTGTGTATTAATCCAAACCAGATTGTTTTAAGTGAAGATGTTAATTATAATCCCTGTCAACCACTACAAATACAGCTCCAAAATTATAGTAAAAGAAATAAAAGAATTAAAATACAGCATAGAAAATACCTATTTAAGAGACTTAATTAGAAGATACTGTTATTATCTCTTTATTTTATAGATAAGGAAATAAACTTAGAAGTTATACTATTCAAGTACACAGTAGACTCAAACCAAACCTGTCACCAAAATTCCTCACAGTCTTCTTTTTTTTTCTTTTAGTCGTCAATAGACCTTTACTTTATTTATTTTTATGTGGTACTGAGAATTGAACCCAATGTCTCATACATACTAGGCAAGCACTCTACCACTGAGCCACAACCCCAGCCCCCAATCTTAGATAGTTTTATAGGAAAATTGGTAAAATTCTCTGTTAGAAATGGTTAAGTTTTATTATTCCATCGGTTCAGGTGTGTAAAGCTCAAGGTTAAGAGTCTTTGTAGAGGGGCTGGAGTTGTGGCTCAGGGGTAGAGTGTTCGCCTAGCACATGTGAGGCCCTGGGTTCGGTCCTCAGCACCATATAAAAATAAAATAAAGGTCCTTGGCCCATTTTTTTTAAAGAGTCTTTGTAGAGTGATACTGCTAGTAGGAGCTGGACTGGGATTTGAATGCAGGTGTGCGTGGTTCAGGTTTCCTCTTGGATGTGCCGCACTGGGGTTGCTGCCTCAGCATCATGTGGTTGTAGCACATTCAGACTGCCTGGCCATGAGCAGTACAGTGGATCTTTTGGCATCTGACTTCACTTGTGTGCCAGTAGACAACACAGACTTTAGAAAAGCAGTTTTGAATTTTTTCTTTGTTGACTTTGTAAGTCACAGACTGAGACTTTCCTATTTCCTTCCTCTTTCACAGAACTCTTATGTAGCTCAGAGATCTAAAACAAAACAACCAAGTATAAAATTAGGTGATGTGTTTTTAATTTTACTTTATATCAATTGACAAATTCAGCCACATGTTCAGGTATTTACAGTAATGCAAAGCAGCCGTACTTGCTTTGATTTTTTTTGTTGTTGTTATTATTGTTGTTTTAATCTGTAAGAAGCTACTTTCTCTGCAGGTACAGCTTGGGATCTTCTGAGAAAGATAAACAAAAGCATACAGGCAATCAGTGTTTGCTTCCAACATCAGCAAAGGAGGACTGTAGAATTTCAAGACAGCTCACATTTATCATTTTGATATTTATTTCCTTGACTTTTACCAAAGACTATTTTAGAAATACTCATGGCTCTCAGAAAAGAAGTTTGTTTTTCTAGGCTGCATTAAGGAAATTCAGGAGATTTTAGCATAATGCTGACTAAAGACTTTATGACCTTTCTGAATTGAAAATAAGGAGGCCACTGTTCTCACATTAGGGGAAATTGCATCAAATGCTTAGAAAAAAAATTTCTCCAAATTTCTAACTCTTCATATTTTTTCTCTTCAAAAAAGTTCCAGGGAATTTATACTTTCCTGTAAATTAAATGTTCAGTGAAACATCTTAGAATTCTAAGTTTTTCATTTGTCTTTAGACTATTTCCAATTTTTCTTACTATTTTGCATATTTACCATTATGGGTTTTGGTTCTAAACTCAACTGATTTTAGAAATAAAGCAGATAGAATGAGTAGAGGGTAGAGTTAAGGTGAATGGATAACAGGTGATGTGCAGCTAGCTAACTGAAAAGAGCATGGCTACTGAAGGCATTCAAATTCAGGTGTTTTGTTTTTCAAAAACACCATTGGACCATTAAAATATATTGCTGTTTACGGGTCCCATTGTTTCTCAGCCTAAATATTACAGAATTCTCCTTTTTTAAGGATTTGTATTAGGTAGTCAGTCACAAGTTTGGCGGTTTTTGTTTGTTTGTTTTGTACTAGGGATTGAACCCAGGGATGCTTAACCACTGTGCCACATCTCTGGTCCTTTTTTAAAAAAAATATTTATTTATTTTTTGAAACAAGGTCTTACTAAGTTACTGAGTAGCTTACTAAGTTGCTGAGGCTGGCTTTGAAGTTGTGGTCCTCTAGCCTTAGCCTCTTGAGCCAATGGAATTACAGATGTGCACCACTGTACCCAGTTTGACTGTTTTTTAAAATGTACATTTGGTTAAGTTACCTACCAAATTTTTCATATGGAAAACAACCAAGGAACTGATATTGTCAGGTTAGTTCAGTATTTGTATAAACCTTGAAAGAATGCTTTCAATTTCTGAGCATTTTTAAAAAGTTTTATGACTCTTTACACAGGTCTCTTTGAACTAAAATTTGTGCACATCTGCTCAATTTGAAATTGAACAAGTGTACTTTGAGAACATTCTTATGTCTTAGTTAAATGTTTAAATGCTAGACAAGACACAGATGCATCTTTACTATGCATGTCCTTATCAAACTTTTATAGTTGTGATACTTTTACAATTAGCATAAGCTTTAAATAGTTCTTCCTTCAAATTTATAAGAATAGATGCAGCTTTTGGATTACATTTTATTCATCTCTGACATAAAAAATTGTTGCCTTAAGGTATTAGATCCACTTAGATAAAGGAATATTGAAAAGCAAACTATTAATTTTATTTGCAATTATCTATGTGAATCAAGGGTTTTTGATTTTTTTTCCTTTTAATACAACCAAAACATACAATTTAGATATGGTTGATATAAGCTACAGTTGTCATTCATTCATCTTTAGTGAGGATTCTTTTGATTGCAGGTAACAAAGACTCAACTCAAAGTAGCTTTAAAAATGGGAATGTGTTGGCTACTGTAAACAAATCACAGAAGAGCTTGCTTTAGGAACTACCCTATTCCAGGACACTGCCCAGATCTCTCTCTCTAGTCCCCCTTGCCATCTTTACTCTCAGATTTCTCATCACAGCTTTTCTTTATGAGTTGTTTTAATTCTCTCCTACACAAATATGAATAAATATCTACAAGGTGAGAATAGTCATGTGGTGTGAAAGATAGGCCATTTTGGACTTGTTGCGGCTTCTATCCCAGGATGCTCTAATTTAGATCAAGTGCCTTCCTGTGCCCAGTAACTCAGGCAGAGAGCAGGGATATTAAGTTCTGCCTTGCATTACCAGCTTGGTCTTAGGAGCTTGCCCCTATGCTCAGGGAAGCAGAATCTGTTCTGGGAAGAAGGAAGCGTGCAAAGTCATGTATCATGCCATGGGATTCTACATCAGATGCTATATTATAAAGTTTTGAAAACACTACATTAGACAGAATTTTGTGAGGTCAGTTACTTATGTGTCTTTTCCAAAATTTTGCTAATTATAACATCATTAGGCTTAAATTTTTAGTTATGAGGTTCTGTGTGGGTGCATTCTTCTTCAATCCTGTGAATTTTGATCCATGTGTTATTTGTAAAACAAATATTTATTGAGCACTACTAATATGTCAATCTCCATAATTAGCACAGAAGATGTAGTGATGAACAGACAGGCATGATCTCTCTTCCATGTAGATCCCAAGGAAAGACAGACAAATATTATAAGCATGAGGTAACATGTTATGAAGCAGAAAGAGAAATACCTTCAGGGGGGAAAAAAAAAGCTAAGAAAGAGAAGAGAGATATCCAGAGTAGATAATGATCAAGTGAAGTTCTTCAAGATGAATAAGAGTGAGCCAGAAAGGGAGGGCTGAGGGTAATCAAGGCAGAGGAAAGCTTGTGTGAAAGCTCAGGGAGTATTGGTGGAGCTGAAAGATGTGTGTTGTACAGAAAGTGTAATGAGGAAAAGAATTAGAGAGTAATTAAGTGAGGAAGCAAAAGACATAAACCAAGTCAAATCATGTAGTCCATGATAAAGAATTTTTTAAAAGCATCCTAAATGTGATAGGTGGCGAGTGGACAGTGTTGAGCAGTCAAGTAAAATAAGTAGTTTCAAAACATCCTCCTGATTTTAGTGTGCAAATGGGTTAGTGAGAAGGGACAGCTGTGTGCAGGGCCACAGGAGATTGTTACAGTGGTATAAATGAGAAGTAAGAAAAGGACTTTGAGGACTGCGGGGTTAGATCAGTAGTAGAGTACAGGCTTTGGAAAGTATGAAATCCTATGTTTGATTTCTAGGCACTGCAGGAAAAAACAAAAAACTTTTTTTTTTTAATTTCCAGTTTTTTATCACTTGGACCCATAGAGCTAGCACAAGACCTAGGCATAGTTGGTACTCAGTATTAAGGTCACAAGAACTATGTGTGTGTGTGTGTGTGTGTGTGTGTGTGTGTGTGTGTGTGTGTGTGTGTGTGTTTCACCTTAAAATGCATGTCACTCTTTTAAAAACTCATAATGCTTGTTTTATCATTTGCTGTATGTTAAAAAAAAAAAAAGACTTCAGTGGTTCCTGCAAACACTTTATCGCTACCCACTACCAGCATTTCTAAGCCAAAACCTTTATGTCAGAAGTTAAATGTTTCTATTTTTTTTAAAAAAAAAAGTTTATAAAAAGCATGTCTTAAGGTAGGGATTTTATTCCAACTTAACACCAGCAGTTTCTGGTCATATTACATAACAACATGGATATTGTATTAAAGATATCTGTGCTGCTTGTATTTCAAGTGCTTGATGGTGCCATCTAGTGGTCTGATCACTTCAAAAGGTGAATATTTGCTATTTGGGGACAGAATTTTTTTTAAAAAATCAATTTTATAAAAAAAAGGTTAATGCAATAGACAAACATAAGATACCAATGGAATTTAATATAAAACCTTTGTTGAGTATTCTTATATGTATCACCAAAATACCTTCAGGAAAAAAAAATAGCTAAGCAAGAATGTATCAAAATTTAAAGCCTTCATTTATCAAAAGTCACCAATCAAGAAAGTGAAAAGACAGCTTACAGAATGGGAGAAAATATTTGAAAATTACATATCTTGCAAGAGTCTAGTATCCAAAATATGTAAAGAATGCTTAAAATTCAACATCAAAAAGACAACTCAATTAAAAAATGAGTCAAGGACTTGAATAGACATTTCTCCAAAAGACATATATATGGCCAATAAGCACATCATTGCATTAGAGAAATACAAACCAAAGCCATAGTGAGATACCATTTCCCAACCACTAGAATGGTTTTCATAATTTTAAAAAACAAAATACCAAAACCAAAAAATAACAACTGTTGGCAAGAATTTGGAGAAATGGGAATCCTCATGGACTGGTGGACAGGTGTAGCCACTGTGAAAAATTGTTTTAGCAGTTTCTCAAACAGAAAAATAGAGGATTACCCTGTAACCCAGCAATTCCATTCCTAGGTATATTCCTGGGAGAAATGGTGTCAGAGTTAAATGGAGAGACGAATCTCCAAAAGAAAAAAATAAGGTTTTATTTAGGAGTAATAAAAAAATAAGATTGCAGTCCAGGATACCTGTACACAGGCCAGGATGGCCTTTGATATGTCCATAAAACAAAGGAAAGGTTAGTGGTTTCATTGGACAGAGGAAATCAATGAAAATGCAGACTTAATGGAGGCGATTTCGCTGGATTAGCCTGCCAGGGAAGTTCCTGGAACAGTCATTAGAAACCTAAGTGTTTCCCATGACCTCTGGACTCTGTTTTAGATATGAATGACAAGACCATTTTCATTTGTGTGCTCAATCTCCATACAGGTGCTCAAACAAATGTTCATAGCAGCATTATTCATAATAGTGGAAAGGGAATGAATTTTTATCAACTGAAGAAATGGATAAACAAAAGAGTACATCCATATGGTGGAGTATTATTTAGCTGTAAAAAGGAATGAAATATTATTACATTGATGGACCTTGAAACATTATGCCAAGTAACAGGATCCAGGCCAAATATTATATGATTTCATTTATGTGAACTGTCCAAAATAGTCATAGAGATAGAAAACAAAACAGAATCTGAGTCATTTTTTAAAAATACTTTTATTGTTTTTTCTCTGACCTTCCTTTGGAAAGTATATGCTAACTAAAATGGAGGAGATTTTTTATTGAGTAACTGTTCCAAGAGTTGTGCCTGGATTCTTTGCTTTTATTATTGTATTAAATGTCTGTGCCTCCTCTGACATAAAGTATCTAGAGAAATTGTAACAAGCAGATGAGTAAAGATCAGAAACCAGAAGTTTTTGTCTCCATGTCATGTTCTGTTTCACTTTCAGCTTTACCAGTGTTGAAATTTACCTTTTTAAAAATATCTTTTTTTAGTTGCAGATGGACACAATACATTTATTTATTTATTTATTTATTTATTTATTTATTTATTTATTTAATGTGGTGCTGAGGAGCCACAAAACTAGCCCCTGGATTTTACCTTTTGTAGTTGCTTTTTTATTAGAGAGATTCAGCATTTCTCAAGTGATTGTTAACTGTTTATATTATTCTTACTCAGCAGTCTATATCCTGTGCATTTATTATTAATAGATTTCAAACTGAACTTTCATACTTTTCTTGTAGACATAGAGGTATTATGTGTCAACTTTATCACAACTTTTTTTTTTGCTTTTATTTGCACCTCTATTCTAGGCTCTCGATGGCAATGTGTATGATCACCTCAAGGATTATTTAATAGCCTTCAGCCGGACTGAGCTAGGAACATGTCAAACTGTGCAGAACACATTCCAGTTTTTGTTAGAGAACTCCATCAAGGTAAAGTACCTTCACTGCAGTGGGTGGTGTTAACCATTTCAGAATTCAACGTGTTTTTGCTACAAACAAAACAAAGAAACTAATGTAATACTAGAAGAATGCTTAAAGGACAACTGTCTGGAGACAGCATCCTTCTAACTCATCCACAGGGGAACAGAAACATCCTCCTACTTCAGATTGAATACTACAGTATCATGGTTTTTGACATATGCTGTCATTCTTCAACACTAGTCTTTTCATTTAAAAATACTGATCTGTCAACTTTTCTCACATGTCCCAATGTGTGTAGAAAAAATATATGTAATTTCTTTTCTTTAGGTTCTAATAGAGTAAATTTTTTTGTAGTGGAACTACTCTTTTGAAAGATTAATTATTCTTGTGATTAGTAAATGTTATATTCTTCCTAATAAATGAAATACATAGTAAATGTTTCCTGACTGAGTGCATACATTTATAAAAATGTATGTGTTTTGTAGCTGCTGCTTTAAAAGATCCTGTTCAATTCTCTTTTTTTGGCAGGGGAAGTGGGAACTGACTATATCTTTTAGAAACCATTTGTAAAGGGATCAGAGTATCCATCTTTGCATGACAGTATCCAAAGACGGGAAAGAAAAGGGGCACAAACTTTTTATCCTCCTTATGTATATATTCTTTTCAATATACCAGAGTTTTAATGATCTATTAGAAAAACATTAGAAATGCAAAGGTGATGGGGAAATATAAACATTACTACCCTGGTACTTTAAGTCTTGTCATATGTCTATTTTGTATATTCTTAACCCCCAGAATCCCCCCCCCAAAAAAAACAGAAGGATTCATATATAAAAAGAAGGATGGATGGATAGATAGATAAAAGTGTGTGAAAGAAAATGAAGTAAAATATTAATTGCAGAATTACAATGGGTATCTAGGTGTTCATTATCTAATTCTTTTTATTTTACTATGTGCATATTTTAAATTTTTCACAAGAAAATGTTGAAAAAAAGTCTGTAAAAGCATCTTGGCCAGGCTGGGGATATAGCTTAGTGGGAGAATGCTTGCCTAGCATGTGTAAAGCTGTAGGGGCCAGGAAAAAAAATACTTTTTGGTCTTTTTAGTTGTACATGACAGTAAACTGTATTTTGACATATTATATATACATGGAGTATAACTTTCCATTCTTGTGATGTGGAGTTAACACTGGTCGCATATTCATGTATAGACATAGGGAAATTATGTCTAATTCATTCTACTGTCTTTCCTATTCTCATGCCCCCCTCCCTTCCCTTCATTCCCCTTTATCTAATCCAATGAACAGCTATTCTCCCACCCACCCCATTGTGTGTTGCATCCACATATTAGAACATTCAGCCTTTGTTTTTTTTGTGGTTGGCTTATTTCACTTAGTATGATAGTCTCCAGTTCCATCCATTTACTGGCAAATGCCATAATTTTATTCTTCTTTATGACTGAGTAATATTCATTGTGTGTGTGTGTGTGTGTGTGTGTGTGTGTGTATAATCACATTATCTTTATCCATTCATCTGTTGAAGGCACCTAAGTTGGTTCCATATCTTAGCTAATGTGAATTGAGCTGCTATAACCATTGATGGGGCCACATCACTATAGTATGCTGATCTTAAGTCCTTTAGGGATATGCAGAGGAGTGGGATAGGTGAGTCAAATGGTTGTTGCACTCCCAAGTTTTCTGAGCAATCTCCATACTGCTTTCCAGAGTGGTTGCACCAATTTGTAGTCTATGAGTATACCGTTTGCCCCACATCCTTGCCAACATTTATTGTTACTTATATTCTTGGTAATTGCCATTCTGACTGGAATGAGATGAAGTCTCAATGTAGTTTTAATTTGCATTTTCTCAATTGCTAGAGATGTCGAACATTTTTTGTTCGACATCTCTAGCAATTATATTTGTTGATTAATTGTGTTTCTTCTGTGAAGTGTCTGTTCAGTTTCTTAGCCCATTTATTGATTTGTTTGTTTTTGTTTCTTTTTTCTTTTCTTTTCTTTTCTTTTTTCTTTCTTTCTTTTTTTTTTTTTTTGTTAAGTTTTTCGAGTCCTTTATATATCCTGGAGATTAATGCTCTATCTGAGGTGCAAATGGTAAAGATTTTCTCCAATTCTGTAGGCTCTCTCTTCACATTCTTTATTGTTTCCTTTGCTGTGAAGAAGCTTTTTGGTTTGACAGCATCCCATTTAGTATTGATTTTATTTTTTGGGCTTTAGGAATCTTGTTGAGGAATTCGGTTCCTAACCCAGCATGATGGAGATTTGTGCCTGTTTTTCCTTCCAGTAGGCACAGGGTCTTGCCAAGGTCTTTAATCCATTTTGAGTTGAGTTTTATGCAGGGTGAGAGGTAGGTGTTTAATTTAATTTTGCTACATATGTATTTCTAGTTTTCCCAGCACCATTTGTTTTTGTTACTATAGGTCTGAGTATAATTTAGGTTCTGGTATTGTGATGCCTCCTGCTTCACTATCTTACCAAACTAAGGATTGCTTTGGCTATTCTGGGCCTCTTATTTTTCCAAATGAATTTCATGTCTGCTTTTTCTATTTCTATGAAGAATGTCATTGGAATTGTAATAGGAATTGCATTAAAATGTGATTCTGCATCTGTATACGGGGTAAAAATGGGAGTTCATAACCCACTTGAATCAAATGTATGAAATATGGTATGTCAAGAGCTTTGTAATGTTTTGAACAACCAATAATAAAAATAAGGAATGGCATTAAATCTTATAGCACTTTTGGTATGGCTATTTTGACAGTATTTATTCTGCCTATCCAAGAACATGGGAGATCTTTCCATTTTCTAAGTCTTAAAGGAAGCATCATAACTTAATTCCTTCTATGTAGTGCTTAGTTTCTGACCATTTACCAAATACTTTTTATTCATTGGTCCATTCAGGTTTTCTGCTTCTTTTTCAATACATTTTGGTAACCTGCATTTTCTAAACAGTTGTCTATTTCAGTTGTTACCAGACTTGATGGCATAAGTTTCTCATATGCTTTTTTGCTTCTGGTTATTTATCTTTTTATTTCAAATATTGCCTTGCTTTCTTATTTTGATCTAACATACCAGTCCTTTATTCATCTTTGCCAGAACCAGCTTTTGTTCTGCTTCCCAATGCTATGTCCCTAAGTTTTACCTTTATCTACATTATTTCTTTTTTAAAGTTTATGTTCTTGTCTTTCTCAAGCTTATTTTCCTATTTAGGACCTTTATTTTCAGTCTTTCTGTTTTCAAGTAAACCCATTTAAAGCTAAAAAATTTCTCCCTCTCTGATATGTAGGGCTTTTTTTGTTATTTCTATATTAACCCATGAATTATTTAGAAGTGAATTTTACAGTTTGCATTCAGTGCAACTATATGGTAAGGTGACATTTTTCATTTCTAATTTTATTGGAAAACATTTTTTATTCATATTTTTATTCTATCCTTTTAAACTTTTTTGAAATTTCTTTTTCCAAGAAAAAGTTAGCTTGGGTACAGTACTGGTAGTTTAGAAAACATGGTTATAACAAGTCGCTAATATTGTACACACACCTAATTTCCTAGGATTTTCTTTAGCACATCTACATCTCATACTGTGAAACCCATGTCATTGGTATTAACATGCTCATCTGATGGAGAGGAACACAGACTCAGGTAGTTTATATGACTTGCCCAGGGTCACATGCACATAGTGCTCTATGTATTTTTCTACTGTGTTATACTATGCTATATTATTCCTGTAGTTTGTTACTTTAATTTAAAATATATTAAGAATTTATGAATTAGTTTGGATACATAAAGAGATAAGCTTTCATTTTGTGCCTTCCCTAATGTGAGTGTTTTGTTCCCCAGGGATGAGCAATTAATGAGATGCTCTTACGTTTATGGTGAAAGTGGTGGGAATAAAATTTTAACAAGAATGATATATCCGGGAGAGGCTCCCTTTTGTTCCAAGTGAGAAAAGCTTACACCTACAAGTTTTATGCCTTGTGCTTTTCTTTTATAAAGAGCTTGTTACATGACTCTTGTCAAACTGCTGAAGGCAACTAGGTGATTTGATAACCTACTGGGAAGTTTGAAAGTCTTTAGGTTTTTTACTGTACATCATTATTACTCTGTCTTCTGAGGTAAAAATCTATTTTTCTAACATGTCTAAAATGTAACATATTCCCAAAGATATTTGGGGGGTAATTCATACTGACATAACACACTATAATTGTTAAGGTGCTGTCTATATCTTTCATCCTCTAAATGAAAACAGCTGGGTCTAGGAGTTTTATTAAATTTTAATTATTTATGAAGCTTGCTTTTCTCCTTAATATTTTATGAAATGCTTTGTATGTAACTGAAGCAGATGTTATCATAGATTATTTTCTCTGGGATCATAACTCTAAAACTAGCTCTACTGGCCCTAATAGTATATGTGTGATTGTTTTCTGTCTATATAAAGAACTCCTACTGATGAATAACATAGCTCTTTGAACAAGTCATAAAATAACAATGTTATTCTGTATTTCTTTTGAAAGTTAAATTCTCTAATATTACCAATCTTAATACCTTAAAGATTAACCAAAAAAGTAAATTTAATAAAATAAGGTGAAAATCACTTGATCACTTTAGTAGACACAGAAAAAACATTTAAGAAAATTCAACCCCCTTTAATGGGTTGAAAAACTCAGCAAATTAGAAATAGAAGGGAATTTCCACACCTTGATAGTTTTTGTGGAAAACCAGATTTAATATCATACTCAATGATAAAAGACTAAAAGGGTTTCCACCCTAAAATCAGGAACAAAATGAGGATGCCTGCTTTCACTCCTGCTATCCACCTTTGTACTAGAAGTCCTAGCTAGAGCAGTTAGGTAAGGAAAAGGAAAAGAAGAATTAAAATGACCTCTGCTTTCAGATGACATGATTATATGTAGAAAACTATAGAATTCGTGTAATTACTACTATAGCTAATAAAATAATTGAGCAAAGTTTGATCTTGTGGGTACAGAATCAAACACAATAACCCATTGTGTTTCTACACTCTATTAATGATAATTCTTTTCCAAAAAGAAAATTAAGAAAACAATTGCAGTTATAATAGTATCCAAAGAATAAAATACACAGGAAACAAAATTTTTTTAAAAGAGAGAGAGAGAGAGAGGATTTTTTTAAAAAAATATTTTAGTTTTTCGCAGACACAACATCTTTGTTTGTATGTGGTACTGAGGATCAAACCCAGGCCGCACGCATGCCAGGTGAGCGAGCTACCACTTGAGCCACATCCCAAGCCCAGGAAAAAATTTTTTGACCAAAGACATTGAAGAGTAAAAACTATAAAACACTGCAGAAAAAAAGAACTGAATAATTGGATTATAATAAATGTTTGTGGATTTGAGGCTTTCATATCAATAATTTTTAATATCTTCCAAAAATGATCTACAGATTTAATGCAATCCTGTCAAAATTCCAGTGACCTGTTTTGCAGAAATGGAAAAGGCACTCTTCAAATTTACATGGAACTGTAAGGAACTTTAAATAACCAAAGCAACATTGAAAAGGATAAGCAGTTGGAGGACTCACACTTCCAAATTTCAAAACATACTACAAGTAGAGTGTGGTAGAAGCATAAAGATGGGCATATAAATTAATGAAATAAAATTGATATTCTAGAAATAAACACATGTATCTGTAGACAATTGATTTTTCCACAAGGGTATTATGACCATTCAAAGACAAAAGAATAATATCTTCAACAAAAGTTCTGGGACAAGTGCAAAAGAACAGAGTTGAAATAAGTCGAACCTCTGCTGCACAAAAATTAGCTCAAAGTGTATCAGTGATCTAACTATAGGAGAAAATATAAAAGTAAGTCTTTATTACTTTGGATTTAATAGTGTATTCTTAGATTTGAAATCAAAAGCATAATAAGACTAAAAATAGGGCTAGGAATACAGCTCAGTGATGGAGCACTTGCCTAGCATGTGCAAGGCCCTGAGTTTGATCCCCCAACATGGAAGGAAGGAAGGGAGGGAGGGAGGGAGGGAGGAAGGAAGGGGAAAGAAAGGAAAAGGAAAGAAAGAAAGATGGGCGGGCTGGAGTTATAGCTCAGTGGTAGAGCACTTGTCTAGCATGCGTGAGGCTAGACACTGGGTTTAATTATCAACCGCATATAAATAAAGAAAGGTCCATCAACAGCTAAAAACATTTTAGAAGAACAAAAAAAGAGAAATTAAAAAAAAAGAAAAAAAGCAGATAATTGTACTTTTCAAATTAAAAACTCTTAACACATCAAAGGACACTATTCAGGAATGTTTTTTTAAAAAAGACC
Source organism: Callospermophilus lateralis (assembly GCF_048772815.1). Lineage (NCBI taxonomy): Eukaryota > Metazoa > Chordata > Mammalia > Rodentia > Sciuridae > Callospermophilus > Callospermophilus lateralis. The sequence goes on from NW_027513711.1 coordinate 648,483, forward strand.
CAAAGATGGAAGAAATGTTTACACATCTGATATTTAAATTTATCTGTTAAGGATTTTATAAACAGATTTATATAAAGGACTCTTACAACTCAACAACAAAATAACAATTCTTAAAATGGGCAAAAGAACTGGGGCTGGAGTTGTGGCTCGGTGGTAGAGCATTGCCTAGCATGTGTGAGGCCCTGGGTTCGATTCTCAGCACCGAATTTAAATAAATGAATAAAATAAAGATCCATCAACATCTAAAAAAATATTTTTAAAAAAATGGGCAAAAGACTTGAGTAGACATTTCCTCTGAGAAGATGTACAGGCAATAAGCACATGAAAAAATGTTCAGCAATTGTTGGTCATTATGAACACACAAATTAAAACCACAGTGAGATATCATTTTCTGCCCACTAGGATGGCTTTAATAATTTTTTTAAAAAGTTAAACACATAGTTACCATATGACTCAACTTCTGCTCCTAGGAATACACTTAAGAATATTGAAAACTTAAAGTATTAAAACAAAAAAATTGTACATGAGTGTTCACAGTAGCATTATTTATAATAGTCAAACAGTGGAAACAACTCAAATGTTTATCAACTAGTAGTTGAGTAAGTAAAATATGGCATGGTATATCCATGCAGTGAAATATTCTTTGCCCATAAAAAGGAATTAACTACTAATAAAACAAACAACATGCATGTTACAGGAAAAAAAATACCATAAAAATATAAGATGATATTGTTATTGGCTGAATTGTGGCCCTCGGAAATTTCATGTTGAAATCCTAACCCCTAGTACCTCATAGTATGACCATATTTGAAGATAGACTTTTAAAGATATAATTAAAATAAGGTCATTTGGGTGGGTCTAATCCAGTATGACTAATGTCCTTATAAGAAGTTGAGAATTATAGACATTAAACAGGCACAGAGAGACCATATGAAGATACCAAAAGAAGGTGGCAGCTCTAAGCCATAGAGAATGGCCCACAGTAAAAACCAACCCTGCCAGTATCTTGATCTTGAACGTCTTTCCTCTTGACCTCTAAAGAAATCTGTTTCTGATATTTAAGCTCCCCAGTCTGTTGTACTTTGTTGTGGCAGCCCTAACTACTTAATGCAGATGCTTTCCTTGTTAATAATCAAGGAAAGACTGGGATTGTGGCTCAGCGGTAGTGCACTTGCCTAGCACATTCAAGGCCCTGGGTTCAATCCTCAGCACCACATAAAAATAAACAAAATAAAAGTATTGTGTACAACTATTTTTCTTTTTTTTTCTTTTTTTTATTGTTGGTTGTTAAAAACATTATATAGTTCTTGATATATCATATTTCACACTTTGATTCAAGTGGGTTATGAACTCCCATTTTTACCCCGTATACAAATTGCAGAATCACATCAGTTACACTTCCATTGATTTATATATTGCCATACTAGGGTCTGTTGTATTCTGCTGCCTTTCCTATCCTTTACTATCCCCCTCCCCTCCCCTCCCCTCCCCTCCCCTCTTCTCTCTCTACCCACTCTACTGCAGTTCATATCTCCCCCTTGTATTATTTTTCCCTTTCCCCTCGCTACCTCTTGTATGTAATTTTGTATAACCCTGAGGGTCTCCTTCCATTTCCATGCAATTTCCCTTCTCCCTCCCTTTCCCTCCCACCTCTCGTCCCTGTTTAATGTTAATCTTCTTCTCATGCTCTTCGTCCCTACTCTGTTCTTAGTTACTCTCCTTATATCAAAGAAGACATTTGGCATTTGTTTTTTAGGGATTGGCTGGCTTCACTTAGCATAATCTGCTCTAATGCCATCCATTTCCCTCCAAATTCTATGATTTTGTCATTTATTAATGCAGAGTAATACACCATTGTGTATAAATGCCACATTTTTTTATCCATTCGTCTATTGAAGGGCATCTAGGTTGGTTCCACAGTCTTGCTATTGTGAATTGTGCTGCTATGAACATCGATGTAGCAGTGTCCCTGTAGCATGCTCTATTTAGGTCTTTAGGGAATAGACCGAGAAGGGGAATAGCTGGGTCAAATGGTGGTTCCATTCCCAGCTTTCCAAGAAATCTCCATACTGCTTTCCAGATTGGCTGCACCAATTTGCAGTCCCACCAACAATGAACAAGTGTACCCTTTTCCCCACATCCTCGCCAGCACTTGTTGTTGTTTGACTTCATAATGGCTGCCAATCTTACTGGAGTGAGATGGTATCTTAGGGTGGTTTTGATTTGCATTTCTCTGACTGCTAGGGATGGTGAGCATTTTTTCATGTACTTGTTGATTGATTGTATGTCCTCCTCTGAGAAGTGTCTGTTCATGTCTTTGGCCCATTTGTTGATTGGGTTATTTGTTATCTTGTTGTCTAATTTTTTGAGTTCTTTGTATACTCTGGATATTAGGGCTCTATCTGAAGTGTGAGGAGTAAAGATTTGTTCCCAGGATGTAGGCTCCCTATTTACCTCTCTTATTGTTTCTTTTGCTGAGAAAAAACTTTTTAGTTTGAGTAAGTCCCATTTGTTGATTCTAGTTATTAACTGTTGTGCTATGGGTGTCCTATTGAGGAATTTGGAGCCCGACCCCACAGTATGTAGATCGTAGCCGACTTTTTCTTCTATCAGACGCCATGTGTCTGATTTGATATCAAGCTCCTTGATCCATTTTGAGTTAACTTTTGTGCATGGTGAGAGAAAGAGATTCAGTTTCATTTTGTTGCATATGGATTTCCAGTTTTCCCAGCACCATTTGTTGAAGATGCTATCCTTCCTCCATTGCATGCTTTTAGCCCCTTTATCAAATATAAGATAGTTGTAGTTTTGTGGATTGGTTTCTGTGTCCTCTATTCTGTACCATTGGTCCACCAGCCTGTTTTGGTACCAGTACCATGCTGTTTTTGTTACTATTGCTCTGTAGTATAGTTTGAAGTCTGGTATCGCTATACCGCCTGATTCACCCTTCCTGCTTAGCATTGTTTTTGCTATTCTGGGTCTTTTATTTTTCCATATGAATTTCATGATTGCTTTCTCTATTTCTATAAGAAATGCCATTGGGATTTTGATTGGCATTGCATTAAACCTATAGAGAACTTTTGGTAATATCGTCATTTTGATGATGTTAGTTCTGCCTATCCATGAACAGGGTATATTTTTCCATCTTCTAAGATCTTCTTCTATTTCTCTCTTTAGGGTTGTGTAGTTTTCATTGTATAAGTCTTTCACCTCTTTTGTTAGGTTGATTCCTAAGTATTTTATTTTTGGGGGGGATATTGTGAATGGAGTGGTTGTCCTCATTTCCCTTTCAGAGGATTTGTCACTGATATACAGGAATGCCTTTGATTTATACGTTTTGATTTTATATCCTGCCACTTTGCTGAATTCATTTATTAGCTCTAATAGTTTCTTTGTAGACCCTTTTGAGTCTGCTAGGTAGAGAATCATGTCATCTGCAAATAGTGATAATTTAAGTTCTTCTTTTCCTACTTTTATGCCTTTAATTTCTTTCGTCTGTCTAATTGCTCTGGCCAGTGTTTCGAGAACTATGTTGAACAGAAGTGGTGAGAGAGGGCATCCCTGTCTTGTTCCAGATTTTAGAGGGAATGCCTTCAATTTTTCTCCATTCAGAATGATGCTAGCCTGAGGCTTAGCATAGATTGCTTTTACAATGTTGAGGTAAGTTCCTGTTATCCCTAGTTTTTCTAGCGTTTTGAACATAAAGGGATGCTGTACTTTGTCGAATGCTTTTTCTGCATCTATCGAGATGATCATATGGTTCTTAATTTTAAGTCTATTGATGTGGTGAATAACATTAATTGATTTCCGTATATTGAACCAGCCTTGCATCCCAGGGATGAATCCTACTTGATCATGGTGCACAATTTTTTTGATATGTTTTTGAATCCAATTTGCCAGAATTTTATTGAGGATTTTTGCATCTAGGTTCATTAGAGATATTGGTCTGTAGTTTTCTTTCTTTGAAGTGTCTTTGTCTGGTTTAGGAATCAGGGTGATGTTGGCCTCGTAGAATGAATTTGGAAGTTCTCCCTCTTTTTCTATTTCCTGAAATAGCTTGAAAAGTATTGGTATTAGTTCCTCTTTAAAGGTTTTGTAAAACTCTGCTGTATACCCATCCGGTCCTGGGCTTTTCTTAGTTGGTAGTCTTTTGATGGTTTCTTCTATTTCCTCAATTGATATTGGTCTGTTTAGGTTGTCTATATCCTCCTGCCTTAATCTGGGCAGGTCATATGACTTAAGAAATTTATCAATGCCTTCACTATCTTCTATTTTATTGGAGTATAAGGATTCAAAATAGTTTCTGATTATCTTCTGTATTTCTGAAGTGTCTGTTGTGATATTGCCTTTTTCATCCCGTATGCTAGTAATTTTATTTCTCTCTCTTCTTCTCTTCATTAGCATGGCTAAGGGTCTGTCGATTTTATTTATTTTTTCAAAGAACCAACTTTTAGTTTTGTCAATCTTTTCAATTGTTTCTTTTGTTTCGATTTCATTAATTTCAGCTCTGATTTTAATAATTTCTTGCCTTCTACTTCTTTTGCTGTTGTTTTGCTCTTCTTTTTCTAGGATTTTAAGATGGAGTATGAGATCATTTATTTGTTGGTTTTTTCTTTTTTTAAGGAATGAACTCCAAGCAATGAATTTTCCTCTTAGAACTGCTTTTAATGTGTCCCATAGATTCCGATATGTTGTGTCTGTGCTTTCATTTATCTCTAAGAGTTTTTTAATTTCCTCCTTGATGTCTTCTATAACCCATTGATCATTTAGTAACCAATTGTTCATTCTCCAAGTGATGCATGTTTTTTCCTTCCTTTTTTTTTCGTTGATTTTCAGTTTCATTCCATTATGATCAGATAAGATGCATGGTATTATCTCCACTCCTTTATATTGTCTAAGAGTTGCCCTGTAACATAATATATGATCTATTTTTGAGAAGGATCCATGTGCTGCTGAGAAAAAAAGTGTAACTGCTTGATGTTGGGTGGTATATCCTATATATATCAATTAAGTCTAGGTTATTAATTGTGTTATTGAGTTCTATAGTTTCCTTATTCAACTTTTGTTTGGAAGATCTGTCTAGTGGTGAGAGAGGTGTGTTGAAGTCTCCCATGATTATTGTATGTTGGTCTATTAGACTCTTAAACTTGAGAAGAGTTTGTTTGATGAACATAGCTGCACCATTGTTTGGGGCATATATATTTATGATAGTTATGTCTTGTTGGTGTATGGTTCCCTTGAGCAGTATGTAGTGTCCCTCTTTATCCCTTTTGATTAACTTTGGCTTGAAATCTATTTTATTTGATATGAGTATGGACACTCCTGCTTGTTTCCGAAGTCCATATGAGTGATATGATTTTTCCCAACCTTTCACCTTCAGTCTATGTATGTCTTTTCCTATCAAATGCGTCTCCTGTAGGCAGCATATTGTTGGGTCTTGTTTTGTGATCCATTCTACTAGCCTGTGTCTCTTGATTGGTGAGTTTAAGCCATTAACATTTAGGGTTATTATTGAGATATGGGTTGTTCTTCCAGCCATATTTGTTTATTTATGTTACTAAACATGGTTTGTTTTCCTTTTTGATTATTTTTCCCCCCTTTACTGTCCTACCTCCCACTGTTGGTTTTCATTGTTATTTTCCATTTCCTCTTCCTGTAATGTTTTGCCGAGGATGTTTTGAAGACATGGTTTTCTAGCTGCAAATTCTTTTAACTTTTGTTTATCGTGGAAGGTTTTAATTTTATCTTCCATCCTGAAGCTTAATTTCGCTGGATACATGATTCTTGGTTGGAACCCATTTTCTTTCAGTTTTTGAAATATGTTATTCCAGGATCTTCTAGCTTTCAGAGTCTGTGTTGAAAGATCAGCTGTTATCCTGATTGGTTTACCCCTAAATGTAATCTGCTTCCTTTCTCTTGTAGCTTTTAAAATTCTCTCCTTAATCTGTATGTTGGGCATCTTCATTATAATGTGTCTAGGTGTGGATCTCTTATGGTTTTGCACATTCGGCATCCTGTATGCTTCTAGGATTTGGGATTCTGTCTCATTCTTCAAGTCTGGGAAGTTTTCTCGTATTATTTCATTGAATAGGTGGCTCATTCCTTTGGTTTGGACCTCTATACCTTCCTGTATCCCAATGACTCTTAAGTTTGGTCTCTTTATATTATCCCATATTTCTTGGATGTTCTGCTCATGGTTTCTTAACAGTTTTGCTGAGCTGTCTATGTTCTTTTCAAGTTGAAATACTTTGTCTTCATTGTCTGATGTTCTATCTTCTAAGTGTTCTACTCTGCTGGTAGTATTCTCAATTGAGTTTTTAAGTTGGTTTATTGCTTCCTGCATTTCTAGGATTTCTGTTTGTTTGTTTTTTATTACCTCTATCTCCCTGTATAGTTGATCTTTTGCTTCTTGGATTTGTTTATGTAATACATTGTCGAAGTGGTCGAAGTGATCTTTCATTGTCTGATTTTGCTGTCTAATGTCTTCCTTGAGACTCCAGATCATCTGCAGCATGTATATCCTGAATTCTTTATCTGACATTCCATCTGCTGCAGCTATTATCTCTTCTAAAGTTGAGTTGACCTGCATTGCTTGTGGTCCTTTCTTTCCTTGTCTTTTCATATTGCTCGTGTTTCTTTCTGCTTAGTGAAACTGTTGTGTTTTTGAAATTTTCCCCCTATATATTTATATTGCTCTTGCATAGTTGAAAAGTCTCCCTTGCAGGGGCAGGTGGCAGCTCTGCTCCTCCTCCAATTGGGGTGATCTGTCTACCACACTGGTGGGCCGCTGGGACTGTTCTGCCGGTCGGTCGCAGGTCTGCCTACCTTGGAGGCGTGGGCAGCGGCTCTGCTCTGCCCTTCCTCCAATTGGTGTGACGTGTCTACCACGTCCGTGAACCCCTGGGCCTGTTCTGTCAGTTAGTCACGGATCTGACTACCTCGCAGGCGCGGGCGGCGGCTCTGCTCTGCCCCTTCTCCAATTGGGTTGTCGTGACTACCACGCCGGCAGGTCGCTGGGCCTGTTCTGGGCGCGGGCTGCGGCTCTGCTCTGCCCCTCCCCCAAGTGGTGTGACGTGTCTACCATGCCGGTAGGCCACTGGGCCTGTTCCGCCAGTCTGTCACAGGCCTGCCTATCATGCGGGCTCGGGTGGAGGATCTGCTCTGCCCCTACTCCAATTGGGGTGTCTTGACTACTACGCCGGCAGGTCGCTGGACCTGTTCTGGGCGCGGGTGGCGGCTCTGCTCTGTCCCTGCTCCAATTGGGTTGACGTGACTACGACGCTGTCGGGCCGCTGGGCCTGCTCCGACCGCGGGAGAAGGCTCTGCTCTGCCCCTACTCCAATTGGGATGACGGGTGACGTGTCTACCACACCAGCAGGCCGCTGGGCCTGATCCGCCGGTCGGACGTGGGTCTGCCTACCTTGCGGACTCGGGAGACAGCTCTGCTCTGCCCCTCCTCCAATTTGTGTGACATGTCTACCACACCAGTAGACCACTGGGCCTGTTCCGCCAGTCGCAATCTGTCTACCTTGCAGGCTCGGGTGGCGGCTCTGCTCTGCCCCTACTCCAAATGGAGTGATGTGACTGCCACGCTGGCGGGCCGCTGGGCCTGATCCGGGCTACAACTATTTTTAAAAAATAATAATAATCAAGGAAATGAAAATTAAAATCATCATGAGATTCCATTTAACCTGTCAAAAATAAATGTAGACAAGAATGAATCTTAGCAAGACTATGTATTAACAGAAACATGCTGCAATTTGGAAGACCCAATTTGAAGATATTTGGGCACAAGGGAGTCTTGTGGTGATGGTTCAGTTTAGCATCTGGACTATGGTTTGTGGTTATATGAAGCTACACATGTGCATAGAGCCATATAAATGAACATACCCAAAGGAGTAAGTGTATAATTGGTGGAATCTAATAACCTTTATGGTGTATACCAATGTCAATTTTCTAGCTTTTTATTGTGTGATAGCTATGCAGGATGCTGACATTAAGAAGTACACAGGAGGGCTGGGGATGTGGCTCAAGTGGTAATTCGCTCGCCTGGCATGCTCGGGGCGCTGGGTTCGATCCTCAGCACCACATAAAATAAAATAAAGATGTTGTGTCCACTGAAAACTGAAAAATAAATAAAAAGAGAGAGAAAGAGAAAGATCTTAAGAAGTGCACAGGACTCCTTTGCAACTTTTTTCCATTTCCTTGACTAGAAATCTGAAATCTTAAGTGTCAGCAAGCTGTACTTCCTCCAAAAGCTTTAAGGAAAAAACAATTCCTTACCTCATTGGGTGTCTGTGGCCACCTCACTTCACTCTCTGCCTCAGTGGTCACATTGCCCTCTCCTTTTGTCTGTGTAATTTTCTTAATATCTTTTGTTTTTTGAGAGAGAGAGAATTTTTTAATATTTATTTTTTAGTTTTCAATGGACACAGCATCTTTATTTTATTTTTATATGGTGCTGAGGATCAAACCCAGCACCCCGCGCATGCCAGGCGAGCGTGCTACCGCTTGAGCCACATCCCCAGCCCTCTTAATGTCTTATCATTGGATTTAGGGGCCACCTAGGTAATCCAGCATGTTTTTATCTCAGAATCCTTAATTACATCTGCCAAAACACTTTTTCAAAAGGAGGTAACATCCACAGATTTCAGGGATTAAGACATGGGCATATCTTTTGGGAAGTTACCTTCAGCCCACTATAAATGTTAATATCATAAAAAGAGGCAAGTCAGGGCAAACCTTCTCATGAAAGTAAAGCCTACCTTGCCAAAACAAACAGAAACAAAGCAGATCCAAACAAACACAAACCTGAATCTAATTAAGCCTCTAGATTCAAAAGCCAATTTAAGGAAAAACAGGAAGTAAAACATTCCCAGGATGCAGTCAACAAAATTCAGACTCAGAAACTCAACAAAAAAAAACCTGGGCTTCTTCAACAATTGAATTGATTGCAAGAGAGGAAAAAGGAGGAAGAAAGAAATGTACAGTGTGTGTAAAGAATATCATCTTAAGCAACATCAGCTTTCCCTCACCAGATTCTCCCCACCACTCCTCACCCCATCTCACCTCTTCAGTCAGGATTCAGTATCATCTTCTTTGCTCTCCCTGTATCCTCTATGTGCTTCCATAGTGTGCTTTAGCTGTGTAACCTATTTAGTTCTCCCAGCTTCCACATTATAAGCAACATCCAGTTGCACTCTGGGGACTGACTTTATTTGGATCCTAATTCGAAAAACTTTTAAAGAATAGGGAAATTTGAACACTAATTGATATGTTAGTCTTGTAAATTTTAAACTGAATGTGTTTTCTTAAGACCCCTATTCTTTTAGATAGGATATTGAAATGTTTATAGATGAGATTGAAGTAAGTCTGGGACTTACTTCAATATAATTAGTGACAGAAGAAGTAGATGAATTTATAGATGAAACAAGATTGTCCATTAGGGGATGTTTTTGAAAACTGGGCCATGAGCACATGGAGATACATATTACTATTATCTCTACTTTTATGTGTGTTTTGAAATTATCTATAACAAAAAGTTTAAAGTCTGTAAGAATTGACCTGTCCAGTCTGCCCTTGCCCCACCCATCATAGTGCTTGAGGATTTGTTTGGCTAGTGATCCTCCCAGCTTTTCTTCATGGTAATGAGTGAGGCTTTGAGGGCTGGATCATTAGCTTTCAGTTATTCTAGCTTAAAATTAGAACCCAAGAAAAGAACAAAATACATTTCCCTTTGAGAATACGTTTTTTCAGTGAGTATTCCTTGACCAGAACCTCCCCATAATCCTCACCCCGTCTCACCTCTTCCATCTGAATTCAGTATCACCCCTTTTACTCTCCCTGTACCTTCTGCGTACTTCCACAGTGTGTTTGAACTGTGTAATCTATTTGGTTCTTCCAGTTTTCACATTCTAAATTACTGGAAGATACTAACCCTATTTGCTGTTTTGTTCATCTGTGGATTCCCTTGTCACTCCTATACTTAACGTTGGACCTGGTAAGCTCTATAAATGGATGATTGAATGGGGGGGAGGCAAGCAGTGGAAAACTGGGATTGCACTTGTAAATAAAATATAAAACACTACATTATCCTCTCAAGTAGTCCATCCTTTTCCCAGATTTCCAAGGTAAAACTACAGAACTTTTTTGAACTTTTTTTCTTCTGCCCATCCTCAGGCAGAGCTGCTAATGAGGTGTAATGCATTGCACATGAAAGATGAGTAACCAGTGCAGAAAAATGCAATTTGGGTTTCTGCATAATCAAATGTTGCTTATTTCCATTTTTTCCCAGAGCATATAATTCATTTTCAGAGACCATCTTTCTATGCTGTTTATTTTGCTGTTCTATGTATATTCCTTTTCAGTCTGTCTTCTGAATTATTTGTTTTAATTAGTTATACATGACAGTAGAATACATTTTGACATACATAAATGGAGTATAACTTTTCATTCATCTGGTTGTACATGATGTTATGATTACAGATGATGTAATCATATATGCACATAGGGTAATAATGTCCAATTCATTCTAATGTTATTCCTATACCCATGCCCCCTGCCCTCCTTTCACTCCCCTCTTTCTAGTTCAAAATACCTCTATTCTTCCCCCTCCCCCATTGTGAATTATTATCCATATATCAGAGAAAACATTTGGCCTTTGGTTCTTTGGGATTGGCTTATTTCACTTAGCATGATGTTCTCCAGTTTCATCCATTTACTGGCAAATACCACAATTTTTTTATTCTTTAAGGCTTGGTAATATTCCATTAGGTATATATACCAGTTTCTTTATCCATTCATCTGTTGAAGGGCATCTAGGTTGATTCCATAATTTAGCTGTTTTGAATTGAGCTTCTATAAACATTGATGTGGCTGTATCACTGTAATATGCTGATTTTAAGTCATTTGGGTATAAACCTAGGAGTCGGATAACTGGGTCAAATGGTTGTTCCACTCTCCACACTGCTTTCCATAGTGGTTGCACCAATTTACAGCCCCACCAACAATGTATGAAGTATACCTTTTTTTCCCACATCCTCACCAACATTTATTGTTGCTTATATTCTTGATGATTGCCATTCTGATTACTCCAGTAAGATGGAATCTCAGTGTAGTTTTGCATTTCTCTTGATTACTAGAGATGTTGAACATTTTTTCATATATTTGTTGATTGACTGTGTTTCTTTTTCTGTGAATTGTCTGCCCATTTATTGATTGTGGTGTGTGTGTGTGTGTGTGTGTGTGTGTGTGTGTGTGTGTGTGTGTGTTAAGTTTTTTGAGTTCTTTATATATCCTGGAGATTAATGTTCTATCTGAGGAGGTGTGTTTGATAAATTTTTTTTCCATTCTGTAAGCTCTCTCTTCACATGCTTGAATGCGAAGAAACTTTTTAGTTTGATTCCATCCCATTTATTGATTCTTGATTTTACTTCTTGTTCTTTAGGAGTCTTGTTAAGGAAGTCAGGTCCTAAGCAGATGTAGCAGATATTTGGGCCTACTTTTTCTTCTATTAGGCACAGGGTTTCTGAGTGTATTTTAAGATCATGATTAGAATGCAACCTATTGGGAAAAAGTACAAGAAATTTTCTGGCAATATCATTTTGTGCTATAGATAGGATTATCTTGCAGTTTCCTAGTGAATGGCAGTTTGTAAAACAGACTTCTAAGAGCCCATCAAACTTCAGAGTTTGGAGAAACTAAGAAACCAATGCTCCCTTCCCTGTTCACACACATACACACCCATTACACAGGATAGCTTTTCATGACATTTTGCTCTCTTAAAATAGTGCATATTGTTTAGTCTTTAAATCTGGACTAGTTGCTAAACTAGTACTTTCAAATTTAAACTCTTGAGAAAATAGGACATAGAAGTAATAACTCTTATCTTTAAAAAAAGGCATAACATTATCATTTCCTTTTGATCACATAGTGTTGGATGATTTCTCATTTGTATAGAAACCAGCTGAGTAAATCTTAGACTTTAGAATGTAATTACTGGACATTTTAACCTTATTCAAGACTTAAAGATATCTTATTTTCTCTGTAGGTGGTACGGGACTATAATCTTCAGCTGTTTTTACAAGAGAATGCTGTATTTCACAAACCTCAACCCTTCCAGTTCCAGCCCTGTGACAGTGATACTGTAAGGGGAATTCAGATTCTCTTATCATTTTTTTAAATTATATTTGTGCTTACATAGTTATCATCCTTGGAATAGACAGGGAGAGCTGAGTGTATCTCATTAATTTTGTAACAACACTATGAAGATGTAGAGAAACCATGACATTTCTTCTGTCTACCATGTAAGGAACACACCCAGTGTCTTTATACTAACAACTTCCTACTGAATAAGATGAAGTTATGAAACAAAAGTAATGAAAATCTGAAAACTGAGGGAAGAAGAAAAATTATTCAACAGATTTATTAATATGTACATTATGCTTTCTGTACATGAAATTCTTTTATGTTATACCTCTCAAAGAACCCAGTGGTTAAATTTTAACCAGAGTAGAATGAATAATGTAATAATATATATGGGCATAGAGATATTTTAATTGGCTTTAGAAAGCAATTATAGGCCTTTGATAATTCATTTAAGATTTTAGAATGTTAACATAAACCTCAAATTGGCAACTTTTAGAGAACTTACATTAATTATACATTTTTCTTAAGTTTAAGGGAAATGTTTGCCATTATTTGAATTTTTAAAATGATGAACAAAAATATGAATTTTTTGACACAAAATAATGAAATTTAGCTTCTACAAAATGAGAAGTAATATTGGCATTCTAATACATTCTCTAAAAGTAGGCAAACCAAGAGGGAAGTCAAATTATATTCAAAAACTCTTTTAGTAAATTTAGAATCTGAAAGGAGTATATGATATATTTTCAGAGTTTAATGATATCACTTTAATAGAAATGTATTTGTTGGTGACATCCTCATTATTTTTCTTATATTTTGAATAGCCCTGTTAATAGCTATATAAGGAAATACAGGACTGGGGATTGTAGCTCAGTGGTAGAGCACTTGCCTGGCATGTATAAGAGCCTGGATTCAGTCCCTAGTACTGCAAAAAAGGATAGAATAAAATAAGAGAAATATTTAGGAAAAAAAGAAATATAGGAATTTAGTATTTGCTTCTTAGATAATGGCTTTTGCCATTTATATTAGTGACCTTTTGAACAAATCAGATTTTTCTTAACGACTCAATGATATTGTCCTATAATGTGACTTCTTTGAAGCTTGGGATGAATGAAGTAGAGCCTTAGAAGAAACAGAGCACGGACAAGTTTATCAAACTTGACTTAAAATTGTGACTAACTAGAGAATATTTTATTTTTGCCTATTTGTCACATAAAAATCAATCATCTCACTTTCAAAGGCCAATTGTAGCCCTAAGTCCTTCTATCTTTGTTTCTAAACACTGCTAAATGTTCTTAGCTGTTGTGTTCCTGATTGCCTTATAATTCTAACTCTGTGCTGTGTTTTCTATCCTTGTGCAATCTTTACTGGGTAGAGTTTAAGAGCTGCCCAACTGGTGGATATTGAGCTCTCCCCTGTCAGTGCTTTGAGAATGACCATAGCTGAGGTATATCGGGGTATGGGTCAAGGGTGGGAGGGATGGAATGTCTGGGGTTGCATGTTAATGAAGGGTGGGACCTGGTGTGTGACTGAGTCATAATTGTCTATATACAGGGCCCCTGAATGCATCAGCAGTAGCTTTCTGATTTTCCCTTATAACCTAGGAATTTCCTTTACTTTGTATAGTAAATTGATTGAGCTTCTCATTTTTCCTTTTGTCTGAAACACCTTAGTTTTCCCAACAGGAGTGTGGGAAGAACCCAAGAGCTAATCTTGGCTGTAATAAAGAAGGAACTGTATCCTAAGAAGGAAAACAGATTTGCCCAGAGTCATGTGGGGAATGAATGACACATAGCTGTTTTGATTGCAGTTCTAATGCTCTTTCTGATATGCTGTTGTTTCCTGAAAAAAATGTTGGAAACTTAGAAGCCATTAATTTTTTTTCATAATAGAAAACAATAAATACCTGTGGTTTTATAAAAATCCTTATAATGATTTTGAAAACGTTAACTATAAAATATTTTATGTATAATTTTTGTTGTTATAAATTAAGCATTCTTATTGCTTACAAAAAACAAATTTACAAGGTTGGGGATATAGCTAAGTGGTAAAGTGCTTGCCTTGCATGTCAATTCCCAGTGCCAATAAATAAGTAAACAAACAAACAAATTCCCAAGCAAGTATTTTTACTCAGTATGGACCAGTATTTTTCCTTATGGGAATGGAGCCATTGTTTACTTGCTTCTCAGGTTTTACTTCTTGGAGCTGGTAGCACAAAGCTTGGCATGAAGTGAAGAGAATACAAGTCAGTGTCCATTAACTCATTTTTTCTGCCAGCTGAATCTTGGACATGTAGGAAGTACCACTCACCTCTATCTTCAGTGTGTTTCTGAAATTGCTCTTGTTGGTTCTGTTTTGTAACATATCTCAGTTCAACAAACACTGAACCCCTACTGTATGTTCCAGTCACTCAACTAAATGCTAAGGATAGCTATGACATGCTGAACTATAGACCTCAGGATAGATGAGCTTTCTGTCTTTTCATAAGTTTATTGAGGCATATTTACATATCATATAATTCACCCATTTCAAGTGTGTTCAATGATTTTTAATGAATTTACCAAATTATGTTTCATCATCATAAATAAGTTCTAGAATATTTTCATGATCCTGATATGATCCTGCATGTCTATTTATTGTTAATCCACATCACCCCTCCCAGATACAGGCAACCACTCTTTCTAGTTTTATTCTTTTTAGATTTGCTTTTTCTAAATTAAATCATACAATATGTGTAGTCTCTTATGCTTTGCTGCTGTCATTTAACATAATGTTTTCGAGATTCATCCATGTTGTAGAATGCAGCAGTATGTTTTGTTCCTTTTTATTGCTGAATAGTATTCCATCATATGAGTATACCACATTTTGTTTATCTGTTTATCTATTCATCAGTTTGAACATTTAGGTTGTTTCTCACTTTTGCTCTTATGAATAGTGCTACTATGTTAATTGCTATGCCAGTCTTTTATGAATGTGTTTTCATTTCTCTTGGGTTACTGGGTCATAGTAAATTCCTGATTAAGTGTTTAGCAAACTGCCAAACCATTTGCAAGAGTAACTGCAGAATTTCATATTTCCATCAGTATTGGGTAAGGGTTCTCATTTCTCCACATCTCCATCAATATTGATTGTTATTTGTAGTTTGGTTTTTTTTTCCCATTTAACACTCCACTATTGAGCTTCTTCCCCCCACCAGCCCTGTCTCTTTGGTTATAGCCTTGCTCGTGGTTGTGAAATATCTCATGGTAGTTTTTATTTGCATTTGCCTATGACTAATATTGTTGAATGTTTCATGAGCTGATTAGCCATTTATATATCTACTTTGGGAAATGTCTATTCAAAACTTTTTTGTTCATTTTTTTATTGGATTGTTTGGATTAGATTTTTGAAGATGAATTGAGATTTATCTTATAGAAATTGAGGAATAATATGTCAGGAAGTTAAGACAGCAATTGAAAACAAACAAACAAAAAAAATAGGTGGCATTCATTGAACATTTATTTTATGCTAGACATTTTTCTAATTACATGACCTATATTAAATCATATAATCCTCATGACAGCCCTATGTCTTAGGTGCTGTTTTTCATCTCCCCTAATCAGGGTCCCTCAACTAGAAATTTTATAGCTAAAACATTTGTAAGTATATGACCTATTCCTGAGATGGCAAAAAGTCTTGGGATGAAAGAGAAACTGAAAATCCCATAGGCATATGTTGCAACCAGATTTTATGTTTGGTAATTCTATATACATTGTTAGATGGAGAACTATGGAATATTTTCAAGTAGGACAAAATATGATGAGATCCATTACAGAAGTAGGACAGTATTGTTCTTTATCAAAATTTGAATTAAGACTATGTAGTTGCTAATATTTTCTCTAAATTTTGGTAAGATACATGTAGGAAAGTCATAGGATGTTTAACGTTACTACTGTAATAAAATATAACTTATTATCATATACTGTGTTAAAACTTAAAGAGAAAAAGTTTTCAGATAATCCACTTCAAATTGCAGTGTTCTACAAAAGTTCAAAACATCCAACTAAAAACATATAGTCACAGTATTAGCATAGGAATTTATTTAAGGCTTGGAATTATTATGCCTTTTATTTCCGACTGATAGAATTCCCTTTCATGTTATCTTAATATATGATTAATCATAAGATGATTACAAGTAACAGTGACCAAAGGAAAGTGTTGTTTGATGTGACCTAGTAGCTATCTTGTGGTTAATATTGAAAGGAGCTAGCCAGGCATGGTGGCACATACCTATAATCCCAGTGGTTTAGGAGGCTGAGGCAGGAGGATCAAGAGTTCAAAGCCAGCCTCAGCAACTTAGCAAGGGCCTAAGCAACTCAGGTAGACCTGTCTCTAAATAAAATACAAAAAAAACCCACCAAAACCTGGAGATATGGTTCAGTGGTTAAGCACCGCTGGGTTCAATCCTTGGTCCCCTCAGTCAACCCCCCCCAAAAAAAATAATAATATTGAAAGGAGGTTTTCTTGTCTATTGTCTATATTTCCATATTGTGTTATTGATTTCTAAAGTATCCTTTCTTTATACTCATTACCATTTATCAGATGATAGTAACAAGTCAAAAATTCTTTAAAAAAATGAGCAGAGTACATCTTTCTTTGCAGAAATGAGTTTTTCATGCAAAATTATTCTGAGGAGGATATGGAATGTATCCTAAAACACCTCCCTAAATAACAGGTATTCTGTTTAGAATTGACAAGTACATTGATTAGAATATCAGTGTTGAAGAGTCCTTCAGCTGTCACACAGGTCATACTGGTGTTAGATATTCATACAGGTATTATACAAGAACAAGTCCTAGGTCTTAGTATCTAAAACTAGCTGTTTATATTATATATTTTTAAATTTTTTGATTTATTCTCCTTGTATATAAAATGACTATTTTATTGGGTATGAAATTAAACTTTTGACTCAATGCCTGGCACATAGTGGTCGGTAAAGAGCTAGATGGAGCTTTATGTTTTTCCTTTTTGTTTTAGGTTTTGCCCCTCATTGCTTCAGGAAATATCAAAATATCAAATATAGATGATACTACAAAGATTACAAAATCTTGCAGTACTTAACTTCCTTTTTAAACTGATTACTGCAAGTCCCGTGGGACTTCTGTTCTCTTATTGTATTACCCAAAGTAAATCTTATTAACCTCTTTCTTAGCATTTTATAAGCCTGAAAGGCAATAGCTGACAGTTACCTCCCTATGACCTGCACTTTTCAGCATCTCTGTCCTGCATACGTGCCCACCTTCTGTTTGCAAAACCAGTAACATAAGTCCTTCAAAGTGTTTCTCACATCCTATGAAAAAGCACAAGGTCAACCAGGGATAGGAAAAAATATGGGAAACACACGTCTATAAAACTTGGATAAGTATGATCTATAGAGGCAGCAAAACAAGGAAATGTTCTCTCAAGCTTCCTGGTGGGAATGAGAAAACCCTTTCCTCTTTTCTTTCCTTGAATTGTAATTAACAAGATCTTCAGAGATAATGGTAGCAAAAGGGCTGACATAAAATTTCTGATACATGGTATTTTCCTGTTATTCTGGCCACCATTTCAGATATTTAACTCTGCCTTCTCTAGATTAACAGTTACATTAAGTAAAAAGTCCACTTGCTTGAGGACATCTGCATATTTAAGGTTTGCTTAAGTGGAGTTTTTTTGTTTTGTTTTGTTTTGTTTTGTTTTGTTTAGTGATGCTGAAGATTGAACCCAGGGCTTTTAAATGTAAGGCAAGCACTCTACCAACTGAGCTATATCCCTAAACCTTAAGTGGAGCTTTTTATGCATTTATTAAAATTAAATATTTAACAAGAATTTCCCTTGTCTATAAAGGACCATATTGGGCTAATGTATCCTGTAGCAAATTTACCTGGAAATTCTGTTACGTAAGCCAGGTGTACTGGTGAACACCTATGATCCTTGCCAGGCTAAGGAGGCAGGAGGTTCGCAAGTTGAAGGCCAGCCTGGGCAACTTAAAGAGACCCTGTCTCAAAATAAAATTTTAAAAAAGGGTTTTAGGTATAGCTCAGAAATAGAATGCTCCTGGGTTCAATTCCCAGTACCAAAAGGGGAAAAAAAAATCTCAAGTTATGGGTAGCTCTTTCCACTGGTGGTAATTTTGTATTTATATAGCAATGTCTCATAAACAGGAAAGATGATGATAGAGATTCTGTGGAAAATCTTTCCATTCAGGAATTAGGTGCCAGGTATATGTGGCAAGTGGCATCCAAAACTGAAAAGCTGCAGCTAAAGACATGAGCGCTACTTTGTAGAATCAGCAGTGTTGACAGGTAGGCATTCAGTAGGGGTTGTTCTCATTTCTTCAGCCTTCCAGAAAGGGTTTATTTGATTCTCATAGAAAGCCTACCATCTATGTGATAGGCCCTCTGCTGGATTAGTCACCTTCACCTTTCTCCTGAATTAGTTCCTTCTCTAAGCATCCAGAGAGCTTTCAATAGATGCCTTGGTGATGTATTGACGTACAGGGTTTGGGGATTTTGTGTGTGCGTCTCTGTGTGTGTATTGGTTTATATTGAGTATTGAACCCTAAGGCACTTCGCCATTGAACTATACTCTCAGCTCTCCTTTTTTATTTTTAATTTTGAGATAGGGTCTCACTAAGTTGCTTGAACTTATAATCCTCCTGCCTCAGCCTCTCGAGTCACTGAGATTTCAGGGATATAATTTTTGCTTAGATTTGCCCTTGCTATTCTAGCTGTTCTGACCTAAGAGAATGGTACTCCTTTATCAGAGTTCTCATCAGCCTTAATGGAATTGTACTGTACATCCTTTTAATCAGTTGTCCAGTCTTCCAGAATTGCCTCAAGACTCAGACCACAACATTAATTCTCTAGTTTATTCACCTGAAAGACTAGGCACACAATCCAATTATGCAGTTGAACTGCCACTTTTCTCTGCAGTGAAGGTGCTACTGTCCCAGCTTGATCAGAATAAGCTTAAGACATGTCTTTGACAGTACACTGCTCCACCTCCTCTCCAAGGTGTGTGTAAGGTTTAAAATATGTGACTTTAGGTTTTACAGACTCTTACCAAAAAAAGGCTTTGGGCCAAATCTGTTTCAAAATTCAGAAATTTTCAGAAGCAATCCCTGTACCATCATTACACACTGAATAGGACATGAGGAAGCACCTGATGATCAAACAACACAGTATTTTTTGCAGTAAAACATTTCAATATTCATACCAAGTTAAATGAATAAAAGCCTATAAATAACATCTCCTTAGTTCAAGACTAACTCACTTTGCTTCAAATGAGTTCTAAACTTAAAAAAAAAAGATCTTTGTGATTTTCAGAGCATTTTGAATTCCAGAATTATAGATTCTGAACCTATTATTGCATTCCAAGCACAAACCTACAGAGATCCAGGTCTTTTTACTTTTTTTCCCCTTTTTCTTGAGATGGGCATTTCATTCTGTTCCCTATGTTGCCCTGGCTGGTCCAGGACTCATAGAGTCATGCTGTCCTCCTGCCTCAACTTCCTGAGTAGCAGGGACTACAGGAGTGTACCAGCATTCCTGACAAAAGGGACCTCTTGAGAATAAATAAAAATTAACTTAAATAAAAATTAACTTAATTGAATATATTAGAAAACATCAAAAAGAATTAGTGGATTGGGCTGTAATGCCAGCAATTCAGGAAGCTGAAACAGGAAGATTGAAAGTTCAAGTTCAGCTTCAACAACATAATAAGACTGTCTCAAAATAAAAATAAAAAGGACTGGGGATGTATCTCAGTGGTAGCATCCCTGGGTTCAATCCCTAGTACTAAAAACAAAAACAAAAAAAATTTAAAATAAGAATAAGACGGATTGATATTAACTTGATAATATCCACCAATTAACTGAAAAATACAATTAGTACACACACTTTGAGTGAAGGTTAATGAGGGCTGGGGATGTAACTCAGTGGTAAAGTACTTGCCTTAAATGAGGATTAATGAGATTGTTCCTGGTACAACAACCCTAATTTTATCTTTTTTCGAAATTTTGTTGGAAAAATAGTATTTTACTGTGCTAGTGGTTTTCATTCGTCACTTTTTCTCTTTCAAATGAACACATTTTGGGTACAGATTTGAAAAGTAAGGACTCTGTTTCCTCTGTGAAATCAGCATTCTCTCCCAGCTCACTTTGTCATCCTATACAGGTACTCAGATATCTGTCTGAACCTTCTGTGCCCTTATAGTAACTTTAAAATGAATTTAAATTAAGCTGGTACAATGGCAAATTCCTATAATCCCACCTACTCAGGAGATTGAGGCAGGAGAACCACAAGTTCAAGGCCAATTTAGCAAGACCTTGTCTCAAAAAATAAAAAGAAATAAGGATATAGCTCAATGGTAGAACAACCCTGGGTTCAGTCCCAAATAAAAGGAATGGAGGGAGAGGATGGGAATGAATCTTGAGAGGTGTCTGAGGACAAAATAGTTGAGATGTGTTAAAATTGATTTATCATAAGTACTAGAATGTTAATTTCCTTTATTTAGTTCTTTAAAATTATTTAATTTATAATTTTTAAAGATCTTAATATTTTATTCTAAATGGACTGGAAATTTTTAAAAACTTAACATTGCTAGTTTTTAAAGCCTTCTCAAACTTATTTGAACCAGTTCGGGTTTTTTTGTTTTGTTTTGTTTTCCTCAAGGAAAATTAAATCAGTTAAATGTCTTATCTCTAATTAAAAACCTTTCCAAAGTTTCATTCAAAGGAAACTTATATTTTAGCAGCGTCTTTTTAATATTATTGTCTCTGTGTTATTAATATTAGTACTAACCAAATAGTACAATTAGTGACAAAGTATAAGCATATATGGACAGCATGGAATCTGAGCCAGCAGGGTCTCAATACAGGCTCTAGACCCACTGCTTAGTGGTTGAGTGGCTTTAGGGAAAAAACAACCCTTTCTTCTCTTCCTTCTTTCCCCTCTCCTCTTCCCCCCTCCCCACTCACTGTTTTGAGACAGGGTCTTACTAAATTGCCCACACTGGCCTCTAACTTGTGATCCTCCTACCTTAGCTTCCCAAGTAGCTGGGATTACAGACATGTACCATCATGCCCAACTGATACATAACCTTTTCTGAGCTTAGATTTCTATACTGATAAATTGAAAATAATAATTTCTGTGTATTAGGATTGTTTTGAGAACTAAATGAAATTATGTAGGGGCTGGGGATGTGGCTCAAGTGGTAGCACGCTCGTCTGGCATGCGTGCGGCCCGGGTTCGATCCTCAGCACCACATACCAACAAAGATGTTGTGTCGCCGATAACTAAAAAATAAATAAATAAATATTTTTTTAAAAAAAGAAATATGTAAAGTGTCACAGAGATTAAAGAATCAGTAAATGGTAACCTTGTTTTCAAAGTTATCATAACTTTATAGTGTTCTGATTATAAAACATGAAAAGAAAGTTTTTACCCAAAGTATACAAGAGTCAAAACATCATATTGTTTCCCTCATTGCTAGATTTTAAGGTTTTCTTTCTACTGCAATATGAACTTCCACTTTAACTTAAAGTAGGAATAAACATGCATACATTCTCTTTTTAAAATATCATATCATATGCCATAAAGTTTAAAATGAAAAAACAATGTTTCCACCCAAATTCTCAACATTCAAAGTAATCATTGGTAAAATTATATAGATATGGATACACAAGTTCATATAAATAGATTTATACTAACCAAACTTGAATTTAATCTCTAGCACTCATTAAATTCCAAATAAATTTATATTTCAGGAATATTATTAAATTTTTATTGGGACCCTTTTGCTCTTTGATTAGGCTAAACTCCCAGATAATGCTAGGAAGATATCTGGAGCTCAGAGCAATAGCATTATTTTTTTTTATTTTTTATTTTTTGGTACTAGGAATTGAACTCAGGGGCACTTAACCACTGAGCCATATCCCCAGATTTTTTTTTGTATTTTATTTAGAGACAGTGTCTCACTGAGTTGTTTAGGGCCTTGCTAAATTGCTGAGGCTGGCTTTGAACTCGCTATCCTACTGTCTCAGCCTCCCAAGCTGCTGGGATTATAGGCTGCACCACTGCACCCTCCTACAGTAGCATTATGAACATAATTTTTTTATTACATGCTTTTTGAGACTGTTATCCAGAGAACATTATTCTCTCTGGCCAAAAATGATCCTACTTATTCTAAAATTTATTGCTGGGTTGCTGACAACCTGAGATTCCATCTCCGGACATGTTGATTTATAAGTAAGGAAACTAAGGCCTGGAGAGGCGGGGTTAAGTTAGCCAGGGTGACACATAAATGTATTTTAGATTTCAATGACTGCTTCTTAAAATATCTAATAAGTTCCATAAAGTAAGAGTTTGCAGAAGTCACTAAATTTGGAGATTCAGATTTATTCCTTCTTTATTCATGTTTGAATGGATTTTAGAATGCAAATTTAAACATACAGCAGATTATATTAGATGACCTTTAATTGGATGAGTGGAGAAAAGATGTCAATTCTAAAGTCAGCTCTGAGAACCTGTGCTAAAATTCGTGGCACTCAATAAATTAGTTCTGTTTCTCCCCTCTTCATTCTGTTCTTACCCACATAGAATAATTTTGTCTCTCATCAGTCAGAAACTCATTCTAATAAAGTAAGTTTGTTCTTTTGTCTCTAAAGGCACAGTCCTAATAATCTAGTACCCTGGCCCTCACTTTGGAATCAGGGCATTCAGTTATATTTGCATAACTAGCATTTACTAAGGACATTCCTGTGTTTGTGTTAGGTCCCAAACTAGGTGAAACACTGCTCAGGCCCTCAGATTGCCTAAGAGCAAACTGAAGCCAGTGCAGCACTGGCATGGCTTGATGTTGGCCTGATAGTGGAGACTCAGTGACTTCTAACAAACTAAAATCAATTAATATAATGGGTATAGTCAAAGTAAAAGAGCCCCTTAGTCATCTGGAGAAGTCAGGGAAGATTTCCTGAAAAGGTAGCACTTGAAATGAGACTAGGAGTTTGTTTATGAACAACACAATAAATAAATAAATAGGAAAACTATTCCAGCCAAAGGAAATAGAACTCAAAAGCACAGGCTTGTATTTAGATTGACATTTATTTTGCAGCAAAAGAACAACGTGCTTCTGAAACGTTTTTACTAATATCTCATGATTTCTAAAATTATTCTATTTCTGAACATCTCAAGAATCAAATTTAGTTGACCCTCCTTTACGTTAGTAGAATTTGTAAACTGACACCTAACCTTTTATAGCATCCCTCTTCAAGTTCTAATTTGTTTGTGTGTGTCTGTGCATGTGCTACTGTTATTCTGAGATTATATGTATGCTTCTTTACAAATAAGCAAATTGAGTAAGTGAGCTTTTCCAGAGCTAGGCTATAGTGCTATCTGTTATTTAATTATTTAATTCTCATATTCTGCTTCAAAAAGATACCAATGTTCTTTAAATTAGGTGATTCATGTCTCTTATATGTTACCATTCTTTTATATATTTCAAATACATTTTTAAAAGAATAAAGGGAAAATATTTAAAAAATGAACTAAAAATTAAATTAGTCATCATTTAAAAAGAAGCAGTCACCTGCAGCTCCTTCACTATAATCAACCACTGTAAATATGACCACTCTAAAAGATAGTGATAGGGCTGAGGTTATAGCTCAGTGGTAGAGTGCTTGCTTCTCACTTGTGAGGCACTGGGTTTGATCCTCAGCACCACATAAAAATAAATAAAGATATTATGTCCATCTTTAAAAAAAATAGTGATCTACATTATAGCCTGACTGATAGGATTTGGGGGATGATTGGGGGAGTTCCGGGGATTGAACTAAGGAGCACTTGACCACTGAGCCACATCCCCAGCCCTATATCGTATTTTATTTAGAGACAGCATCTCTCTGAGTTGGTTCATACCTCACTGTTGCTGAGGTTGGCTTTGAACTTGGAATCCTCCTTTCAAAGCCGTCTGATTCTCTGGGATTACCATGTGCCTGGATGGTAGGATTTTTGATAGTGACGACGGCTGAGAATATTGCTCTGTGTGTTGTTTAGCACCCTGGACTGTGTTTGCTTTGTATAATATTTTTATTTTATTAAGATATACGTTATAAAGAGCTTTCACATGTCTTCTGTGACCTGACTTCAGAATTTATGAAAAGATTAAATTGCAAGTGAGTCTCTAAAATTCTTTCCATTTCATTATATCTCTTTTTATTCTAAAAATCCTCTTTGGACAATTCATATTTAGGAACTTATTTTCTTAGCTAGACACAGTGAAACATGCCTGTAATCCCAGTGGCTCGGGAGGCTTGGGGCAGGAGGACTGTGAATTGAAAGCCAGCCTCAGTAATTTAGCAAGGCCCTAAGCAACTAAGTGAGACCCTGTCTCAAAATAAAAAGGACTGGGGATGTGGCTTAGTGGTTAAATACCCCTGTGTTCAATACTCAGTATCAAAAAATAATTTTTTTTTCTTGCCAAAAACAGTAACACACACCTTTAATCCCAGCTACTCAGAAGGCTGAGGCTGACCTCAAACTTGGGATCCTCCTGCCTCAGCTTCCACAGTTGCTGGGATTATAGGTGTGTGCCACTATACTCAGTATGTCTTGTTTTTTAAGTGCTAAATGAAGGCCCTTTGGTCTAACTACTGAGTATAATAGTTGCAATCAGAATAACAATATTTTTCTCTCTGTTCTCTCTTGTGTTGTAGAGTCGACAATTAGAATCAGAAACTGGGACCACAGAGGAGCACAGTCTAAATAAAGAGGCTAGGAAATGGGCCACACGTGTGGCACGTGAGCACAAAAATATTGTTCATCAACAATGGGTAAGTGTAGTAGAATCCTGGCCACATTCAGCTTAAGCCAAGTGTCAGACCCATTTAAGGAGCTAAATTTTATTAATGTGAAAAGCACCCATATATGTTTTTTTTTGTTCTTTCTCAAACTCAACAATATAGTCTTATCTATTTATCTTAAAAATTCTGTAAACCTTGTAGCAGCAACACATTAATTCACCTGTTTGCCATAAAATTGCCTAAGAAAGACTAGTGATGGTGTATTACAGTTTGTTGGCCGGGGGAAGAGGCATACATATGATAAATTAAAGTAGACTTTCATCTCTCAAGACAAGTTTTTTTGAAGACACAGTTGTAAATTCCATGAAAATATATTTTCAAGACTAAACTCCAAGTGCAAAGAAATTATTTTAAATATGGTATTTTTTTTAGTTTGATTTTTAGTATCTAGATCCTCTTTCTTTGACTTCACGTACAACTTCTTAAAAGAATTGTCCACACTTACACATCCTGACCTCCCTCCTACTTTTCAGCTCATTGTGTTTAAGCTTTGCCTTGCTTTCCTTCTGATCATTCCTTTCCTTCTAAATTTATCATAATCACCAGTGATGTCTGTTGCAAGATCCAAAGTGGACACTTGATCTCTCGTTTTTCTTAACCAATCAAGTTTCATCATAACTAACAACACCCTTCTTCTTAAAACACTCTTCAGCCCTCTGTAACTCAGCATTGTTCCAGTTTTCCCTCTTCCTCTTCAGCCTGTCTAGATTCTTTCATGGGTTGCTCTTTCTCTATCCAATGGTTAAATATTTAAATTCCTTAGATTCCTGAACTAGGCTGTCTTTTTTTTTTAACTCTTTACTCTCCCTATGGTCCATCTCATACACTGCTATTTTTTCACTTTCAACCTAATCATAAACTAATATTTTCAACATTGGGCCATGCTTGCTGCTGTATCCCATGTATTTTTTTGCCTACTTTGACATCTTATTTCACTTGTCTCACAGGAGACAATGTTTTGGGTTTTGGGGGTTTGTTGTTGTTGTTTGCTTTTTGTGGGTTTTTCTTGTTGTTGTTGTTTTGGTTTTGGTTTTTTGATTATTAAACTGGGAATTGGACCCAAGAGTGCTTTACCACTGAATTGCATTCCCAAACCTTATTTTATTTTATTTATTTATTTGGTACCTGGGATTGAACCCAGGAGCACTTAATCACTGAGCCACATCCCCAACCCTCTTTTTTATATTTTATTTAGAGACAGGGTTTTGCTCAGTTGCTGAGGCCAATGTTGAACTCACCATCCTCCTTATTTTAGCCTCCTGAGCCACTGGGATTACAGGTGTGTGCCACCACACCCAGCTTTGTGTCTTATTTTAAAATAGGTTCTCACTGTGTTGCTGACAGTCTTGTTAAGTTGCCGAGACTGGCCTCAAACTTGGATCTTCCTGCCTTAGCCTCCTGAGTCACAGGATTATAGTCATCCGCCACCATACCCAGCTTAAAAAAATTTAAAAAGCATTTTTTTAATAATGTCTTTCAGGGGCTGGGGATGTGGCCCAAGCGGTAGCGCGCTCGCCTGGCATGCGTGCGTCCCGGGTTTGGTCCTCAGCACCACATACAAAGATGTTGTGTATGCCAAAAACTGAAAAATAAATATTGAAATTCTTTCTCCCTCCCTCTCTCTCTCTCTAAAAAAAAAATAAAAAAGATTTATTTAAAAAAAAATAATGTCTTTCAGTGTTCTGGGTATTGGTAGTCTCAACTTGGCAGTTATCACTTTATAATAATCAGATAATGGCCAGTGCTGGTGTCATCTCATGTGAAATAACTGGTTCTTTTTTTTTTAAAGAGAAAGAGAGAGAGAATTTTTAATATTTATTTTCTTTTTAGTTTTCGGCGGACACAACGTCTTAATTTGTACGTGGTGCTGAGGATCGAACTCAGTGTCGCGCGTATGCCAGGCGAGCGTGGTACTGCTTGAGCCCCATCCCCAGCCCCCAAAATAACTGGTTCTTAGGCTGGGAAGATCTAAACAGTTGGGAACCAGAATGCTAGGGCTTCTTACACACTTCTGTCTCTGTGTGGTCTCTCCACATGATCTCTCCAACATGGTGGCTTCAGTTTGGCTATACTGCTTACATGGTAGCACAAAGCCCCAAAGATATAAGTTCCAAGAGTGAGAAAATAAAACCTGATTATTCTTTTGACCTAGCCTCAGAAACATCATTGGGATTGTTGAATCATATTTTATTGAGACAATCACAAAGGCCTGTCCATAGTTCAAGGAGGTAGGACATACACTCTACTTCTTGGTGGAGAAATAACGAAGTTGGAAAAACATGCAGAATGAGAAATGTAGTAACAACTTTTTGAAAAACATAGTCTTCCACAGTATACCTTATGGTTAAAAGTTATAATTAAAACTTCACATACCTCTGACATGCAAAATACACTCACTTCTTATCCCCCAAAGCCTGGGATTTTGGGTTTTTTTTTTTTTTTTTTGCTAAAATCTGTCCACAATTAATAAAAATTGTAAACCAAGAGCTAAAGCTCAGTAAGCCTGAGGCAGGTAAAACACAAAGAAAATCACACCACAGTGCATCATAGTCAGCTTTAAAATACAAAAAATGTTTAACAGTTGTCAGGCGTGGTTATATACACCTATAATCCCAATTACTCAGGAGGCTGGGGAGGAGGCAATCACAAGTTCAAGACCTGCCTGGACAACTTATTGAAACTATTTAACAAAAAAAAGGTTGGGGATGTAGCTCTGTAGTAGTAGTCCCCAGGTTCCATCCTAGTATGAGATATTGGGATGGGGGGGTGGTAATTGATTGTCCATAATGAAAAATCAAAAATGTTTCCTTCAAGATCAAGAACAAGCTATGAATGTTCACTTTCACCATGTTTACTCAACATAGGAGTTCTAGAGCAGTTATAGCAAAGTTGCC
This sequence comes from Callospermophilus lateralis, assembly GCF_048772815.1. Classification (NCBI taxonomy): domain Eukaryota; kingdom Metazoa; phylum Chordata; class Mammalia; order Rodentia; family Sciuridae; genus Callospermophilus; species Callospermophilus lateralis. Next base: position 676,404 of record NW_027513711.1, read on the forward strand.
ATAGCAGTTATAGCAAAGTTGCAGGATGCAAAATAAAAGCAAAAAAATCAGTTGCATTTCTAAATAACAATGAGCACTGCAAAAAGGAAATTAATACATCTCCAGTACCACAGCAACAATAAAAAAAGGAAATTAAGAAAGCAATTTCATTTCTAGTAACACCAAAAAGAAAATATCAAGAAGGTAAAAGACGTGTACACTGGGAACTACAAAAACATTGATGATAGATTAAAGAGGGCATAAGTAAATGGAAAGACAGTTCATGTTCATTAAGTGAAGGTATTGATAAGATGACAGTTACTCCCAGAATGATGTCCAGATTCCATGTAATTCCTATCAAAATCCCATTGGGAATATATCCAGTATTCATGGAACTGAAGGCAGATATTGTTTGGGGTTTGTTTTATGGGGGCTTCTTTTCATGTGTTTGTTTTGTTTTGTTTTGTTTGTTACTGGAGATTGAACCCAAAGGCATTTTGCCTCTGAGACACATCCACAGCCCTTTTTCTTTATTTCGAGACAGGGTCTCATTAAGTTGCTGAGGCTGGCTTTGAACTTGTAATACTCATGCCTCAACCTCCCAGATAGCTGCAGATATTGTTAAATGGCACTTAATACCAAAATGTTCTTCAAATTCAATGTAGTTCCCTTCAAAATCTGAACAGTGTTATTTACAATAAAAGACAAAGCCATTCTAAAATTCATATGAGATCTCAAGAGACCCCAAATAGCCAAAATAGTCATGAAAAATAATAAGGTTAGAGAACTCCTACTTCCTGATTTCAAAGCTTATAAAACTGCAGAGATTGAGGTAGTGCAGTACTGGCATAAGGACACATATATAGACTTTAACTACATATGAAATCTATTTTTATTTATTTTGGAGGGATGGGTACTAGGGATTGAACTCAGGGGCATTCTGCCACTGAGCCACATCTTCAGCCCTGTTTTGTATTTTATTTAGAGTCGGGGTCTCAACTGAGTTGCTTAGCACCTCACTTCTGCAGAGGCTGACTTTGAACTTGAGATCCTCCTGCCTCAGCCTCCCAAGCTGCTAGGATTATAGGCTTGCACCACTACGCCCAGTATATGAAGACTATTTTTAAAATACCAGTTTTCTCCATATATTCAATGTAATACAGGTTAAATACCCAGCATTTTTTTTTAATTAACAAGCTAATTCTCAAAGATATGTGAAAATGCAAATCATCTAAGATAGCCAAAACAATTTTGAAAAAGAAGGATTAGATTTGAGGGCTTTCTCCACCTGGTTTCAAGACATAAAACTATACTAATCAAGATGTTTTAGCATTGGTATGAGGATATACTTACAGATGAATGGAACAAAATGAAGAGTCTAGAAGTAGGCCCACGCATATATGGTCTGTTGATTTTAGACAAAGGTATAACAAACTTGTAAAAATGATAAATATATATATAATAACATGCCTTGCACATGTGAGATACTGGGTTTGATCCTTAGCACCACATAAAAATAAATAAAATAAAGGTACTGTGTCCATCTACAACTAAAGAGAAGAAAACAAGATTGAGTTCCCTGTCTCCTTCCCAGCTATTAGCTAGAGGCTGTCTTTAGCCCCTAGAAGCTACTCTTCCTGGTCCTTGCACTTGTGCTTCCGGTCTCAGAATCAGCAATGGCACACTGAATTCTTCTTCTTAGAATCTCTAATTTCCTTTCTACCCATCTCTTATCTTACTCTAGCCAGAGAAAATTCTTTGCTTGAAAGATATCACATGATTATATTGAACTCACTTAGGTAATCAAGGATGATCTCATTATTTTAAGGTTCCTAACTCTAATACTTCTGCAAATTACATCATACATACCCACAGTTTCAAACACCAGGGTATTTACATCTTCAAAGCCATGCTGCTTATTACAATGATAAAACAAGAAAACAACATCTATCATCACCACTACTTTTCAGTGTCATATAGGATTAGTCAATGTATTAATTAAAGAAAACCAGTTAAGAGATTTAAATATTAGAAAAAGGCACATCCATCATTATTTATTAATAATATATGTACCCAAAATACCAAGACCCAATTGTCAATGATGGTTTAGTAAAGTGAACAAATACAAGAATATATTTTTAGAAATCATTAATTTTCCAAGGTTAGGAATCTGGCTCAGTGGCAGAGCATTTGCCTAGCATGAGTGAGGCCTGGGTTCAGTCTTCAAAACTGAAGGGAAAAAGGAAAACTTTAGTTTTCTCATTAATCAGAAATAATAAATTGCAAATACAGTGGAAAAAAGTTATTCATCACAGCAGTAAAATACTGATAAGGTAAAGGAATATAAAATTTTAATGAAACTTAGAAAATATATTTGGAGAAGCTTGACATTCTGGCTCTAAAATTTACCTGGAATTCTTTTTATAAACACACAAGAATGAGACTTACCACATACTAAATCATAAAATAATGGCCACAGAAATTAACTGTGATCTAATACAAAAAAAATAGCAAATCTATTAAAGAACATATGATAATTTAGAATAATGATCTTATCAAGATACCGTTTTTGGCATACACAATTGCTAAATCCATTTACTAAAGGATTTACTAATTCTTTTCCCCAAAGATTTGAAATGTCAATCAAGATGCCATATTTCAGGTAGGAGGGAAATATAATGATGAACAGTGTATTAAAAGCTGCCAAAAAATTATTGTTAGGTTTGATAATGGTATTATGGTTGTATAAAACAATTCACATTTAGAGATATTTATTATAACACGTAGGAATAAAATGACTTAATATCGATTTTTTTTCTTCAAATGCTGTAGCAAAGAACAAAAAGGATAGGTAAAGCAAATTTTAACATTTTTTTGAATCTCAGTTATTAATATATGGGATTTATTGTAATAGATGCTCTAAAACCTTCAAGTATATTTGAATTTTTTTATAATAGAAAACATGTTAGCCTGGGGGTATGGCTGAGTGATAGAACATGTATATGCTTAGCATGCATGAAGCCCTAGGTTCAATTCCAAGCACTACCAAAAAAAAAAAGTTAATGGTATTGGGGTTCTAGTGTGCAGAGTTTAGCTCCCTCAGGCCTGACAGTGTGCAAGAGCTGTGGCTGTGATTTAGGTCAGCTGAGGCAAACCTCAGTTAGGAGGAGGAAACGTTCTCTTCCCCTTATCGCAAGTCACAAGTTCTGCATGGTTTGGCCAAGAGGAAGAAGCTTCCTGCATACTTGTCCTAGGAACAGTACATTCTAAAGAAACAAATGCCTGCTCAGGGGAGTAGACAATGTCTACAAAGAACTTTAGGAGGGTACTTATCAAATAAGCAGGAACGATCTGAAGTTAGCTCTGTGTATCCGCTGAGGCATGTTATCTGGGCAATGTGGGCAAAGTGTTATTGAAGAATTGCTTGCTTTGTTAGAAGAAGAATATAAAAGGAACTTGCAAATAAACCTCAGCATGCAGTTGCAATTGCTGCCTTCGCTCTGCATCCCCTGTGTCCCGGTTATTTCGTGACCCTTACCCAGGGACCCGAACGCACTAGACGTTCACATAATGGCATTTCAAATCTTTGGGGAAAAAAGTTAGTAAAAATCCTTTAGTAAATGGATTTAGCAATTTTGTATGTTTAGGGAAAAATACACCATTAGGTTTCTTTCTTCCACTATATACAAAATAAATTTTAGAAAACTAAAGAGCTAAGTGCTAAGCGCTAAACATATGACTATTAAAAAACTAGAAGAACCTAGAATATATATATATTTAGTTATCAGTGGGCCTTTATTTTATTTATTTATATGTGGTACTGAGAATTGAATTCAGTCCCTCACACATGCTAAGCAAACCCTCTACCACTGAGCCACAACCTCAGCCCCATATTTTTGGTATATTACAGATACCCTTTTTTTTGGACGGGGGGTGGGGATACCAGGGGTTGAACTCAGGGGTACTCAACTACTGAGCCACATCCCTAGCCCCATGCCTTTTTTTTAATTTTACTTAGAGACAGGGTCTCACTGAGTTGCTTAGCTCCTTTCCATTGCTGAGGCTGGCTTTGAACTTGCCATCTGCCTGCCTCAGCCTCCAGAGCTGCTGGGACTACAGGCATTTGTCACTGCGCCCAGCCATATACCTTTTTAAACAAAACAAAACTCAGGAGCTATAAAGGAAAAGACTGATAAAATGTGACCACATAAAAATTAAAAATTTCCGCAAAACAAAAGAGCATTAAAAAAGGAAAGGGGATAGAGTAGAAGGAAATGTTTATAACAAATAATAGGAAAAAAAGGAGTAAATATCTTGAAAGAAATATATCTTAATAATAATTAAAAGATTAAAAAAGTGAATTGAAATAGAAGTACAAATTGCTAGCAACATATAAAATGATTCTCCATTAATTAGAGACCTGAAAATATGGTGAATTACATTTATGGATTTCTGGATGTTGAGTCAGTGTTCCTGGGATGAAACCCACTTGATCATGGTGCACTGTCTTTTTAATATGTTTCTATGTGATTTGCCAGCATTTTACTAAGAATTTTTGCATTTATGTTCATCAGGGATATTGGCCTGAAGTTTTCTTTCCTTGGTGTATCTTTGTCTGGTCATAGGTTGAGTTTAGAAGGGTTCCCTCCTTTTCTATTTCATCGAATAGTTTGAAGTGGATTGGTGTTCTTCTTTGAAGGAAGGTCTGGTAGAACTCAGCTGAGAATCCTTCAAGTCCTGGGCTTTTCTTTGTTGATAGGCTTTTCATGGCATCTTCAGTTTCATCGCTTGAAATTTACCTGTTTAAATTTTGTATATCTTCCTGATTCCATTTGGGTAGGTCATATTTCTCTAGAAATTTGTTGATGTCTTCAAGATTTTCTGTTTAATTGGAGTATAAGTTTTTAAAATAGTTTCTGATCATCCTCTGTATTTCAGTGGTGTCTGTGGTGATATATCCTTTGAGTTTTTTCCCTTTTTCTCTTGGTTAGCATGGCTAAAGTTTTCTCGATTTTATTGATTTTTTTTTTGAAAAACCAACTCAACAGTGAGATTATTTTTTAAAAAATACATTGGCATAATTCTAAAGATTGGCAAAATTCAGTGTGGGTAAGATACAAGGAAGAGTAGGTACAACTTTGTGTAGATAATCTGGTAATGTCTATTAAAATTAAAATGTGCAATTTCTGCTTTTATATTTTTTATCTTAAATATTCCTATATGTGTTCAAAAAGTCATTGACTTTTGTACAAAACGTCATTGTACAAAGGGTTCTTTGTACAGAGTCACGTATAATGTTGAGAAACTTGAAAATTCAAAAGGCAAATAGAGTAAGAATAAATGAAACATGGTACAGTTAAATTCTTGGATCTATAGATTAATTAAAGAGAATGAGGTCAGTCTATTTATACAGACATGAAAAGCTTTCTTAGAAAGATTGAGAAGATAGTATATCTAATTTTATTTTTTTAAACAAAATTTTCTGTTTGTTTTTATATATAGACAAATGCTCAAAAGTGGTTTAGAAAAAATAAAAATTAATTGATGGTATGACAGTTTTACCCCATAATGGATTATACAATGTAATAAAAAACTTTTGCCATTTTGCATTAATTGTTTTGTAACAGTATTTTATATTCATGTAAATTTTAAAAACTAAAGGTATGCATGTCAAAACTTGTACAATCCAAGTAGGATCTGTAGATTGAGCCAATGTCAATTTTTGTACTCTATTGCAGTAGCCCCTACTTATCTGCAGTTCACTATCCATGGTTTCAGTTACCTGAAGTCAACCACAGCCCAGAAATGTTAAATGTAAAAGTTCAGAAATAAACATTTTATATGTTTTAAATTGCACACCATTCTGAATAACATGGAAGTCTCATTCTTTCCCACCCAAGATCCAAAACACTTTAACCATAATTTTTACGCTACGTACCCTATCCACCTGTTACTTACTGAGTAGCCAGTTAGATTATCAAATCTGCTGTTATAATATCAGAGTGTTTTGCTTAACCTTTTATTTTACTTAATAACGACAAAATACAAGACTAGTAATGCAAAGAAGGCACCATGACATAAAACAGATTAATTCTTCCACTGAGAAGCATTGTTGCAGGGCTTATAGAAAAATACATAGTAATTTTAGAATTCAGTATTACCAGCATTTTTAGCATCCATTGAGGGTCTAGGAAAGAATCTCCTGAGGATAAAGGGAAACTACTAATGTAAAGTTATATAAATTTTTACCACTGGAGGAAGTTGGGTGAAGGGAGTGTGTACTAGTTTTGCAACTTACAGAGTCTATAATCCAAATTTTTAGAATTAAATAAATAAATGAAACAAAATTACAAGTTAAGGAAAGGATAATAATTTGTTAAAAAAGGAATCATGGTTTTAGTTACTAAAATCTTTCAAATAATCATTCAAGGAACAAAGATGAGAAGGAGGATTATTTTCTGTACCTGTTTTCTCTTTAGGTTCTAAACAAACTTGAATGCCATGGAGTTGCTGTATCAGAACAAAGCCGAGCAGAACTGGAACAGAAAATAGATGAAGCTAGAGAAAATATTCGTAAAGCAGAGGTAAGGGGGCAGCTAACTATGGCATTTTGCCCAACTCCAGTCAATGTCACAGCTGTGATGTACACCTTTGAAGCTGAGTTCCTACACTTATTAAGTTGAAGGGGAATCACCATTTAATTTATGTCCACAGTAGTATTATTGAGTGCCTGCTTTGTAGAAAGTATACATATAGCAAACTTTGAACCTGCTGTGAAGAGTTCATAATCATGAAAATTACATAACAAAAGAATTAAATCACAATAAAGATATTAAAGTTTAACAAAGTAAAATTATAATCAAGTTAATGGTAGAGATATTTATGTTTATATATAAAATGATAACTTATATATTATAGAATATATAATAACATTTATATATAATTTATATATTATATAATAATACATAGTAATATATTTATATAAGATTATATATGTTTATATTTAGAACCTAAAAAATCTCCCTTATATGGGTGGTTTCTGAATCCAGGGGCATGAACTGGGTCTTCAGCAATAGAGATTTGGTTGAGAAGCGATAGGGCATTATAAAAGTAATTTTTTTTTGACTCATGAGATCTTTTGAAAGTTGTATAAAAACTATGAAACCTCTCCCACAAAAAAAGAAATGTACATGTTGTGTACAGCATCAGAGTTCATCAACCCCAGGCTAATACTCCTTGCCCTAGAGGGGGAGAGGTCAAAATGAGAGAACAAGAAAGTATTAGCAAAAGGGGGCAGGCACAGGGTAGAGTTTGGCAGTTGAAAGTGATTAGAATAACAGATTTTTGTAAGGAAATGTGATAGAAAGTAAGTAAACTAGGTCCAGTTCACAGAGGACACACATGTGTATTCATCTACTCTGCTACAGCATGATGAAGGGATATGGAGGTAGACATTTAAAAAAAAAAGACCAAGACTTTACAACTCTCAAGAGATATGTTCTTATTAGAAAAGCCTAAAGAATGCCAAAGATAACCAAGACTGTGAAGCACAAGTGCCAAAGAGTGGCCATACAAGTATGCTTCAGGAAGTGGAGGACACGAGGAGCATTGGGGAAGGGGTTTTCAGAGCAGAGGTAGGACTTAGGATGGTGTTGGCCAGTGAATAGTATTTAATTAGTCAGGGAAAAGGGAATAACATAGATCTGTGGCTTGCAACCTCAAGAAACAGAACTTGAACCAAAATATGAAGGTAGGAAGGAGGCAGGTTTTAGTTTGATGTTGAGAAATATTTTCTAAGAGTCAGATCTTCTGAGTGGCAGAATAAGTACATAATGCAACACTGTAAGGGCTCAGGATTCTGGGCAAGCATCGTTCAGGGACTCTGTACAAGGAATTCTGGCATTGGTTGAAGGTAATCTAAACTAGTGATTTTCATACACCCCTTTATTGCTCTAGAGGTTTTGAAAAAGTGCTTCCGTGGTTGTGGGGTAAGGGTGAGGTGACAGAGGCAAACACAGGGTATATGAGCGTGTTTTTGACATAGCCCCATGGAAGTGATTTGAACCAGAATGGGTTTGCCATCTTCATGGTCTAAAGAAGCTCTGGTAACCTCTCCTCTGCTTCTTTCCTGGCATAGTCTGACCCACAGCCTCCATAGTGAGAAGGGCAGGGTGTGCAGTGAGCAGACATTTTCCTCTCTGAATTCAGAGTCACAGCTAAACCACTACCCTCTGGTGCTGGCCAAGTACTGCTGGCGGGCCCTTGCCAGTTTGGAAAACACTGGCTTGTGGTAGAAGAGATTATTATTCTATTGTTTTGTTTCTCTTCACTCTGGATGAAGCCAGTATTACCGCCTTAGTGGAACAGAAGTGATTACCTTAGAACAAGTCTCAGAAGTTTTCTGAAGGGGTTGTACTTATATTTTCCATTTACAGACTCCATCCATGGTATCACTATCTAGTACCTTAACTCCACTAGTGCCTCTACTACCACATCTTTTATAGTAGTAGTACTAACAGCTGTCAGTCTAAATAAAGGCCTAAATAAAGGCCAGTTGACCTTTTATTTCCCTGAGTATGAGTATGCTAAACTACACTGTTAGCTTAAAACTAAAAATATAAAGTGAGATTCCCACAACAGAATATTTCACCTCTCCTAATACATTTAAGTCTGCATTCTCAAAGATCATTTTCGTTCCAAAATATGGAATATGCTAAAATTATAATGTCAGATTATCTCAGTTTTGAATGTCTGTAAAATGTAATTAATTCTATTTTCTTAAAATGATCTCTCAGTTTCCTCATATTAGAGAATTTTTTAAAAATTCCCAGCTAAAATTAACTGGCAAATAGGAGGGCATGTGTATTTGGGCAGTACTTACAAGATTATCATAATGAAATTTTTTGATAGACTAGAAAACAAGAGAGATTGACATTAATTGTTTTGTACATACCCTTTTTCTTTTCTCTGCCTGTATATCTTTTGCATTGGTTTTTCTGAATTGCATAGTTACTCAATAGCTTTTTACCTAATTATAAATACCTGTTACAAGAGAGAGAAAGGTGGTTAAAATTGCATTATAGCTTTCAAGTTTGGTTTTTAATTCCTGCTAACAAGAGCCTTATTAAGAATCTGCTTTTCGGAATGGAAACACCATTTGATCCAGCTATTCCACTACTCGGTCTATTCCCTAAAGACCTAAAAAGAGCACACTATAGGGACACTGCTACATCCATGTTCATAGCAGCACAATTCACAATAGCAAGACTGTGGAACCAACCTAGATGCCCTTCAATAGACGAATGGATAAAAAAAATGTGGCATTTATACACAATGGAGTATTACTCTGCATTAAGAAATGATAAAATCATAGAATTTGGAGGGAAATGGATGGCATTAGAGCAGATTATGCTAAGTGAAGCTAGCCAATCCCTTAAAAACAAATGCCAAATGTCTTCTTTGATATAAGGAGAGTTACTAAGAACAGAGTAGGGAAGAAGAGCATGAGAAGAAGATTAACATTAAACAGGGATGAGAGGTGGGAGGGAAAGGGAGAGAGAAGGGAAATTGCATGTAAATGGAAGGAGACCCTCAGGGGTATACAAAATTACATTCAAGAGGAAGTGAGGGGAAAGGAGGGAAAATATAAGGGGGAGAAATGAAGTACAGTAGAGGGGGTAGAGAGAGAAGAGGGGAGGGGAGGGGGGAGGGGGGATAGCGGAGGATGGGAAAGGCAGCAGAATACAACAGACTCCAGAATGGCAATATGTAAATCAATGTGCAACTGATGTGATTCTGCAATCTGTATATGGGGTAAAAATGGGAGTTCATATCCCACTTGAATCAAAGTGTGAATTATGATATATCAAAAACTATGTAATGTTTTGAACAACCTACAATAAAAATTAAAAAAAAAAAAAAAAAAAAAAAAAAAAAAAAAAAAGAATCTGCTTTATCCAGTCTTTCCTATATTATGTCTCCATTCAGTGTTGCTAATTAGAATAAAAGTCATTTGTGGTCTTTTGTAATAGATTAAAGAATCTTCCAACTAGAAGAAATTCAAAATATAAAAAATGCTTTTCCAAAGACTAGAGATCTTTAATTCTTGTCTGGTTAATTTGGGGCAGATTTACTAACTGATTAATTCAACCACTGCATCAGCTATGTTCCAGATACTGATGAAAATACTATACTCACTGGGCATGGTGGCACACACCAGTAATCCCAGTGACTCAGGAAGCTGAAGCAAGAGGATCACAAGTTCAAAGCCAGCCTCAGGAACTTAGTGAAGTCCTAAGCAACTTAGCGAAACCCTGTCTCAAAATTAAAAAAAAAAAAAATAAAATAAAAAGGGCTTAGGATGTGACTCAGTTAAGTTCTCTGGGTTCAGTCCCAGATACAACAACAACAAAAAATAATACCAATAGTGATGGACAAACTCTTGTTTTACTGTCATGATCTTTGGATTGTCTCAGGAGTATTTGTAGGAGCTATATCATGTCTTCAGCCTCTAATTCAGGAATTTGAAATAAGACAACTGTTTAATTGAAATGTTAATTTTTTAAATTTTATTTTTATTTTTTGATACCAGAGATTGAACCTAGTGGCACTTAACCACTAAGCCACATCCCCAGCCCTTTTTAATTTTTTATTTTGAAACAGATGGTTAGGGCCTCACTGAGTTGGTGAGTCTGACCTTAAACTTGCTTCGATCTTCCCGCCTCAGCCTCCCAAGCCACTGGTATTATAGGCATGCACCACTATGCCCAGCTAATAATAATGTTCTTAGTATGGTATTTAGGAATTCAAATTTTTTGAAATGCCTTTTGTCATATACACACACATTCATCATTTATGTTATTTTTTACATAACTATTTAAAAAGTAATAGCTTAGAGTGTTACAACATAATGATGTTAAATGTAATTCCCATGTTACTACAATGAAAATGGCTATACAATATACAAAAAGAAATGAGAAGGGAACTAAAACATGACACTGAAAAATCAACTAAACACAAAATACAATAATACAGGAGGAAGTAGGGACTAAAAAGCTATAAAGCATATATAAAACAAACAGGAAGACAGAAGTCCTTCCTTATCAGTAATTACTTTAATTGTAAATGTATTAAATTGTCCAGTCAAAACTTAGAAATTGGCAGAAATTTGCTTTCTATAGGAGACTCAACTTTAGATCCAAAGACACAGACAGATTGAAATAAATGGGTGGAAGAAGATATTCCATGCAAATAAGAACCAGAAGAGATCAGGGTTGCAGAAAGACAAATACTGTGTGATTTCACCTGGATGAGGCACCTAAAGTAATCAGATTCATAGACAAAAAGTAGAATGGAGGTTACCAAGGGCTGGGAGAGGGAGAATGGCAAATTGTTGTTTTTTGTTTTAGTACTGGGGATTGAACCCAGGAGTGCTCAGCCACTGAGCCATATCCCCAGCTCTCATTATATATATATATATATATATATATATATATATTAGAGACAGCATCTTACTGAGTTGCTTTAGGACCTCTCTATGTTGCTGAGGCTGGCTTTGAACTCACAGTCCTCCTACCTCAGACTCCCGAAAAATTATTGTTTAATGTATAGGGTTTCCGTTTTGCAAAATGAAAGAGAGCTGGAAGATAGTGGTAATGGCTGCACATCAGTATGAATGTACTTAATGCCACTGAACAATACACTTCAAATGGTTAGTTAGCATGGAAAATTTATGTTACATACACTTTACTACAATAAAAAAGAAGGTGAGCCAGGCGCAGTGGCACATACCTGTAATCCCAGCCACTCAGGAGGCTGAGACGGAGGATCGCGAGTTCAAAGCCAACCTCAGCAATGGTGAGGCGCTAAGAAACTTAGTGAGACCCTGTGTCTAAATAAAATACAAAATAGGACTGGGGATGTGGCTCAGTGGTTGAGTGCTCCTGAGTTCAATCCCTAGTACCCCCACAAAAAATAAATAAATAAATAAAAAGAAGATGAGGGCTGGGGTTGTGGCTCAATGGTAGAGCACTTCCCTAGCACATGTGAGGCACTGGGTTTGATTCTCACCACCACACAAATAAATAAATAAAGCTATTCTGTCCATCTACAACTAAAAATATTTTAAAAAATAAAGAAGAAATAAATAGATAGATGGATAAATTTAAATAAAAATAAAGGTATTGTGTCCATCTGCAACTAAAAAAATATTTTTAAAAAAGGTGTGTGTGTGTTCTTTAAAGTAGCTTGTAAAGAAGTCAAAAGTTTTAAGTAGTAGTCTAGTCTGTTCATGACTTATGTTGTTTCAGAATGTTTTTTAGTTTACATTACACCTTTTTTCTGGGTTGGTCGAGTTCTGTTTTTTTTGAACAATGAAATGATTAACACAATAAGGAAAAAATAATGTGAGAAATCAAATATAGGACATTTTTAGTAACCTCCTTTGGTGTAAGATCTGTAAGAGGAACTATAGACTACATTATCCTTTGTCCAAGATGTTCACTAGATTCTATGATCTGAATTAAATGTGTATTTGAAAACCAAAGTCCAGCCAGGCACAGTGATGCACACCTGTAATCCCAACAACTTTGGACGTGAAGGCAGGAGGATCATGAGTTCAAAGCCAACCTCAGCAAAAGCTAGGCACTAAGCAACTCAGTGAGATCCTGTCTCTAGATAAAAATACAAAATAGGGCTGGGGATGTGGCTCAATGGTTAAGTGCCTTTGAGTTCAATCCCCAGTACCAAAAACAAACAAACAAAAAAATCCAGAGTTCCGTTATATAGTATCAGTGAATTAACAAAAGAAAAATATCAAATTATTCTTTATATAAGTACACTTTTATAGATACAAGTTTCCCCCACACCTGGTACTAGGGGTAGAGTGATTGAACCCAGGGGTACACTACCACTGAGCCATGCTCCCAGCCTTTTTATATTTATGTTGAGATAGGGTCTTGCTAAGTTGCTGAAATTGGCCTCAAACTCACAATCCTCTTCCCTCAGTCTCCTGGGTTGCTGGGATTACAGGTGTGTGTCACTATGCCGAGCCCTGTTTTATCTTAAATTGTCACCTCATAAAGTGCTATCATACATGAGTAATTTAAAATTACTGTGCTACTCTTGTCCCTCAGTGACTCAAAAATAATTAAGACCCTTGTTGTAATGTTATAAAAAAAAATCCAGTTATGTAAAAAGGTAAGGCCTCATTATTACAAGGATAATGAAATGACAAGTTTGAACCTACTATAAAAACAATTTTCAATCATATTGTGTCCAAACTTACATTATGTTAGAGCCTGTTATTGTGCAGTTTTACTGTACTCTTAATGTTAGCAGACCTCTTGACTAATCACTTTTTTTTTTTTTTTTTTTTTGGTATGGGGAATTGAACTCGGGGCATTCGACTACTAATACCTACTAAAATAGGCCACATCCCCAGCCCTATTTTGTATTTTATTTAGAGATCAGCCTCCCAAGATGCTGGGGATAATTATAGGCGTGTGCCACCACACCAGGCAACTAATCATTTTTTAAATTATTTGTTGCAAAAATTTTCAAGCATACAGAAAAGAGAAGAATAAACATGGACTTACTGACATCTATATTTAACATCTATATTATGTTTTGCAATATTGGCTTTATACGTTTATTAGACTGACACATTATTTCTGTTCTATAAGGTGCAAGTTAGGTCTACCAGCCTAGTTAGAGGCAGGTTAGATTTTAGGCTGGAATGCTTCAGTGGTGATGCCATGTTTTCCATAACATCAGGAATCATATAGAATAAAGTTGTCTGCAGTTAATGATATGAGTGGTCATTTTTTTTAAGCTAAGGGCAATAATTTAATGCAGTAAGCTAAATTCACACAAAACCTGTATACTGTGAACTACAAAAGTGGTTTTTGTAGTTACAGTTTTAGTCAACTACACATTTCCACAAGTACTTACAAATATGTTAAAAAAACACTACCCCAAATGCTTATCCTACCATTAGCTCATTAAATATTGCCATTCCTGCTCCTGAAAGTAGATGATTGGGAAAATGATAAAACTTAAAAAGTAACCTAGGTCCAAAAGGTTTTAAATCAAAAAAGTCTTTCAACATAGAAGCATCAACATGAAACTTTTAAGTTTCTAAAAAAATAAAAATTAAAAAATCACTCTTTAGAAAATATTAAAACAAATTATCATTTAAAACACATAAACATTCTTACAAAAACTTGTAGTTTCAAATATCATCTCCTTAAAAGAAAACCAGTTCACTATGTTTAATAACATCTCAGACCACTGTTGTCTAAAAACTTCAGAATATGTAAGGCATATGTCTCAGCTGTCATAGTCAAAATGACACTTAGATTTCACATATTAAACAGCTATAGTATAGCTTATAATGGCACAAATATACCTAACACATAAATACTACTTCATCCTTTAGATAGTCAAAAGTCAGAAGGAACTGCATGATTTGTAAGGTACTTTAACTTACGTGTAGTCATTAAACTCAGTAAGTAATTCAAGTATAGTCATGTAAAGGCAGGTAATAAAAGGCTCAAGGACCACTCTAAAATCAAAGACATGAAAATAAAGGCTGAAAACTTTGTTTCTCCATCTTTCATTTACATGCCTAGATATTAGGACATTACTGAACAAAATACACAATTATTATATATGATTTCCACAGAATATAATGAAATTTCATGAAGTACAAAAATTATCAATATCCGTAGTTTGCTTCATCAAATGCTTTTCTAGCTCGTTTCAATTCTTCATTCATGGTAAGCAAGTCTTTAACCCTAGCAAACTTCCTTGGGTCCTTTCGAATCAAGAAGACCATATCTTCAACTTGTACTCGACCTTGTCTTCCAATTGACATTGCCTTGTGAGTCATTTCAGTGATGAACTCAATGACAAGATCTTCAAGAATATCCACTGACTCAGTGTAAGGATTCTGGTCATCCCCAAACCCATACATCATACATCGTAATTCTTTAGAAAAAAGTCTCTTTCTTTTACCCTGTCCACCTTCTGCACCTCCTCCAATTTCTTCATTTTCCTCCTCAAAGGTCGGGTCTTCTTCCTCATCTGCCATCATGAGTGGTCACTTAATTAAGGTAGTGCTACTGGGTCTTTCTCCTGTAAAGGTTCTTTTTTACCCCATTGTGTTTGTCGAAGTATTCGTTATTTCTGGTGGGGTGAATAGGTATTTTCTATCTTGAGTATTGTTCTGACCTGATAGGTTTTTTAAAATCAACTTTATCAAAATATACTGTATATACAGTAAAATATAACCATATTAAATGTATAATTCAATGAACTTTGACAAATATATAGCCTAAATCACCACCACAATCAAAATATAAAATATTTCTGTCATCTCAGAAAGTTCTCTTGTGACCAGGTAACAACGGAAGTGTTTTCTATCTTATGGATTAACTTTACTTATTCTGTATTTTCTTTAAATGAAAGAGAGTATGTACTCTTGTATCCAGTCTCTCCCTTTCGATACATATATTTGCTTACCCATTTACCTGTTCATATATATTTGGGTTATTTCCAGATTTTTACTCTTTATTTATAAGAATATACAAGTAATATACAAGATTGGACATGTTTTGATTTCTCTAAAAGTGGAATTGCTAAATCATATTGTAAATGTGTGTTTATAAGAAACTGCCAACGTGTATTCCAAAGTGACTGTACATATTATACTCCCAAGATATGGGAGTTCCAGGGGCTGGGATTGTAGCTCAGAGGTAGAGCGCTCGCCTAGCATGGGCGGGACCTGGGTTCAGTCCTCAGCACCACATAAAAATAAAGGCATTGTGTTGTGTCCATCCATCTACACCTGAAAAATAAATGAATAAATGTTAAAAAAAAAAAGGATATGGGAGTTCCAGTTCCTTCACCAGCATTTAGTATCATTGGTTTTTATATATTTGGCCATTTGAGTGGATATACGATATATTTCATTGTGGTTCTGATTTGCATTTGATTGCTAAAATGCTGAGTCTTATAATTTTTTGGCCAAACATATATCCTTTTTAGTATTTTACCCATTTTTAAAATTTGGGTCAGTCTTAATTCTATGTATTAATCATTTTTCAAATATATGTATTGTGAATGTTTTCGTCAGATTTTGGCTTGCTTTTCATTTTCTATATTGTAAATTTTTAATTTTGGTGAGATCTGATTTATCAATATTATCTTATGGTTAAATCTTAAGACATTTTTGGCCCACACTAAAGTTGTGATATATTCTCTTATGTTTTCTAAAAAGTGTTGTAATTTTAGTGTTCTGTTTGGGCTATGATCCTAAGAATTATTTCAGTTGTTGAGGTCCAGTTTGAGTTAACAGTCATGGTTTTTCTTTTCAACATAGAGATGCAGTTTTCCCAGCAGTTTTCCTCATTACCTTTGCAACTCTACTGAATACAACTGACTATGTATGTGTGAATCTTCCTTTGATTGTGTTCAGTTCCATTGATCTATATGTCTATCCTTATGCCAGTGTCCAGTCTTAATGACTTTAGAATAATAAGTCCTGGGATCAGTTACTGTAAGTCCTCAAATTGTTTGGACTATTCTCATTTTCATCAGCTTATCAGTTTCTACAAAAAAAAAAAAAAAAAAGATGGCTGGGATTTTGATTGGAATTATACTGAATGTATAAATCAATTTGATGAAAATTGACCCCTCAATAATATTGAGGAGTCTTACCCTATGTATTTTCAGCTTATGAATTTTTGTTCATTTTTTGTTAGATTAATTCAGTTGTCATTTTCTAAATCCCATATTATCTAAATTTTGCCCCATATTATCTAAAGTTGGAGTCCATTCAGAGTGTCTTCTGTATCCCTTTGATGTTACCCCCAATAGTTTGAATACTTTCTTTTAAGCACAACAAGCTTTCATAGGCTCACCTTATATTTTCCCTGCCCAGACTTAGAATTAGCTCCAAGGAGATCAGATTTATTTATTTGTTTGTTTCCTTTCTTTCTTTCTTTCTTTTATTTTTCATTTTCTTTTCTTTAGTTGTTATTGGACACAACACCTCCATCTCATTCATTCATTTCTGTGTGGTGCTGAGGATCAAACCCAGCACCTCGAATGTGCTAGGCAAGCACTCCACTATTAAGCCATAATCCCAGCCCTCAGATTTCTTTTAATAGAGAATGAAATTTAGGCACTAATGTCTGAGCTATGAAGGTCTGGGCTTATTACTGTGAGCGTCATTTATTTTTTATTCTTTCTTAGATTTATTTTTTTTAATATTTATTTTTTAGATGTAGATGTACACAACACAATGCCTTTATTTTTATGTGGTGCTGAGGATTGAACCCGGGTCCTGCCCATGCTAAGCAAGCGCTCTACCGCTGAGCCACAATCCCAGCCCCTCTTTCTTAGATTTAGTGCTATGCATTTATTATTGTTTTATGATCATGAGTTAATTTTGGTATATCCAATTAAATTTAAAGTTAGAGGGATTTTATTAAATTTCTTTGATTTTTTCCCACTTTTACATTGAAAATCTCAGTACTTTTTTCCTCTCCTTTTTTAAAAATATCTTTATTTATTTTTGTGTGGTGCTTCACACATGTGAAGCAGGTGTCTTCCACTGAGCTACAGCCCCAGCCCCTTTCTTTCTTTTTATGGAACTTCTTTATCCTTTTATACATATTAAGCAGTATCAGAACTACAAAATTTTTAGATTTCTTTGCAACTCTTTTTGAATGTAGAATATATCTCAATAGCAGTTCCTGCCTTTTTAAAAGTATTTTTTAGTTGTAAATGGACACAATACCTTTATTTATTTATCTTTTAATATTTATTTTTTAGTTGTAGTTGGACACAATACCTTTGCTTTACTTATTTATATGTGGTGCTGAGGATCTAACCCAGTGCCTCACCCCCATGCTAGGTGAGTGCTCTACCATTAAGCCACAGCCACAGCCCCCAGTTTTTGCTTTTTGTAATGGGAGTATATTAGACAGTTTTCTGTTACTGTAACAAATACCAGAGATAATCTCCTTATAAAGAGAAAAGGTTGGGGGCTGGCATTGTAATACAATGACAGATCACTCACTTAGCATTTTTGAGGCCCAGGGTTTGATTCCCAGCACTGGTGGGGTGGGGTGGGGGCCCAGATAAAGTTAAAGAGAAAAGCTTTATTTCTGCTCCTAGTTTTGAGGTTTTAGTTCATTTGTCCCATCCCACTGCCTTTGGGCCTGTGGTGAGGAAACACTTCATGATGGGGAACACATGATGGAGCAAAGCTGCTTACCTCATAACCAAGCCACAAACAAGACAGCAAGAAAAAGGGGTAGGGTCCCATTATCCCCTTCAAAGTCATACCTCCTGTGACTGGAAGACCTCCCACTGGGTCCTACAAGTTTCCACCACCTCCCAATCATACTAGGCTGGGAACTAAACCTATAACACATGGGCCTTTAGGGAGCATTTTAGATTTAAACTATAGTAGAGGGATTAGCTTATAAAAGGCTCACTGTTTTGTATAACAGTTATTAATCTGGGATAAAAACATTAAAACAAAAATCATTTGACAGAGATGGAAAATGACCCAAAGCATGTTAAAACCAAAGAGGAATCGCCATTTCAAAGAATGGGCCTGTACTGGTGACATTTGCATTAAGCAGCTCTTAAACTGTGAAGGGCAGCACACTAGAGCACAAGCAGAGATCCTTGTTCTTAATGACTTGAGGATGGACATCAGGCAGCCCAAAAATTTGCATGTAAATTACCATCCAATCCTTGGCCAAAACCTGAGTCCTTATGTGAAACATACTCTAAGAAGCTTGCCAGGAAATAACTGGCTGAAAGGCAAAAAAAAAAAAAAAAAAAAAGGAAAGAAAGAAAAAACTAAGCAGAAATTTTAGCTATTGCTTACTGCAGGCAAACAAACACTGATCATTAGAAACCAGTAATGAGTATATTAATGTCAGACAAAATGGATTTCAGGCCAAGAAAAAGATGATTCATAATGATGAAAGGGTCAGTTCATCAAGATACAATAATCTTGGATATTTGTGTAACTAACAATACAGCTACAAAATGCATGAATCACACCCTGACAGAACTAAAAGAAGAAAAAGACAAATCTACAATTGTAGTTAGGAAAGTTAATAACCACTTTTCAGCAAATAATAGAACAAGGAGATGGAAAATCAGTAAGACTATGGAAAAACTTCATCCTATATGCTACTATACGACTTTACCTAATTGGCATTCACAGACTATTCTGCTGCACAAGAGTAGAATGTATGTCTTTTAAAATACACATGTACCATTCAGCTGCATTATATACTGGATTGTTAATCAGTCTCACTAAGTTTATAAAGATTCACATACAGGGCTGTGTGTGAGGCACTGGGTTCAATCCTTAGCACCACATAAAAATAACCATAAATATTTTTTATTTAATTCATAGAACAATTCTGGGGGTGGACACATTTAACTCCATCTCACAGATGAGAAATATGATTTAACTGAGATCATACTGATTTTGGTATGATTTTGGTATGATTTTGGTAAATTGTTTTACCAATGGTTCCTAATAAAACATGTCGCCTTATCTAAGCAGTCCCCTCCCACACTGACTCTGGGCATTCTGTCCTTCTACAACTACAAAAAAAAAAAAAAAAGATTCAAAGTAAGTTCTGTGACCCATCAGAACTAAATTAAAAATCAGTAACAGAATGATACCTGGAAAATGCCCAAACATACCAAAATTAAATTATTCAAACAATAATTTGTTGTTGCCTTTAAAAACTATCCCTAACTTTATAGGAAACGCAGCAGTGTTTTATTGATTTTTACTATGCTGGATGTTAACTGCATTTCTTTTACTGGTTTTTCCTGATATTACTTAAGCACTACATTCAGCCATAGAGTTGCCTGGAGGGCTGGGTCTTTCCTGTGTCTTCTTTCATCCTCACATAGGTAAAATTGGCCTCCCTAACAAAGTTGAATGGCCCTTATCAGTGAGCTTCGGCTTCTAGCAAATGGATTTGGCCAAACCAAATCACAAGGACAAGCCCAGAATCAGTATGGGAGGGGACAACTTGGACAAGAAGGCATGATTCATTAGGAACCATTGGTAAAAAATTTACCAAAATCAGTATGATCGCAGTTAAATCATTTTTCTCATCTGTTAAATGGAGTTTAATGTACCCACCTCAGAATTTTTGGTTAAGTAAATTTTTATGAAATTTACAGAAAGGTATATTCCAAAGCTTTTAATCAGTTTGCATATCATCAAAATTGATTTGAAAACACTGGAAAATTCTGTTTATAAGCAATTGTTAAAATATAAGCAATTGGAGCTGGGTGTGGTGGCACACGCCTGTTATCCCAATGGCTGGGGAGACTGAGCAAAAGCAAGGTGCTAATCAACTCAGTGAGACCCTGTCTTTAAATAAAATGCAAAATAGGACTAGGGATGTGGCTCAGTGGTTGAGTGCCCCTACTCTCAATCCCTGGTATCAAATATATAAATAAATAAACAATTGGAATCTCTTGAGGATTTTGAGGAAACAAACCAAACTAATTCCCCCTGCTCTATGCTCACAACACAGATCACTTTCATGATCCCAAAATAAACAAGAATTTTTTTTTCCCACCAGCCAGCAAGCATTCAGTTCTTCAATAGACACCTGGCAGTGATTTAGTTCGGCTCTGACATTATCAACCTGGAAATGGCATCAGATCCCACAGATTGGCCCCAGATTGCCCCCACTTTAGATACAAGTCACAAGCCCAGGTTTCCAGAACTTCTGCCAACTGCCTAAAAATTGGGATTCCCACAATCCCCTTGCTTTTAGGCCAAATTAACTGGCTAGAGCCATTCACAGAACTCAGAGAAACACATTTACCAATTATAATGGGTATTTTAAAGGATATGAATAAACAGCTAGATGAAGACATATATAGGGCAAGATCTAGAAGAATCCTGAGTCCAGAAACTTCCATTCCCATGGAGTTGTATACCACCATCCTAACATGAAAATGAGCTTTTGTTCACCTTCCTGCAAGCCTCCATGCATGCAACTGTCCATAAGCTCTCCAAACCTTCTCATTTTATGGAGACTTCATTGCATAGACATGATTGAAGTATGGACAACCACGTAGAAATTTATTGGACAAAGGAGTATGTTCTAGTGCTAATAGACTGAGTGGGGAAACCAAGCAAGGCCTGTCCAGATTCTTCTTGGCCTCTCTATGCATCATTCATTCTTACTGGCATGTGATAGGACCCCTCCTGAAATGATGTCTTATGATCTTCTCTCATATAGGTACACTGATGATTTGGGGGATGGGATACTGAGGGTTTAACTCAGGGACACTCAACCACTGAGCCATATCCCTAGCCCTTTTTTGTATTTTTATTTAGAGAAAGGGTCTCACTGAGTTACTTAGAGCCTCGATGTTGAGGTTAGCTTTGAACAGTGATCCTCCTGTCTTGCCTCCCGAGCCACTGGGTTTAAGCATGTGCTTGGAGGATTTGTAGGATGAACCAGAAAGCAAAAAAAGAAAATATTTGATTGGTTAATGTGGAGCAGTAGCCTTATTTAGATCCTTTCCTGTTAGAAGGTAGTTGGCAGTTTTTGACTGATGAAGCTTTTTTCATTTTACCCTTTACACTGAGTTGGGTTCCTATTTATTTACATAGGAATCCAGGATACTGGAGCCACCTTAGTCTCAAGGCCTACCAATTAATTATTTTAAAAATTAACATCAGATCAAAAATTAATTCCAAAGTAATCTAAATGTAACAGGTAAAATTATGAAACTCTGAAAAGAAACCATGAAGTAAGTCTTTATGACCTTGGATTAGTTTCTTATATTTGACACCAAAAGCCCAAGCAAAAAATGTGGGGGGAAAACTACATAAATTGAACTTCATCAGAATTAAAAACTTTCATACTTTAAAGGATGCGATCAAGCCAAGTGTAGTAGCAACACGCCTGTAATCCCAGCATCTCATGGAGGTCCTCAGCAACTTAGTGAGACCCTGTCTAAAAAAAAAAAACAGAGAGCTATGGATGTGGCTCAGTGGTTAAGTACTCCTGGGTTCAATCCAGAAAAATAAAAATAAAGGATGCAGTCAAAAAGGTGAACAACATCTCAGAATGGGAAAAAATGTTGCAAATCATGTACTTGATAAGGGACTTGTTTCGAGAATACATGAAAACTCATCTTAAAAAGACAAAAATAACAAGACAATCAGCCCAATTTTAAAATGGGCAAAGACTCTGAATAGATAATTCTCCAATGATGTACAGATGGCTAATAAGCACTTGAAAAGATGCTTAACACCATTAGTCATCAAGGAAATGCAAACAAAGCCATGAGTTTCACACCTACTAGAATGACTGGAATCAAAAAGGCAGACTTTAATAGTTGTTTGCCATGATATGGAGAAACCATATGCTGCTGGTGGGATCAACAGTGATTCTGCAAGTGAGTTGTTGCTTTATGACCCAACAATGTACTCCTATCTATACACCCTAGAGAAATGAAAACATGCACACAGAAAAAGTTGTATATGAATGTTATAACTACATTATAATAGTCAAAAAATAGAAACAACCCAAGTGTCCATTAGTTGACAAATACAGAATATTATTTGGCCATTAAAAATATGGAAGTACTGATACATGTTACAACAGAGATTAATCTTAAAAACATGCTAAGTGAGGGGCTGGGTTGTGGCTCAGCGGTAGAGCACTCGCCTCACACATGTGAGACCCTGGGTTTGATCCTCAGCACCACATAAAAATAAACAAAATAAAGATACTGTGTCCATGTATAACTAAAAAAAATTTTTTTTAAAAACATGCTAAGTGAAAGAAGCTAATCACAAAAAATCCACATATTTAATGATTTAATTTATATTAAATATCCAGAAGAGGCAAATCTACAGACAGAAAGCAGACTAGTGGCTGCTCAGGGCAGCAGGGAATGAGCAATAGCTCAATCATACTGAGCTGTTTCAGGGATGATTAAATGTTCTAAAATTGACAGAAATGATTGCGTGCACTGTGAATGTACTATAAACCATTGAATTGTAGTCTTTAAATGAGTGAATTTATGGTATATGAATTATATGTCCATAAAACTATTACCAAAAAAGGGAGGGAGGGAAGACAAAAGAAAGATAAAGATTCTTTTTTTTCTGTCTTTTAATTACATATTAAATTTATTTTTTCATGAGCGATCAAAAAAGCTAATTTTTCAAGAATATTTACCAAATGATGTCCCTTTAAGCCAAAACTCTAATTACTTTACATAACAATCTATATGATACCCCAAACCATTCAATTTTGAACTTTAAAATGGTTAGGATGGTGAATTTTGCCTCCATTTAAAAAAAATTATATGCTTTAAAATCTCTTAAGATAACAACATTAATTCAGCCATAAAACCCCACTTGAACAAATCAGAGATCAGGTTGTTTTTGACACCAACTTCCCAAGAAGAGGTCGACTAAAATTGTATTATGAGTGGAATCTGTGAGAGTCAAACAGAAAGCCACCAAGAGAGGGTCATCAGAATTCTCTCATTGGGGGTGCTGGGATTGTGGCTCAGTGGTAGAGCACTTGCTTAGCATGTATGAGTTACTGGGTTTGTTCCTCACTACCACATACATATATACATACATACATACATACATAAAATTTAAAAAAAAAGAATTCTCTCATTGGAAATTTCAAAGTTAAAAGAAAGAGACCACCATTCTAATATGTGAAACAATTAAGCTGAATTTATTACTTGCTAAATAACAGAATGATCTTTTTTGTTTTTTAATTTATTCTAATTTGTTATATATGACAGCAGAATGCATTTCAATTCATATTACATATATATAGCACAATTTTTCATATCTCTGGTTGTACACAATGTAGAGTCATGCCATTCATGTCTTCATATATGTAGTTAGAGTAATGATGTCCATTTCATTCCATTTCCTTTCTTATCCCCATGCCCCCTCCCTTCCCATAACTTCCCTTTGCCTTATCTAGAGTTTGTCTATTCCTCCCATGTTCCCCTCCTCATCCCCATTATGAATCAGCATTCTTATATGAGAAAACATTTGGCATTTGGTTTTTTGGGATTGGCTTACTTTACTTAGCATTATATTTTCCAACTCCATCCATTTACCTGCAAATACCATGATTTTATTCTCTTTTAATGCTGAGTAATATTCCATTGTGTGTGTATGTGTGGTGTGTGTATGTATATGTATGTATGTATACACACACACACACACACACACACACACACATATACAGTTTAAATATCCAATCATCTACTAAAGGACATCTAGGTTGGTTCCACAGTTAGGTATTGTGAATTGTGCTGCTATAAACATTGATGTGGCTGTGTTCCTGTAGTATGCTGTTTGTAAGTCCTTTGGGTATAGACTGAGGAGTAGGATAGCTGGGTCAAATGGTGATTCCATTCTCAGTTTTCTAAGGAATCTCCATACTGCTTTCCAGATGGCTGCACCAATTTGCAGTCCCACCAGCAATGTATGGGTGTGCCTTTTTCCCCACATCCTCTCCAACACTTATTGAAGAGAGAGAGAGAAAGAGATTTTTAATGTTTATTTTTTAGTTTTCGGCGGACACAACATCTTTGTTTATGGTGCTGAGGATCGAACCCGGGCCGCATGCATGCCAGGCGAGCGCACTACCGCTTGAGCCACATCCCCAGCCCTGTTTATATTCTTAATAGCTGCCATTCTGACTAGAGTGAGATAAAATCTTAAGAGTTAGTTTTGATTTTCATTTCTCTAATTGCTAGAGATGTTGAACATTTTTACATATATTTGTTCATTGATTGTATATCATCTGTTCAGTTCCTTGGCCCATTTACTGATTGGGTTATTTGGTTTTTTTGGTGTCAGGGTTTTTGAGTTCTTTATATAACCTAGAGATTAGTGCTCTGATGAGCATGTGGTAAAAATTTGCTCTCATTCTTTAGGCTCTCTATTCCCCTCACTGATGTTTCTTTTGCTGAAAAGAAGATTTTTAGTTTGAATCAATAACATTTGTTGATTCTTTTAATTCTTGCACTATCGAGACTTACAGGACCTAATCCAACATGATGGAGATTAGGGCCTACTTTTTCTTCTTTTAGGTGCAGGGTATCTGGTTTAATTCCTGGTCCTTGATAAACTTTGAGTTGAATTTTGTGCATGGTGAAAGATAGGGATTTAATTTCATTTTGTTGCATCTGGATTTCCAGTTTTTTCAGCACCATTTGTTAAAGAGGCTATCTTTTCTCCAATATATGTTTTTGGCACCTTTGTCTAATATAACTGTAATTATATGGGTTAGTTTCTGTGTCCTCTATGCTGTACCATTGATCTACCAGTCTATTTTGGTAACAATATCATACTGTTTTTGTTACTATTGCTCTGTAGTATAGTTTAAAGTCTGGTATAGTGATGTCACCTGCTTCACTCTTCTTGGCTAAGGATTGCTTTAGCTATTCTGTTTCTCTTATTTTTCTAGATGAATTTCGTGACTGCTTTTTCTATTTCTATGAGGAATGTCATTGGGATTTTGATTGGAATTGCATTAAATCTGTATAGTACTTTTGGTAGTATGGTCATTTTGACAATTTTAATTCTGCCTATCCAAGAACAAGGGAGATCTTTCCATCTTCTAAGGTCTTCTTTAATTTCTTTCATTAGTGTTCTGTAGTTTTCATTATAGAGGTCTTTCACCTCTTTAGTTGATTCCCAAGGTTTTTTTTTTTCAGGCTATTGTAAATGGGGTAGTTTTTCTTTCAGAGGATTTGTCACTGATATACAGAAATGCCTTTGATTTATGAGTGTTGATTTTATATTCTCATACTTTGCTGAATTCAAACATTAGTTCTAAATGTTTTCTGGTGGAAATTTTTGGGTCTTCTCGGTATAGCATCATATCGTTGGCAAATAGTGCTAATTTGAGTTCTTCTTTTCCTATCCATATCCCTTTAATTTGTTTCTTCTGTCTAATTGCTCTAGCCAGTGTTTCAAGAACTATTTTAAATAGAAGTGGTGAAAGAGGGCATCCCTGTCTTGTTCCTATTTTTAGAGGGAATGTTTTCAATTTGTCTTCATTTAGAATGATGTTGGCCTGGGGCTTAGCATAGATAGCTTTTAGAATGTTGAGATATGTTCCTGTTATACCCAGTTTTTCTAGTGTGTTGAACATGAAAGGGTGCTGTATTTTGTTGAATGCTTTTTCTGCATCTATTGAGATGATCATATGATTCTTATCTTTAAGTCTATTGATGTGTGATGAATTACATTTATTGAACAGAATGATCTTTACAAAACATTCTCTCTAAACAAAGCAAGAGCTGATATGTAGGATTTAGGAAAGCATGAATTTTAGGGATTGGCAGACTGGGAATGTTTTAGGGATTGACTCACTCCTAGCATGGGTGGAGGTTTTGTTTGGGGTTTGTTTGTTTGTTTGGTCAGTTATTTGGTTGGGTTGGAGGGAGCAGTATTTTCGCTGCTGGAGATGGAACCCAGAACTTGATTATAAGCAAGTGTTCTACACTGAGCTGCACACACACCTCACCCCCTGCTCCCAGCCATGGTTTTTGGAGATGGCAGACTACCCAAAGCAGAAGTAAAGGCATGAATACTGGATGAGGCTGGAGATGATTGTCAATCAGACAAGCATGGAGCTGTCACTGGAGGATGACTTTCAGAGGCATGCCTGTTGTAGCAGAGCAGTCACTGTTTCAGACAGATTTAAAATTGGTTTTATAGTCACTTGTTTAGTAAGTTTTTTTGTAATAAGGACTAAAGACGAGGCAGTCATTCCCTTTCTTGAATTTGTAGAAGAGGAACTTTTTTCCAGTCCCCACTATTTCTGACAGCAGCATCATAACTTAAAAGCAAGAAGACTATTAATCAACTAACAATCACCAAAGGCAGCCAAATCAAAAGGGAAGTTATTGGGGCTGGGGATGTGGCTCAAGCGGTAGCGCTCTCACCTGGCATGCACGGGACGCTGGGTTCGATCCTCAGCACCACATAAAAATAAAACAAAGATGTTGTGTCCACCAAAAAATTAAAAATAAATATTAAAAAAAGAAGTTATTTAAGCTTGTGCTGAAAATATTAGAATTATTAAAAAGAGATCATTTGTTATTAAAAAGTGGTTATTGAAAGGAAACCGTAGTTTTTAACTCAGTGGCACTGAATGCATCTTAAGATTAATATCAACTGAAGTAGTATACCTCTTCAAAGTAAAATCTTTTCTTAGAAGAGCAAATAGAAGTTACTTTATATAGGATACTCATTCAAAACAATTATCAAACACTTATCAGAAGAATAGCACCGAATGTCAGTGCTCCAGTCATTAAGGAGCCTAGTTATATTTAAAAGGTCAGCAGTTGCACAGATGAGTATAAAGTAATGTGTATGCTACCACATTTTGAGTGGGTCTGTATAACCTGCCTTGGGAGCAGAGAAAGGGGTATGGAGTAAGGAGGCGGGGTGGTCATGAAGATCTTCAGAGAAAGGATAATATTTGAACTGACTCTTGAAAGGTAGGAACTCACCAGACATCAAAAGGCAATAAAAAGATATTATGCACAGAGGGACCCTCATAAACAGAGGCATGAGAGCACATGATATATTAGAGGAACAGCACATAGTAGTGTGGGAGCGCAGGGTGTGTGGAAAGTAGTGGAGGAAATAAGTTGAATTTGAAAGATGGCTTGTTCCATGTTAAAATTTAGTTAATTCTATATTCAGTAGGCACTCCAGAGTTTTTGTAGAAGATTTTAGCAGGGAAGTGACATGATGAGACCATGCACAGCCTGTAAAAGATGGATTATAGAGGAAAAGAAAAAGACCAAGAGTTGGATTATAAGGCTGAAAATACTGGATTTTAGGATGTTCTGAGGGGTAGCCTTGTTAACGGGGGGGGGGAGTAGGCTTTATGGCATACTTCCTTTTCCTATTCATAAGTTATGTATTTTTAAATTTTTATACCTTTATTATATTTATTTATTTTTATGTGGTGTTGAGGATCAAACCCAGGGCCTTGCATGTGCTAGGCGAGCGCTCTACAGCTGACCACAACCCCAGCCCCTCATAAGTTATATTTGATGTGTCATCAGTACTATGCTCTTGTGAAGATACAGTCAGTCAAGGGCTGGAGGTGTAGCTCAGTAGTAGAGCACATGCTTATCTAGCACAAGACCTTGGTTTCAATCTCCAGCACATACCCCCACCCCCAATAGATATATAGAAGGAAGAAGTATGCTATTGCCATGTTTAGGGGGACTGCTCTTGTGTTTATGTTCCTTTCCTTTCTCCTCCTCTCTGCAAATGATAAATTACCTTTTATACCCAAGAAGAATTGCTTGTGAATATCAAGATTGTCCTAAATAAATAAATGGGAAATAATTTAATAATGAAAGGGGGGAAATGCCTTGATTTCTGATCATTTTCTTGGTTTCCTTAGATAATTAAGTTGAAAGCTGAAGCCCGGCTAGACCTGCTAAAGCAGATTGGCATTTCTGTGGACACATGGCTAAAGAGTGCCATGAACCAAGTAATGGAAGAACTGGAAAATGAGCGATGGGCCCACACTCCTGCAGCCACCAGCAATGGCACACTACACTCGGTATGGTTTCTTTTCTTGGATATGATGGGCTTTCACTAAAGGATGAAAAAGAAGTACAGGAAAAAGAAGAGAGAAGATAAAAGCAGTTTGTTAATGTTTTTTTTAATGTGCAGAAAAAGAATACATTGTCATTAATGGGGTTATCAATGATTATCTACCAATCTCATTATTTATTCTATTCATGAAGTAAATGTACTTCTTAGCTAGAAGTAGTAGAATAGAAAACTTAACCTAGCCTTTCTGAAGTTTTCAGAAGTCATCTTTAGTGAAAATGAAAAACATTCAGAGTTGTAAAATCTTAAAGAAGTGTGAGTGAGGCGTGGTGGCACACAGCTGTAGTCTCAGTGACACAGGAGGCTGAGACAAGAGAATCGCTCAAGTCCAGGAGTTCGCACCTTGCCTGCACAACATAACCATACCTGTCTCAAAATTAAAATAAACAAATTTTCAGCAGTGTGGAGGCTCAGTGTAAAGGTAACTCCAGCTCCCACAGGCTCTCATACTTGATTGTCAAACCTGGGGCACAAGCTTAAGTTTTCTTACTTCACATCCAAAGGTCTTTCCACTTGGATGTCATCCAGTTCAACTTTGGTTTGTCATGTTAAAGATCTAAGAATCAGAAAAGTTCATTGATTTCCCTGATACTACATAGGTGGATATGTGATGCATTCTAGTCAGACCTAATTCCTACTGCCACCTTGTTACCCATTACTCTCTCTCATCTTGTTTATTTCCTTAATGGTGTTATCACAGTTTGTACTTCTCTTCTTTGTTTTCTTTTGTTTATTGTCCGTCTTCCTCTCTGAAATATAATTGCCATATCTGCCTAGTTCATTGCTCTGCACAGCTAAATGTCTGGCACATAATAGGTTCTTCATATTTGTTGAAGGAAGAAATGGAGAAAAAGATGGATACATAGGTGGGTGGGTGGAACAGTAGCAAACTAAAAGCTAAAATCTCCCAAGTTCCACTGTATTTGTAATGTTGTGTCCTTCAGAAATAAAGCGTCCTTGATAGAGAAATTAGCCAAAGTTTTAAAACATTCTTAGAAGTTTTTTCAGTTTTTTCACATAAAATTCTGATTTTTTTAATGGGCATACACTTGCACATTTAAAAAGGATTGTGTGTGGGTATACATTTAAGAAGACAAGATCTATTGAAGGTTTATTTTTATTTCACTATTAATGGTAATTCAGTCCAGGGGAAAAAACCACACATCACCCAAATGACTTTGGGGTTAGAAGAGCTTGCCATGTTTTCATTAGAACAGAGTTGCTTCATGTCATGGAATATTTCTTCCTATTGCATCTTTTAAAAGATGTTAATTCCAATCTGCTTTAGGTTACTTTGTTGTATAGTTTATAATGTCAGCAAATTCTGGGCACAAACTTGCTTTTGGCTTCTACAGCAGCAGCACTGTTTCCAACCAATCAAACCCATTACTATCCTTGGACTAGCACCTCTTCTGACTAAACCACCTGAGAAGGTCCGTATCACTTCACATTGTGCTTACTTCCAGGCAAATTGGAGGTAAATAAAACTTGTTTCTCTCCTCAAAGAGCTTACAAGCTGGGAGAGAAGACAAGACTTTCATAGACCTTAGTGATATGTAGCAGTGTGTGACTGGGCCACTGTGTGGCCGCTTGAAATTGCTTACCTCTATCATCAGCACACCTTGGGAAAAGTCACTTTTTTCTG
Source organism: Callospermophilus lateralis (assembly GCF_048772815.1). Lineage (NCBI taxonomy): Eukaryota > Metazoa > Chordata > Mammalia > Rodentia > Sciuridae > Callospermophilus > Callospermophilus lateralis. Next base: position 706,748 of record NW_027513711.1, read on the forward strand.
GATTTCTGAGAGAATGTTAAGTTAATTGATTCCAAGATCTCCAGCTCTAAAATCTCATAGTTCTGTGACATGCAGCCAGAAAAGCTCAATACTAGTTAGAAGAAGTTTGCCTCATGCAGAAAATGTCATTTGAAGGTAGTCCTTGAAGAATTTTAGCAAGAAATAAAGAGGAAGGGCTCCAGAGTATAAAGGAGGGGAATGAAGGAAATGTGCATCTAGTGGTATGTAGACATCAGCTCATCTAGAGACATGTCTCTGGTAAAGGAAGTATTTTGCAATCTCATCCCACATTTTCCTTCTATCTAGTCAGTCTTGGTAATCCTATGTCTTCCCTCCTCATTGAGGGATTATATTTTGTAGAAGATCTACTGACAATATAAATTAAAGAGAGATTCAGTCACAAAATTATTTAATGAGGTCCCAATATTTATTTGACCTGCTTTTGAATAACATCTCTAAAATAACTTAGAGAGGATTGTATCTCTTCACACTGACAGCTAGCTGGCTGACAAATGTAAAGCAGAAGCACACATTCTAGTAACCAAATATTTTCTTCCATTATAGATGCCAACAAAAGCATTAGTCATCTAGAAAATATGATTGATACTACTGGTAGACATTAACAGTATAACTGAAAATTACCTTATAAAATATAAATGTTTTTTCAATATACAGTCTATTTATCTTATAGAATAAGGAAGGAACTATACTTGAGCATTGACTCTTTGTCTTCTGCTTCATACGTGGTACAGAATATAAAACTGGGAAGAAAAAAAAAAAGAATCTCAGAATATGGCAACATTGTTTAAAAGGAGAACAGTCTGCTGGTGTAAATGTTCAGTTGGTGGGTAACTGAAGAGCTTCCTGTGTTTGAATTGCTGCCAGTGACTTAGTCTGTCTTCATGTCATTCATCCCTCTTTTTTTTCTTTGTTTTCCCTTACTCAAAATCCACAACCAATTTACAACCTAACTTTTGAAATTATATTAACTCTATGATAGGAAAAGTTACATAACTATATTACAAAAAAAAAATTAGAAAACAGAATGGGGAGGCAAATGACCAAAAGTTCCATAACACTACAGATAGCAATGTGGTAAAATTCGTTCCTCTTTTCTTTCTTCATTTTCATGTAATTGGCAAGCACAAATTATATATATTTATGGTATACAACATGTTTTGAAATATATTCATTACTGATATATATATTTTAAATATATTTATCATAATTAAATTAATTTTGTATTTTTCCAGCCTAACATGCCTTGTCACTAGATGATCTTCATAATTATTCTTCCAGTGCCTGTACAGTATTCCATTAGGAAGGCATAATAAAATTCACTTAAATGTTCTCTTATATGCTCATTATTTAGACTGCCTCCAAATTTTTGCTATTTTAAATAATATAAAAAATTTTTACACATATAATTGGCTTTCCATATACCCGGATTCTGCATCCATGGATTCAACCAACCACTGATCAAAAAAATTGGGAGAAAAATCACTTCAATTGTGAACATATACAGACTTTTTTTCTCTTATCAATATTCCCTGGACAAAATAGTATAGCAACTTTTTTAAAAAATATTTTTTTAGTTGTCACTGGACCTTTATTTCATTTATTTACATGTGGTTCTTAAGACTCGAACCCAGTGCCTCACACATGCTGGGCAAGCACTCCCATTGAGCTATAACCTCAGCCCCAGTAACAACTTTTTACATAGCATTTACATTGTATTAGGCAATGTAAGCAATGATTTAAAATACATGGGAGAATGTGTGTTGTTTAATATGCAAATACTATGCCATTTTATATTAGAGATTTGGACATTGATAGATTTTGGTATCCATGAGAGGTCCTGGAGCCAACCTGCCTTGGATACCAACAGGTGACTGTATTTTTCCATATTGAGAATTTTTCCTGTAGTACAGATTTTCAGAGTGGGATTAGTTGGTCAGAGATTTGCAGTCCTTGTTTAATATTGGTTTTTTTTTTCTTAAACTTTCTAATTATAGCTAATACTATGTACTTGACTTCCCTATTTTTAGCCACTTCCCCCAAATATTGAACAAAAGCAAACAGTCAACTTTGTCTAAGAGTATGATGATTGAATATGAGAGTTACACAGAAATTCTGACTCCGGTCATTATGAAGACGATGTTGAATAGTATGATTGAAATGCAAGGAAATTAATCTTTTTTTGTAATGGAAAACCTCTCAAATTTATTAGTAGATTAAATATTTTTAACCGTTGAGATGTAGTTTAGTTCCATCAGCCCAGGTATTGCCTAATAGTTCTTGCAGTATAGAGGTCTTTGTTTTTGAATATGAAAATCTGTTTTTGGTTTAAGCTAATCCCAGTGAAAAGAAACAGCCGATTTTTATAAATGCAAACTGTTGAAAACAGTTTGTAGAATGTGCCTACAAAAATCTTCAGTTGCTTTTGCATTTACAGTATTTCCAAATGAGCAATCGTGGTTTTTATTTAACTAAACTCCATATTCAAAAGAGCCTACTCTTTTAGTGAAACTAACAAATCCTCAGTAGGAACAGCTTACTTCAGTAAGTATGCCTTGAGCCAGTCCTTCTTATGAGACCCTTCACTAGGTACTGAGAATTACTAAATTGAATATGTCTATTAAGTTAGTGCCCACAGATCAAGAGAACCAGTCTCACTTAATGACAGCTACGGCCAAAAGGTAGGCGAAAAGATGTACAGAATTTCACTCTGAGGGGATGTATACTATGTTCCTTGACTTTCTGCATAGCCATAATAACAAGTGCCAATCTAGCAATCCCATTAATGGGTACATATTCAAAAGAAATGAAATCAGTATGTTGAAGGAGGTTATCTACTTTCCCATGTTTATCACAGTGCTATTCACAATGACTAAGATATGGAATCAACCTAAACATCCATCATCAGATTTCTGGGTTTTAAATTGTGGCATTTAGTTGGGCTCAATTGTGCATATCTGTCCAGCAACTTGGGAGGCTGAGGCAAAAGGATCACAAGTTCAAAGCCAGCCTCAGCTACTTAGTGAGACTCTAAGTAACTTAGCAAGATCCTGTTGTAAATTTAAAAATAAAAAGGTCTGGGAATATGGTTCAGTGGTTAAGTGCCCCAGTACCAAATAATTAATTAATTTAAAATATGGCATATATATATATGAATGTTGTTGAGCCATAAAAACAGTGCAGTCCTGTCATTCATGACAGCATGGATAAATCTAAAGGACATTATGTCAAGTAAAATAATCCAGGCACAAAAAGATAAATATCTTATATTCTCTCTTATATGTGAAATCTTAAAAAAAATTATCTCAGAAGTAGAGTTGAATGGTGGTTCCTAGAGATTGGGATGATTGGGTGAAGGTATATGGTTAAAGAAAATATGATCATAGTTAGAAAAGAATAAATGAGGAGATCTATTGTACAGCAAAGTAGCTATAGTTAATTATGGTATGTTATTTATGAAAAATGTAACAAAAGTAGATGTTATGCTCTTAGCACAAAAATGTGAGGATAAATAAATTATAAAAAATGTATGTACATATATGTTATTACTAGAAGAAAAGCCATCAGAAAAGATAATGAGCTGAATGCAGTGGCACACTCCTGTAATCCCAGTTACTCCTGAGACAGAAAAGGCAAATTTGAAAGCAGCAGAGGCAACATAGTTTAAAAAAAAAGTAATGCTATTTATCTCTACCTAGTGGAATACTGTGTTGTTATTATCAACTTTATTTTGTTTATGATGACTTTTTTAGGAAATTAAGTTATTAATTCAAAGTTCTTAAAACTATCTCATCAATTATGATTTCTATGAAATAAAGGAATTAACTTAATTTCTTACAAGAAAAAAATAAAGTGCCTGACACAGTTTCTTATACATAGTACATGTTAAAAATATTTATCTGAACCTCAGAAAAGCCATTTACTCTAGTTCTGACAGGTGCATTACTACTCAATGGAGGGAGTTCACATTGATAGAGTGTATTATGACCCAGGTATTCTGCCAAATACAATCATACGTTATATATATGAGCACAATTAATTAATGAGCACAAAAATCCTGAGTGTATTTACGTTGAGGACACACACTTGGGAGAATTAAATACCTCCTGAAGGCACACAGCATATAAATGAAGAGAAGTGACATTTGAACCAAAATATATCTCCCTCTGAAGTCCTGCTCTTTATCAATTCTTTCACCATCTCTGAGTTCCCTTTCTTCCTCTAACTTCTATGATGTTTTAATAGCTGTGCATTCTTTTATTATTTTTCATTTCTGAAGCATTTGTTGAATCATCATTGAAGGTCCCATTTCCAATGTAGTTAATGGTTTTATAGCATCAAGTACTGTATGAAAGATGACATTAAAATTCCCAAGTTTTTTTAATATTTTTAACAGCTTTACTGTGATAGAATTGACATACGATAATCTGCACATATCTAAATGTGCACAGTCTAATACATACAGACACATGTATACACCATGAAACCACCACCATTATAATGATGAACGTATCTATTACCCCCAGAGGTTTCCTCATTTCCTTTGTAATCTGCCTTTCCCATCTCTCATTAGTCAACCAGTAATCCACTAGTGTTTATTGCTCAACATTTGTTTGGTTTCATTGGTGGATCTATTTGTCTAGTTTGATGCCAGTACTCCATTGTCTTAAGTCCTATAAAATTATAAAATGTTTTTTTGGGATTGGTTAACTTCTCTTAGCATTATCTTCTCCAACTGCATCCATTTACCTGCAAATGCCATAATTTTATTCTCTTTTAGTGCTGAGTAATATTCCATTGTGTATATATACCACATTTTTTAATCCATTCATCCACTGAAGGGCATCTAGGTTGGCTCCACAGTTTAGCTATTGTGAATTGTGCTGCTATAAACATTGATGTGGCTGTGTCCCTGTAGTATGCTGTTTTTAAGTCCTTTGGGTATAGTCTGAGGAGAGGGATAGCTGGGTCAAATGGTGGTTCCATTCCCAGATTTCAAAGGAATCTCCATAGTGCTTTCCATATTGACTGCCCCAATTTGCAGTCCCACCAGCAATGTATGGGTGTGCCTTTTTCCCCACATCCTCACCAACACTTATTATTGTTTGTCTTCATAATATCTGCCATTCTGACTGGAGTCAGATGGTATCTTAGAGTAGTTTTGATTTGCATTTCTCTAATTGCTAGAGATGATGAATATTTTTTCATATATTTGTTGATTGATTGAATATCCTGTTCTGAGAAGTGTCTATTCATGTCCTTGGCCCATTTATTGATTGGGTTGTGGGTTTTTGTTTGTTTGTTTGTTTGTTTTGTTTTGTGTTTTTTTTTTTTTTGGTGTTTAGCTTTTTGAGTTCTTTATATACCTTAGAAATTAGTGTGTGATCTAATATATGAGGGGTAAAAACTTGCTCCCAAGATGTAACAATGGGTGCCCATCTAATGATGGTCCCGTAAGAATTATGTCATCTAAAATATAGAAAGAAAAAAATTGTCATGTAGTAACATAGGCCTCTTAATTTGGTAAGCATTCTCTGCGATGTTCACACCATGATAAAAACCCCTAACAATCTAACAATGCATTCTCAGAAGTAGTCCCCATCTCTAAGCAATGCATGACTGTGATTGGAATCAACCTATACTATCTGTGAAGATAGGATTTGAAGAGGGAGACTGTTTAGGAGTCTTAAGGTGTTCCAAGTAACAGGTTGGATTTTGTTGAGTAGAAATAAACACCATCGCCCCCAAAATTATAAAATGTTGAAGTCAGGGAGGATAAGTCCTCCAACTTTTTTTTTGTACCAAGGATTGAACCCAGAGGCACTTAACCACTGAGCCACATCCCAGCCCTTTTTATTTTTTATTTTGAGACAGGGTTTCACTAAGTTGCTGAGACCGACTTCGAATTCACAATCTTTCTGTCTCGGCCTCCTGAATGCTGCATTTATAGGCGTGTGCCGTCACACCTGGCTCCCCCAACTTCTTAAAGATGTTCTCAAAGTTGTTCTGGGTTTTCTAAATCATTTTTACATAATTTTTTGTCAGTACTGGAGATTGAACACAGGGGCACACTACCAGCTCTTTTTATTTTATATATTAAGACGTAGTCTTACTAAGTTGCCTGAGCTAACCTTGGACTTGATCCTCCTGCCTCAGCTACTGGAATCACTGAAATTACAGGTGTGGTGTGCCACCATGCCCAGCTCCAGATATTTTTTGTTACTGGTCTCTTTTTTTTCCCCCTTTTGTGTATGTGTGCGCACGCGTGTGTGTGTGTGTGTGTGTGTGTGTGTGTGTGTGTGTGTTGTTTTACTATGTATCGAACCCAGGACCTTGTGCATGCTAGGCAAATGCTCTACCTAGTCTTTTTTTTTTTTTAACAGGGACCACTAAGTTTTGCAGCCTGGCCTCAAATTTGTGATCCTTTTTCCTCAGCTTCCCAAGTAGTTGGGATTACAGTCTACTTGCATCATCACACACAGCTGTTAGTGATTCCTAATTTGTTTCTGTTGTAGTCCGACATACTTGACATACTTGAATCCTACTAAATTGTTTTGTGACCTAGTATATGGTATATCTTGGTAAATGTTTCTCATGTACTTGCTGCTGTTAGATATTATGTTCTATAAATGTCAGTTAAGTCAAGTTGGTTCTTCTGTATCCTTACTGGTTTTCTGAGAACTCCACCTGATGCCCTGAGCCTTCTGAGGTTTTCTATTCTATTAGGAGAGAACAGGAATTATTGTCAAATCTGTGCAATATCTGTGGATCATTTTCTCAAATCCATTTGGGTGGTTCTATTCTTAACCACACATACTTTCTTCATATAACATGTACTGATCAGTACTCAGCTGAATACTTGTCCTCTGCAGATTTCCCATGATATCTGTCTATCTCTGTCTCTCTCTCCCACCCTCCTCTTCATCACTCTGCAGTCTCAACTCCAGCCACTTTGGCCTTCCTGAATTCCTAGTTCTACTTCATCAGTTCTGGGAGACCATCATCCTCTCTGTCTGGATTTCCTCTCCTTATGTCTCTGCCTAGGAACTTTTTCTGGCAGTAGGTCATTACTTAATGTCCAGTGTCTTAAAAACTATATGTATACACACACACACACACACACACACACACACACACACACACACACACACATTTATAAATACATATTTATTAAACATTTTTAGTTGTAAATGGACACAATACCTTTATTTATTTATTTATTTATTTATTTATTTATTTATTTATTTATTTATTTATTTATGTGGTCCTAAGGATTGAATCCAGTGCCTCACACATGCTAAGGAAGCGCTTTACCACTGAGCTATAACCCCAGCCCTCTTCCATATATTTTGAACAGTTTTTAGTTAGTTTAGACCCTGATAGTCCATCTTGCTTGGAAGCAGGAATCCATTTTCCTGATACTTTTTCACATATTTCATAACTTTTTGTGTCATATTTGGAATAATGTTCACTGTGATCACTTCTCTGTCCACATGGAGTTCAGAGGTTCTGTTGTTTATTTTCTATAAGCAGCTGCCTTCCCCTGTATTGAGTATTAACAGATTCTTTATCTAGATTCTCCCTACCTCATAGAAACAATAAAAGCTAATGGTTTATTAAGTGCCTTCTGTGCAGCAAGCATGCATTAATGGTTTTAAATGTATTACCTCATTTAATCCTTATGGTACCCTGTGAAGCAGTCATTAACTTCATTAGAGAGATGAGATAATTGAGTTGGAGAAGTTAAGTAGTTTGCCCAAGGTCACACAGGAGGTGACATGGTCAGCTCTCACACTCAAGTCCAACAGACTCAGAGCCCACTGCTTCCTAGAGAGTACCACAAAGCCCATGGTGCCTATCTGAGGTTATTTTGCTGAGTACAAGAAGACCACTACTAAAACCAACTCAAAAAGATTCTTCTTATCTGTCCTGGCAATAACAGTAAGCATTTTACAACATCTAAGGAAGGAAAAATACTAGTACAACTAGAAAAAAAATCATTTTGATTGAAGTTCTGTCAAGTGACCGGAAGAAAAAGAATTGAGTGCAGTTCTTTAGATAATAGAAGAAGAATGTAATTTTAGAAATGCTGAGTCAAGAGGGTAGAGGAGGGGGCTGGTGTGTAGCTCAGAAGTAGCATGTAGGAGACCCTGACTTCCATCTCCTCCACCACGGGGTGGGGGTGGGAAGGTGAGGGGTTGGAGCCAGGGCTGTGGCTCAGTGGTAGAATACTTATCTAGCATGTGTGAGGCACTGGGTTTGATCCCTGGCACCACATACAATAAACAAATGAAATAAAGGTATTGTGTCCATCTACAACCATAAAAATATTTAGAAAAAATTTTTCTAAATAGTTTTGTGAGGGTAGAAGAGGGGAAAAGGAAGAAATTATTCTGAGATGATATGATTCCGGAAGGTGCTGGAGCAGTGCAGAAGCATGTGTTGCTGTCACTGAAGCCTTTCATTCCCTTCCATAAGAACCAAAAAATGAACTCAAAAATAGAGCAGGGAAAGGAATGTTTAGTGTCAACCATTGTTGCCAAGTTAAAATGTCTTGAATTGATTCCAAGTGCCATAGCACAGTAAAATATTAACATTTTATATATTTTTTAGAAATCTGTTCTACCTTCATTTTTATAAATGTATGAGCATTTTTAAATTTTTTTGTAATACCCACATTTTTTAAATGTTTATAACCTTTCTTAGAGTGTGAAGGGAATGTCTTATAGTAGTTGAAATATTTTTTTAAGTTAGTGTTATGGAAATTTCTAGAACATCATCCTTATTTTTTGTATAACACCATTCCCTGTAGGAAAAAACAATAGAATCTGAAGTCTGAGATTTGAGAAGTCAAGATCTAAACTTATTTTGCCACTGGCCTGAGGGATTACAAATGAATAACTGTAAGATCAGGCACAAGATTACCTCACTGACCTGTGGAGAATTTTCAGTAATAATTATAAATGAAACTATGTCAGGACATTTGAAGTGGTGGCAGTAAATGTGGCAGGAAAAATGTAGTTTATTCTTCTAGAATTCCATGCGGGTCTCTAGAATTTCTTAGATATTCTTAAAATTTAGGAATTCTTAGAATTTTTTAAGAGGAGTCAGTTTAAAAGTATTAGTGATCCTCCTCCCCCTCCCCCTCCCCCTCCCTCTCTCCCCCTCCTCCGTTTTTCAGTTGTAGGTGGACACAATACCTTTATTTTATTTATTTATTTTATGTGGTGCTGAGGATTGAACCCAGTGCCTTGTACGTGCCACTGAGCCACAACCCCAGTCCATCCCTCAGTTTTCTTTGTCCTGCACTCCCTTGACAGACAACTATGCTTGTGTAAATATTATTTATATTTAATATAGCACAAATGGTGCTATAGATAAATACATATACATTTTGAACATCCAATACTACTTTAATTAATATGCCTTTTAGCTATGGTGGGTAATATACCTTGAGACTGAGATTAGAAAATTATATATTTTCCTGTGTAACACTGCACAGGGGACTTTTCCTTTTGTGTCAATATACCTGTTTATCATCTAGTTATACCTGTTTATTATTTAGCATATAGTTCTATGACATTAAGTAAACTTCACAGTGTTGTGGCACTGTCCTCAGTATCCATCTCATCTTGCAGAAATGACTTCCCATTACTCACCGCAATTCCTGACAATCACCTTTCTACTTTTTGTCTCTATGATTTTGACTCCTCTAGATATCTCATATAAGTGGAATTATGGGGTTTATTTTTTTGTGACTGGCTTATTTCACTTAGCATACTGTCCTCAAAGTTCATCCTTGTGGTAACATTGTCGGAATTTCCTTCCTTTTTAAGACTGAGTAATATTCCATTGTATGTATGTACCAATTTTGTTTGTCTTTTCATCTGTTACTGGACACTTGGGTTGCTTCCACCTTTTGGCTGTTGTAAACACTACTACTGTGAACATGGGTTTACAATTTTCTATTCTAGTCCATGCTTTTAATTCTTTGGGGTTTCTACCCAGAAATGGAATTGTTGGATTATATGTAACTCTATGTTTAATTTATTAAGTAAACACCATACTACTGTTTTTCCACACCAGCTGTACTATATACAGTAACATTAACAGTGTACAATGGTCCAATTTTCCACATCCTCATCAACATTTATGAAAATAGCTTTTTGAAAATAGCCATCCTAATGAGTATAAAATGGTATATCATGGTTTTGATTCGCACTTTCCCAATGATTAAACATGTTGGGATCTTTTCATGTGCTTCTTGTCCATTTATATATCTTCTTTAGAAAAATATCCATTCAGGTTCTTTGCCTTTTGTTGTTGTGTTGTTGCTGCAGGGTTGGGAGGATCCTGGGGATTTAACTTAGGGGCACTTGACCACTGAGCCACATCCCCAGCCTTGTATTTTATTTAGAGACAGGGTCTCACTGAGTTGCTTACCACCTTGCTATTGATGAGGCTGGCTTTGAACCCACAATCCTTCTGCCTCAGTCTCCCAAACCACTGGGATTTCAGGTGTGCACCCTGAACCTGGCTGCCTATTTTTTAATTGGGTTGTTTTTTATTGTTGAGTTTTAAGCATTCTTTATATATTCTGGATGTTAATCCCACATCAGGTATATGATTTGCAAATACTTTCTCTCATTCTGTGGGATCCTGTCATTTTATTGTCCATTGATGCAAAACAATTTTTAATTTCGATGGTCCAATTTATTTTATTTTAGCTTTTTAAAAATTTTTTTTGGTACCAGTGATTGAACCCAGGGGTGCTTATCCACTGAGCCATATCCCCATCCTTTTTTTATTTTTTTATTTTGAGACAGAGTCTCGCTAGAACCTCAGTAAGTTGCTGAGGCTGGCTTTGAATTCAGGATCCTCCTTCCTCAGCCTCCCAAACCACTGGGATTACAGGCATGCACCACCATGCAAAGCTATTTTATTCTTTTGTTGCCTATTGTCAGTCAGTATTTAAGAATAAAAAGTGAAAGATACTAATAAATATTTCTTCTCTATTTGAAACATATTTTACTTTTGATTGTAAAAATGATCTCTATCCTCTATTAACATGCATGCATGAACAGACAGTCCTATCTATGTATAATCGAATAAGTAAATTAACATTTTGGAACAGTTCAATTTTAGGTGCTTTTCCTGTTTCCAGACATTTTCTTGAAGCAAGCAAACTAGCTAATGGTTTTTAATTTTTTCTAGCTAAATGCAGATAATGAAAGAGAAGAAGGAGAAGAGTTTGAAGACAATATGGATGTTTTTGATGACAGCAGTTCCAGTCCTTCTGGTACCTTAAGAAATTATCCACTCACCTGCAAAGTTGTTTATTCCTACAAGGTTTGTATTAAGATATTGCTGATATTAAATTGTGACAAACCTAAAGATACATGTGACTGTGTCTACCCAGCTTCTCACAGGACACCTAGCATAATGTTAGTATTCAGTTAATATCTAAAGGAACGAAACATAATGATGAAGAGTTTAAGCTCTGATATTAGATTTCTTGAGTTAAATCCTGTCTCACTGCTTATGAACTACATGAGGTTACTCTAGTCAGCCTCTTAATTTCTATGAGCCTCAGTTTCCTTATCTACATGATGGGGATAATATTGTAAAATAAATGTGAAGATTAAATGAGAGATTACCTTTATAGCAAAGCACTTGGCATAGTACCTAGTTCAGTAAATACAGTATATTCAGTAAATACAGCTCTTACCCTTACTCTCTATTGCCTGCTTGGCATAAACCCTCCATTAGAATGAACCTCAAAATTCATATCAAAATACCAAAGCAGTTTTTAATACTTTGCCTTTACTCATCCTAATATAATTCCCTCTTGTCCATATTGAGCAGGAAATCTGGATTAACAGATGCCAGAATTTCCAAACTTGGTTTGGTATAATAGTTCTTACTCTCTCTCATCCTTTCCTGCTTATCCAATTACTTTATATTCAACACAAAGTAAATGGTGTTTCAATTTTCCAGTTCCTTTCTTTCCCTCACTCCCACATTCAGTCTGTCAGCCAGTCCTGTTGTGCCCACCTCCACAACATATCCTGAATCTATTCACTTTTCACCATATTTACTGCTCTCATCTTTATCTAGGCCGTTTCTTTGATTGTTATAAGATGGGGATGAGCCCTCATAATTAGGCTTCTTTGACACTAGCTTCCCAACGATCCATTTTCCAGCTACAATTATTTTTTACACATAAAGGAGTTAATTCCATCCCCTTTTCTAAAAAAAACCCTTTTTAAGCTTTAAATGCTAATTCCATTCCTTTTCCTAAAAAACCGTTCCCAGCCCGAACTCTTCACTGGAATCCGTAATGTCTAGCCTGATCGGACTCCAGGCATTCTCCCCAGCTTTATGTCAGGCCATTCCTCCACTTCACACACTCAGTACACTGGCCACTCTGGCTGCCTTTCTGGCTTCAAAAGTACCAGGTTCCTTCCTGAGTACACATCTTTGCACTTGTTGTTCCCTCTGATTAGAACTGTGTCTCCCCATATATCTGTTGACTGCCCTTATCTTCATTGTAGTTCAACTCAAATAGCCTCCAAAGGTCACCTCAGCCACCTAAACTCATAGCTAGCTCTTTACTACTCTATCCCATAACACTGTTTTGTTCACCATACTGTCATCTCTCACTCAACTACGGGAATATGATCTGAGAAATGCAGCATTTGGTGACTTTATCGTCATTCAAACATTGTAGAGTGAGCTTATACGAATCTAGATGGTATAGCCTAATAGACACCTAGCCTGTGTGGTAGAGATATATTATTTCTGTTCATCAGACCATGATGAACAAAACAACATGAGATTAAATCAAGCACAAGATAAACTCATGCAATCCAAAGATGCAATAAACGTGACATGTACAAGGCTACTGTTGGCCAGCATAAATTGTTTTACAGTAAACTTGTTTTTTTAGTAAGTAGAGATTACACACCAAAATAATGATTAAAAGTATATTAAATATAAACTAATACCTAGTTGTTTATTATCATTATCAAATACTATATACTATACATAATTATGTGTGCTGTACATATATATGATTGGCAGCATGGTGGATTTGTTTACACTAATGATGCCACAGACATATGAATAATATGTTATACTGTGACATCATGATGGCTACAATGCTGTTTTTTAATTTTTCATCTCCATTATAATTTTATGGGACCACCATATATGTGTGATCCAGTGTTGACCAAAATGTCATTATGTGGTACATGACTGTATAGCTCTTAGTGCCAGCCAGATTAAGTCTTACTTGTCTTCATATTTCTTTGCCTGGTTCCCCATTAAAGGCTTATGAAAGTATAAACTTTGTGTTTGTACCTTTTCTGTGTCATGAGCTCCTGGGACAATGCCTGGCACACAGTGGGTCTTGGATTAATAATTGTGAATTTAATAAGTGAATGATGTAAGGAAGGCATGAGCAAATGAATCCTTTTCTGGCCCCTATACTGATAGAGAAAGCAAGAGGAAAAGGTTAATGCTAAGGAATAACAACAGAGGGACTGTTCTGAGAGACTCTTTAACTGTCATACACTGGGCACTCTCACTCCACTCCCCAGTCCTGTGTTGCCAAAAGCTGGCATTATATACTTTTCAGTATCAGCTATTCCTGGGTTTTTTGAGTTTAACATCATTTCATTATATTTAAATTCATAATACTTGCTGTTTTCTTTAAAAAGTTAGGGTTTTTTCCTAGTGTACATTGTTTTGATAATGTTTTGAAATTTTGAAATCATCTTCTAAGAAATTTGGGGATATTTTACAGGACATTTTTAAACTAGGGTTCAGAATGTTTTCTGATATCACCTCTCCTTGTTATATTTACATGAAAGTTTCAAAACTAATTAAGATCCTTAGATGGAGAGAGTTCTAAGTGTCTAAATTGTTTTAAACAGCTCACATTCAGGCTGGGGTTGTGGCTCAGTGGCAGAACGCTCACCTAGCACGTGCAAGACCTGGGTTTAATCCTTAGCACCACATAAAAATAAATAAATAAAATAAAGATATTGTGTCCAACTACAATTAAAAAATAAATATTAAAAAAAACAGCTCACATTCACCCATTGATCTATCACAGTACCTCCATTGATCTATCCCAGATACGTCTCTGTGAAACCAGACTATCAGAATCTATTTAGGGCTGAGTGCAGTGGTGCATGCCTGTAATCCCAGCAGTTCAGGAGACTGAGGCAGGAGGATCATGAGTTCAAAGTCATCCTCAGTAATTAGCAAGGCCCTAAGCAACTCAGTGAGACCCTATCTCTAAACAAAATATAAAAAGGGGCTGGGGATGTGGCTTAGTAGTGAAGCGCCCCTGGGTTCAATCCTCAATACAAAAAAAAAAAAACAAACAGAATCTATTTAGTCAGTTAATCATGAGCTAAAACTGAGTGCACAATATGTGATAACTTTTGTGATATAAGAATTAATATGACACTATCCCTGCCATCCAGGAATAGACAGACTACGCAGTAGTTAAATAAATTTTACAGACAAGATGGCATTTAAATTAAATCATAATCTAGACTTTTCTAGGTAGAGAGAGAAGATAGGGAAAGGAAGGATCCTTCTAAGCAAAGGGAACAGCAGATATTGAAACTGGGATGAGAGGATAGGGTGTTGAGAACAGTTTACTTTTGGATGTGTAGGAGCACTGAGAGGTGGGGAGTAACAGAAGATCTAAAGGCATTTGCTGTCAGATAATAAAGGGCCTTGTATACTAGGCTCAGGAGTTCGGTTTTTATTCTGGACTTTAAGGAGATAACTTTGGTATTTGTGTAGAAACTCAGGAGGATAAATTAGAATAGAGAGATCAGCTGGGCACAGTGGCCCAGGCCCATAGTCCCAACTACTTGGAATGCTGAAGCAGGAGGAAGATGGCTTGAAACCGGGGTATTCAAGGCCATCCTCATAGCAAAACTCCATTGCAATGAATGAATGAATGGAAAAAAGAGAAAGAGACTGACTTTGAGCCTAATCATGATTTCTGTGGCCTACACCAATAAAAAAGGACTAGATGAACCTGG
This sequence comes from Callospermophilus lateralis, assembly GCF_048772815.1. Classification (NCBI taxonomy): domain Eukaryota; kingdom Metazoa; phylum Chordata; class Mammalia; order Rodentia; family Sciuridae; genus Callospermophilus; species Callospermophilus lateralis. The sequence continues at coordinate 721,834 of NW_027513711.1, forward strand.
TGAGAACACAGAAAAGCTATATTTAATATTCAGATTCAAAAGCTTTAAAAGTATTCATAACTTTTAACCTTATTAATATCCATCCTAAGGAAATGAGCCACAATATAGAAAATGTTTTACATACAAAATATTCTTTCAGGGTTTGGGATATAGTTCAGTGGTAGAGTGCCTACCTAGCAATGTGTGAGGCCCTAGGTTTGATCCCCAGTACTGCAACAACACAAAAGTGTTCTTTCATTATCTTCTACTTTATAATAGCTCACAGTTTGCTATGGAGTTTTGTAACAGACTGAAACATATTAGGACTTAAGGAGACATTGTGAGACCTTGCATATATTTAATAGCCATTGACTGACCACTTGCTGCCTATAGTTGGAATAAGTGAGAAATACAGTCCCCGCCTTAAGTCATTCTAATAGGGAACTCATAAGGACTAGCAGTGAGCTAGAGCACCATGGTAGTCAGTGTGTGATGGACTCATGGAGTCTTAATGAAAGGAAGAAGCAACTGGCTCATTGCCAGTGGTCTGAGAAAGAGAGCTGGGCCACAAGTCATGAGAAGCTACTGCTTCTTTGTTCATTTCAATCTCTTCAATAACCCTACAAAGAAGATATTATCAGAAAACACCATTTATTCAACAAACAATTACTTGAGCATCTCTTTATACAAATACTTTGCTCTTTCTAGGCCCTGTGATGTAGCACTGATCAAAACAGACAAAAATCTGTCTTTATGGCACTTATGTTCTGGTAGAAAAAAAGAAAGAAAGAAAACTGAGACTCAGATGGTCTCTTGCCCATAGAAACAAGACTGAAACTAGACTTTTATACCTATAATAATCTAATCCATTCATCAGATAGGAAAGCTGGAACAGAGCAGGACAGACAAAAGGAGCACCCGGGTATAAGCATAGAAGCAAGAGAGACATGATGCACCTAGACCACAGGGAAGAGTGTGCTGGTCCAGGGTACCCCGAGGCTCACAGGGCCCAGACTCTAGGTCTTGATTGCCATGTAGAGGAAAACCTTGTACAAAAGTTGTCATTGGTGTGTGGTGTCAGCACAGTCATGCTAGTGTCTGCTTCTGCTAGAAGACTCCTGCTGCACTGGGCCTCAATGGCTGTTGCACAAGGACAGCAACATATCCTGCTTTGCTCTCACACAGGGTAGAGACTGGTATGGTTGTATTGAGACTTTTTAAGTCTTGGCATGTAATTTAGGAAAACGGCTTTACTACAGAAGTACCTTTTACTGGTATATTCAGGACACAATGTGGTTTCAGAGTAGCAAAGAAATTCCATTGGAAAAGCTATCAAGAGTAAATGTGGACCAACACTAATTATCTCATTCAACAATTTATCCAATGCTTAAATCCTGAAATTGCCCATATTTACCTCCTGTTGACTAATGATCTTGGCAGTGTCACATGGCCCTCTCGTATGCTGTCTTTTTTGTAGGATGATGTTTTTGTATATGCTGAATTAATTATATAAAAAATATCCTCCAAGCTATTTGGCTTTTTTTATTTCAAGAACAGTAATAACTTACCTATCACTCTTCAGACTAAATGTTATAAAACATCTTCTTTTTTAATAGAGAATCTTTATCATATAGACTTAACTCATTTAATTCCAAATTTTAAGATGCATTAAGCCTGATTTTTCTTTTTTACAAAGAGTGCTGCACGTCCACATCCCAATAAATAATAAAGAACTAAATTATTTTCCTCAAAAAAGAATAATTGAGGCCAAAATTGACTCTACTGCTGTGTATAACTATGAAGAACAAATTTTTAAAAAGAGTAAATGAGACAATTTCTATCAGGTCCCCTCTCATCCTGCAGGAGTTCTGTCTCTTTTCTTTTCAATTAAATAAATTCTCTTTTACACTTAAAAAAAAAGTAAATAAGTGGGTTTCATATATTGACATAAGAGGTAATTTACTTAAAATCTGGTCCTGGAGTGGCTGGGGATACAGCTCAGTGGTAGGGTATTTGCCTAGCATGTGTGAGGTTTTGGGTTCAAACCCTAATACTGAGGGGAGAAAATCTAGTCTTATAGTATTCTCTGGTTTATCACCCATTTTCAAGACTGTTTTTGTCTTAAGGAGCTATGGTAGCTTCAGAATCTGGGTTTTGATGAAATGTTTAAAGCTTGCAAAATGTGGAGTGAATCATAGAAACTGACTAACTTTCTTGCCCAATTTTTGCTTGTGTAACTTGGAGATATTTTACACTTTGAAATTGTGAGATTTGAAAAACTATATGGTCTCAGTTGACAATTTTAACTGATCTTGGGACTTGGGGGAAGCTTTTAAGGCTTTTACCAGAGAGCCAGAAGATACTCACAAGCCCACCTGTTAATATGACATACAAGGCTCTTTAGGAAGCAAAGCCAAACAGACTCTCCAACCCCTCTGTGGAGCCTCTGAGAGTCTCCTCTCAGGTTTTGTTGTCCTAAGGGAAAATCTGGTGACTGGTGCTATCAGGGACAATAAAGCCATCACAGATTGTGTAGAACCTCTAAGGATCAACCCAGTCTTCATACTAATATTGGAGCATAATCCAAATTTTGCCTGATCTCAATCATGGCCTTTCCCACAATTTTCCTCTTTGGGCCACTATTTTATAGCAATTCCAGATCAACCCTCAGCATTGCTTAACCTCCATCCAATCCATGTACATAGCCCTTTGCATTTTCCATGCACCTCCATGGTAGCCTTTGGTAGCACTTCCGTTTCAGTGCCTTCTCCTCTGCCTGTGCTTCCCAAGTCGTCATGGTTCTGTGCTTACTCATCCTACATTAACACCCCAATCCTCAAGAGAATGCAGGACTGTCATTTTGAAGAAATGGAGGTTGAGTAACTTACCACTAGGTACCTGAGCTGAAGCTGGAACCCACATCCTTCACTTCCAGCCCAGTGCTGATCACTGATCTGATTGCCTCCTGAGGATCCAGTTTTAGTTGCAGTTTTATTTTGTTTCATTTTTTTAGAGTAAAACTTCACCTCATTATGATAGTTTTACAGCATTGAAATTTTTATGTTTCTCAAAATCATTTCAATATTTTGATCCCCAGTTTTTGTTCTGACCAGTTCACATCTGCTCTTTATCTAACCTTTTTAATTTTGTCCATGACCATCCTCCATTGCAGGCTTCTCAACCAGATGAGTTGACCATTGAGGAACATGAGGTGTTAGAAGTGATTGAAGATGGAGATATGGAAGACTGGGTAAAGGTATATTCCTTTGCTCATATCGCCCCTCTTGTGACATTTTTAGGAGTTTGTTTTGGTTCTTATTATGTCCGGTCCAAACCTTTGTGTGTGCAAACCTGTTTTGTAACCATGTCTTTTACCCAGGCTCGAAATAAAGTTGGCCAAGTGGGTTATGTGCCAGAAAAGTACCTACAGTTTCCCACCTCGAACAGCCTACTGAGCATGCTGCAGTCCTTGGCCGCTTTGGACAGTCGGTCACACACATCCAGCAATTCCACGGAAGCAGAACTCGTTTCAGGCAGCCTCAACGGAGATGCCAGTGGTAAAGACTGAAACAAGGCACACTTTATTTGGTCACATTTGACCTAAACTGTATTACCCTAGGAGTAAGCCTTCAGTTGGTTAAAAAGCACTTTCTTCCTTTTTTTTGTTTCCCTGTTTTGATCACAGTGAGTAAAAAAAATTACAACTTTGAGTGGTGCTCTCTGAGTTGTCATGTGAGCATAGGGGTGGTTGCAAAAGCAGCCTTGACTGTCTTTGTTCTTAACCAGATTTGTCTCTCTTTTGCTTTCTAGTCTGTTTTGTGAAAGCACTTTATGATTATGAGGGCCAAACAGATGATGAGCTATCTTTTCCTGAGGGAGCAATCATTCGTATCTTGAACAAAGAGAACCAAGATGACGATGGCTTCTGGGAAGGGGAATTCAATGGGCGGATTGGAGTGTTTTCATCAGTGCTAGTAGAAGAACTTTCAGCCTCAGAAAATGGTGATACTCCATGGATGAAAGAGATTCAGGTACCAGAGTGGGAAGAGCTGAATTTTAGAATGTTTAAAGGGATGGAGGTGTGGCTCAGTGGTGGAATGTTTACCTAGTACGTTCAAGGTTTGATCCCTAGCACTGCTGAAAAGAAGAAAAGAACAGGTGCTTTAAAACATGATTAAAGAAAATAACTCCCTAGGGTCTCTTGAACCAGGCAAAAGTGGGTTGCAGTCTCTCTGCCTCACCCTCCCTGTTCCAGTCCTCAATTGCCAGATGTCTATATAGCTGAATTTCAGAAACCAGAGACTTGACGGTCAGACCCTTGTGGGATATGACCCTATTATGCCTTCATTCTTCTGCATTCTGTGAATCTATTAACCAAAATACTAAATCATATATAGCATATCAAAGGTTGGTTTGGTGGAGAGAGAAAAAACAAATCAGAGAGAGAATGTGTTATGTCCATGGTTAGTTTATGTGGTACAACTCTGAGGTAGCTCTTCGTTCTATCACACTCAGAGCCCTACCACATAACCCAGGGCCTGCCAGAGCCCCTTCCCACAATAAAGGGGCTGTAAGGTTTTGCTCATCAGTAGGAAACTTGCATTTACAGGAAGTCCTAATTTATTCAGTTCAGTTTTTCTCTGGGGATCTGTTACAGCAGCCTGGCAGATAGAAGAATAAAGTGTTTGCCAATCTTGTTTGCGTGATAATAACTTAGCCTCACATACAAGAAGCTCAGCCAGTTATTGTATCTTCATATGTAAAAACAGTACAATTTGTCCCCTTTTTTGTTCTTCCTTAGCTTTGTTGAATTGACTAATTTATCATATTTTCAATTAAAAAAGAAAAGTTTAGAGAATGGTTTGACTTGGTAACTGTTTGAAGATAAACTAAAATCAGTAATATAATGAGATCTATGATAGGAAACTGTTAAATGCATCATGAAACAGTTTGGGGTAGTTATTTTAGGTCCATTTGCTGACGAGCAAAAGGCTGACAAGCTTTAACAGTCATAATTTAGTCCCAGAGAAAAGGAATGTGTGTTCAGCAGCAGAGAAGAAGCCAGCTCTCTTTCCTGAGGCCAAGAGCACCTGGTAACCTTGCCTCCTTCCATGCAGATCTCTCCTTCCCCCAAGCCGCAAACATCCCTGCCTCCGCTACCGCTGTATGACCAGCCTCCCAGCAGTCCTTACCCCAGCCCGGATAAGAGGAGTGCCCAGCTCTTCCCCCGTCTCCTTCAACAAATGGTAAGGGTCCTCTGGGCAGGGTCTGAGTGCATTTTATTGCACAACACCACATAAATTGAGATTTTTAATTCTCTCCCTTAGAAAATAGCCTCCATGCTGAGTCACCAGGATTCTCACAGGCATCAAGGCATACTCCTGAGACCTCATATGGCAAACTCCTGCCTGTAAGTCTCCTAGCTGGCAGGGTTATAGAATGCATAGTTCTTCCAAATCCAAATCAGCCCCTGTGTGTTGCCAAACAAGGATGAAATGAATTTGGGAAGGTAAAAAGATTGATTGAGGGGCTGGGGTTGTGGCTCAGAGGTAGAACGCTCGCCTAGCATGCATGAGTCACTGGGTTCAATCCTCAGCACCACATAAAAATAAAATATTGTGTCCACCTATAACTAAAAAATAAATTTAAAAAAAGAGCGATTAAAAAGGCTAAGTGGGTTATGTGCCAGAAAAGTATCTACAGTTTCCCACCTCAAACAGCCTCGACAGCTCTAAAGTCAATTCATCTTGGATCATTTAGTTTATACTGGAACACTTCTCACTGACATGGTAAGATCACAAGATAACCACTGTGCAGGTGTATTTCAATTGTATTTCAAGCTCTAGGAACATTGAAGTAGTATAATTGTAACATAAAAACAATTGTTTTAGCAAGTGTTTATTAAGAATCTATTTTCCAGGCCGTATTTGCCTCTTTGAGGAGCATTGAAATACACTAAATGACCTCAAAGAACTCCTGTATTCAGGGATATATTCTGACAAATAGTTACCTATGCTTACCCTTCACTTTACTGCCATCTTAGTTCCACTACCACTCCTCTTCAAGGTCATGGCTTTCATACTGGTAATCCAGTGGACCCTTTGCAATTCTGTTTTCCTTGACCTTTATCACCATTTCTTGAACCACTAGGTTGATTCATTAAGCAGATGTGCTTTGAGTTCCTTATTAATGACTTGGGTCTTAATATTTTTTTTTATACTGGGGAATAAATCCAGGGGCACTATACCACTGAGTTATAGCCCCAGCCCTTTTTATTTATTTATTTTTTCAGACAGAGTCTTACTAAATTGCTCAGGCTGGCCTCAACTTGTGATACTCATGCCTCAACCTCCTGGGTAGTTGGGATTACAGGCTGGGCCACCACACCTGGCAGGGACTTGGGTCTTGATTCTAAATGTGATTGAAAGCCATTGTGAGGTATGAAGCAGGGCAGTGTTGTGATTAGTTTTGTATTTTAAACACATATTTATGGCTACCAAGTGGAGACCAATAAAAGGTGGCAGAACTGATACAGGAGCCATTAGGAGGATGTAGCAGTTGTCCAAGCAAGAGGCATTAGTAACATGGGCTGGTGGGTAAGAGTAGAAATGAAGAAATCGGGGCTAATTTTCTTGTCCACCACACTTTGCTGGCTGGCTCTATACTATACCTCCAGCTCTTCCTTTTCATTGACCTTAGCAGGTTTCTCCTCCTCTCTCCATCTCTGCTGATACTTTTCATGATCCTGTCCCTAGACTGCTTCTCTTGAAGTCATTCAACATATTCTCCCCAAGTTACCTATTCCCATGACTGTGAGAACCAAATCCCAGAATCATGTCTCTCAGTGAGTTTCAGACTTGTGGTAATCTCAACTTATATGTCTGAGACCAACCCCCAAAACTCAGCAAAAATTAGTGAATTACCTTCCCTCCAAGACATGTTCCTTCTTCCATTTTGCCTGTCTTGGTGAATGGATCCTCTATCCTACCAGTGCTCTGGAGGCATTCCTCAGACCTTCCTGGCCTACCTGCAGTCATCACCAGGTCTTGCCAGGTTTACCTTGGATACAGGTCTCAAAACTCTTCACTGTTCTGCTTCCACCATTCCTGGTATCTAGTTCAGCTCACATCAGCCTTCATTCTGAAAAGTCTGGAAAGTCTCCTATGTTGTCAGCTCACTTGTCCTGTTGCCCACTTCCAATCTCTTCTCCAAACTGTTATCTGAGACATCTTTTCATGGATCTGATATGCCTTACAATCCATCAAAGACTCCCCTGCCTACAGAATAAATCCCATATTTCTTTTTTTTAAATATAGGGTTTTTTTAATATTTATATTTTAGGTGTAGATGGACACAACACAATGCCTTCATTTTTATGTGGTGCTGAAAATCAAACCCGGGTCCCACCCATGCTAGGCAAGCACTCTACGCTGAGCTACAATCCCAGCCCAAGCCCAGATTTCTTATAACATGTCTCAACAAGGCCCTTCATTTCTTGCCCCAGCCTGCCTCTCCAGCCTTCTCTCTTAGAACTGACTCCCAAGACATGCTGAAATGTCTTATTTCCCTAAGTATTGTGCTCTTGCCTTCCAGGCTTTAGCTTTGGAGAAGGATTTTAGGGCTTTAGTAACTGTTGTGCCCAGGGCTTTTAGCCCAGGCAGCAGTCTCATTTGTAGACTTGACATTTCATCCAGAACAGTACCTGCTTTTCGGGGTGGGAAATTTACACTGAAAGTATGTGCCCATGTCATTGGATAGAGGACTGGTTGGACTTTGCAGATGCTCCAGCCTGAGTCTGGAAGCTGACTTACAAACCAAGACTTTGTTCTTTACTCAGGTCCGAGCGGCTCCCCCTCCACCCACACAGAACCACCGAAGGCCAGCAGAGAAGATGGAGGATGTGGAGATCACAATGGTGTGACTATGGGCTTGCCCTTTGTTACCGCTACAATCAAGGCCAGGCTTGGAGTTTGGCCCATCCTGTTGTTTAGGCACCTTTGCATGATGGTGACTCTTTAACAGAGCAAAACCAAGGCAGATTCTCTGTGACTGGGTGGCCTGGTGAACTCCTCCCATGTTTTGAATATTTTGTGCCTTTTTTTGTTGTTGTCATTTTCTATGTCATCTGTCCTACCATAGCACAAATCCTAGTGGGCCCTAGAAGCAGAGGGGAGTAGCCCTCATGCCTAACAATGGTCCGTTTTTATAGGAGATTCCAGACCAGGCCTCATTCCAGGGAATAGTCACAGAATTCTGATCATGTGTGCTCGTACACTATATTACTGTGGCCACAAGGATGTGGCAAAAATCTCATCATTCTTCAAGTGGCTTTTGCTCATCTGATTAAGTATTAATCAGATTCTGTTGGCTCCAAAAGGAAACAGAAGGAGGGATTCAGGAGAGGCTGGCTCCTCCCCGAAGTTCGTCCCCAGATGAAGAGTGAAACCATACCGGGAAAAAGTGGACTGCCCATTGCATTAGCGCCAGTTGCATTAACGCACATCTCTTCCACAACTAACAGATTTAAAATAATAACAGTGTCCTTTGTATTAATATTTATGCCATTCATTTAGTATTAGTGGGGCTAACCTGGAGGGGGCTAAACTAGTAGCCTCATCTTGCCCATCACATAGACTAATAGAAAGGAGGCTACGGCCACAGCAGAGATGGAGCTTCCAGATCTGAAATGAGCCGGTTTAATGTTCTTTTTGTCTTTGGACATTTTTCAACTCAGTTTTTACAGCATATACTCTTCTGACCAATATCTTTAGAACCTGAGTGTCTGATAAATTAAGGACACATGCCTGCTTGTTGAGCTTCTCTATCGGGGAGGTCCCTAGCACTATTTTGTTCAAAAGCTAGTGCACTGACCCAGACAGCCTGGTCGCTGTTGGTATAGACAAGCTGTCACTCATGAATAATGCAGCTCCAGGTCCTCCCTGATGCTTCCTAGGAAGGAAGAACATGTGGGCCTGTGGAGGAAACTAGCTTCCTGAGCAAGAAAAGACTCTGACTGCACATCCCACACAAGTGCAGACTGATGAGGAAGAGGAGCCTTCTGCGAGTCCCAGGAGAGCTGGGGGTGGGAGGGGTGCTCAGCAGTCTTCAGCACTGGGAACAGCGTGGGGCTCTGCTTTCCACCCATGGAAGGTAGGGAGTGTGTTACCTAGGGACTGAGGGAGGCTTGCCTGTTGCTTTTCTGTTTTGGCTAAGAAATCACATTTTTTAGAATTTAATCCAAAAGTTGTATTATGCTTTGAAAATCCCATCCCTCTTAAGAATCTTTAGAAACTTGAAATGCTCACCAAACATCCCTGTGGGATTTTTGACAAAATGTAGGGTCTGAACCGAAGAAGTTTTCAGTTATTCATTTGATCACTTCAGTAACAATACCCCTTGACTGTTGGCTATGGTTTTGGTTTTTCGCATTTTGTATACTGTTGATCTACTTGAGGTCTTCTTATGTTTATCAAACTTATTCTTAAGTTTAAAAGAGCAATTAAAAGGGTGGTTTTTTAAAGATTTTACAATTTGTGGAAATGTTACAAATCTAAAAAGTGCTTATTAAATAGAGCAGTTCAACTTGCCACCCAGTCTTCTACTCTTTCTTTAGCTAGCCAAATTATCCTTGAATTTGGATTTTTCACAACTTCAGAAAGTTGTTGAAGTCTTTTGTTAGATCTTAAAATGTTTCTTGGAAGAGCTGCTAATTTTATTTTTAAAAACAAAGTTGTAAAAATATGCCTCCTTTTTAAAAAAATAATCCCTCCCTCCAGGACATGTAACCCAGCATCACCATGCACAGGGCAGGGCTCAGAAGGAGTCTCTGTGCAGATGCGCTTTCTTTACAGTGGCTGTAAAAAATTTGTATTTATTATGTATAAAATATTGAATAATAAAAAATGGAATTAAGTTTTCCAAGTTTCCTTTTAAAAAGGTTTGGTTCAACAGGCTTTTCCCAAAATACCATGTTTCTTACAAAGATACTCTTGGGCCCTCCTTTACAGCCTTTAACAAATTCGGAGAGCAAGTAAATACACCATGGGACACAGACCCTGAGACCACTTTTGTGCCAGGTATGATATCCTGGGTCCTAAAGATGGAAAGAAATAACTAATGGTCTTTGCTTTCAAGGTTCTTTCCCAGTGGGGAAAAAAGACGGCTACATAACAATGAGGACAATATTATGAGACATGCTGGAAAGAAAGGGCAGCAGCATGCTGGTGAGCTAAGGAGGGAGCCTGGAGGATGTGACCACTGGCTTCCTGGATGTGGTCATTCTGGATGCTTCTCCCCTTTCCCACAGCTACATCCTACGAAGTAATGAACTGAGTGTGTATAAGGACATTTTATTGGTCCCAAGAAGGATATATCAAGTATGCAGCACAGGGTGGTCTCCACATACTCCTCACATCATTTCTCCCACCTCCTGGGTCCTCACCTTAATAACTGAGATCCTCAATAGTCTCCTGCTGTACAGGAACACACAGGTCCCTCAAGAGGCCTGTGTGAAGGGATGTGTGTGAGGTGTCCAGCCATAAATCTGGGACACAGAATATTTCCATCTTCTGCTTTCCCTGCAGTGCAGGCTGCTCACATTTGAGATGGCTGTTAGCACTGGAGGCTTAGTCTGTGACCAGGGGCAAAGTTCAGCTAATTGCCCCATCCCAGTGTCGCAGCTAACCGTAGGCCTCCTTCATCTTAGGAACAAGCTTGATGCGGGCAAGCCAGACTCCCAGCATATGGCTTGCAGTACTTCCTCTCTGACCCCACCACCCAGCCCACGTCCACAAGCCACACAGAAACCATGTGATGTCATCTGGCTTCAGCCCTGATGCTGTTAAATGAGTGATCCTCCCTCCAACCTGCTGCAACCCCAACTTTAAAAGAAATGGAATGAGTGATTTCGAAGAGTTTATCCAACTCTTATTCTGGATCAGTTCAGTTATTCTAAGATACAAGTAAAAATATCACACAGCAGGTCACCGTAGCTGAGAACAGACCATGTAGATAGGCTTCTTGGAAGGCAAGCATGCTCACCACTCCACCACCAACACTGTTCAGCCATGGCTGAAGATTTCTTAGAATAACAAGAAAATGAAAAGAAAATTCCAGCAATTGGACTCATCCACTGGCACAAACTGTCATGCTCCAGGTTGTAATGACATCTCAGGCTGTACTAGTCACTGCCGAGGGAACCCAGCCACAGTTTTTGGTTTTGGTTCCAGTTACTGCCCAGCCCTCTTCAAGTAGCTTTATGACAAAATCTGGCAGCTCTGAAACCGTTGCATTTGTTTTGTTCATTGTAAAGTTTTTCCTGACAGAAATATAACCAAATAATAGAAATTTTAGATTAAAAGGAAGAGAGTTAAAGTTTGTCCTGAAACCCCACCACTTGACACAACCAATTGAGTTTCCACCTAGGTTCTTCCTATGTTTGCTTTGTTCCTGACTGATCTGCCAAGAACCATATGAATGCCAAAGAGCATCTTGTTCCTGGACTATTTTCCCTTGGTCCCAGTGGCCAAAAAAAAACACACATAGTCCTTCTGCCATGTCTGTTTCTGAGAACTCTGATCTGGGAATATCTTCCTGAAGTGTTTTATCCTGAAGCATTGCAGAAATGAACCCATGAGTAGGGTCCACACCCCTTCCACACTGTACCAAACACTTGCCACAGCTGGCTGCTGGGAGGGGCAGGAAGAAATGGGGGGAAGAGACTGTGTGCAAGCCCTGAGCTATCTCAGATTTGCCCTGAGGGGCTGAGGCTCAGCCCTTCACTTTTCTAGGCCTCATTTTCCTCATCTTTGAAGGTAGGAGTGAGAAGGTAATGCAAACTTCCTAAAGTCCAAAAGGATCAAATAAGATAATGTACAGATGAGCTGAAGATATTATTTCAGAGAAAGCCTAAAACCAGAGGTGGTGTGTCTGAAGATAGCAATATTCACACATTCTTACAAGTGGGTCCATACCTTGTGTCAAGATTCCTTCAGAAACCAACTCTGTTACTCTGTCCATTCAGCAAACTACTGTACCAGGCTATGTTCTGGGCACAGGAGTTCAGCCCCTGCACAAACAGGCTCACATAAGGTGGGGGAGTCTCAAGAAAACAGAGGAGCCAGGGCTAGGAGATGACCAAGGGGTAGTAGGTACCAGAACAAGGGTGTCTGTCATTTAAGGCCTCAGATTAGGCAGGGCAGTTGGAGGTACTTAGGCCTACAGAAGAGCTATGTCACCTGGCTGATGGGGTGGGGAGAGCCTTGGAACAGGAAGTTTGACAGATGGCAATATAGAGCCTGGAAGCCACTGTGATTTGCCTCAGTTCTGCTGTGTGACCCAGAACAAGCTCCTGCCCTCTCTTGGGACATCAGTTCATGTACGTGGCAAGTGTACAGGTCATTCCAGTTTGACTAGGGACCTAAACTCAGGCAGACAGCACCCAAATGCCTGAGTACTAGAACCCCAAACACTAGGGTTGGGGGTGTGGCTCAGTGATAGAGTACTTGCCTGGCCTGCATGAGGCTCTAGGTTCCATCCCAGCACTACCAATAAAAAGAAAAGGGCTGGGGTTGTGACTCGGTGGTAGAGCACTTGCCTAGCATGTGTGAGGCAATGGGTTCGATTCTCAGCACCACAAATAAAGTCCATTGACAACTAAGAAAATATTAAAAAAAAAACAAAAACAAACTTGAGCACTGACTTCTGAAAGGCCTAGAGAGGTCTTTATCATTAGCCCCTTTGAGCACCTGCCCTGGGCATCTGTGGCCTCTCCCTCCAGTCTGCCTCTCCTTTCAGATCTGCTCCTCCAGGAAGCACAGAAATTTAAGGTGGACATGTACTCCATGAGGGCACACCATCCCACAGTGTATGATCAGGCCTGCCCCCATAAGTGGAAGGAAGGCCTTCAGGGAAGCTGGGGTCAGGGAGGCTGCCATCCCAGAGAGCGAGTCCCGTCATCTCCTGGGCTGTCTGAGCAGTCTGTGATCTGCTGAGCTGTGCCTTCCAGTGAGGCACTTAATCTGAACGGCAAGTTTCCTTCTCTCCGTTGTTCCTGCCTCCCCCTCACTTTGAAGGACACTAACCCTCCTGGCTTTAAGGGTCAGAATTGAAGAGAGAAGATGCAGGGAGGAAGCCCAGTTAGACACAAAGCTGGAATCACCCAAACTCTGGTAGTGGTGGTAGTTGTGGTGGCTGAAGTGGGGGGCACGGTGCATCACTGCCCAGGGAGCCTAAAGTCTGACATTTGTATGATGAATGCAGTCACAATGCAGGTGTGTGCAAGTGTGATCTTGACTCAACCTCTGAGCCTCATCTTTTCTCATCTGTAAAATAGGTGATAACCATATCACAAGTTGGTTGAGAGGAACAAATGAAATTACCGGAAGTACACTGGAGGCCGACACGTTAAGTACTTAGTAATGGTGGCCACTGGGACATCATTGGTTTTTTCAGCCATCAGTCTCTGGGGGGAGGCTGGTGAAAGGACTCCTCAGAGACCAGACAGCTCGTGACCCCTGCTGGCCACTAGGGACCAGAGCGGTAGGGCTGGGGCAGGGGTGAAGGGAGCTAGATTATTGAACTCACAGAGTGCCTGCATAGGAGAACTTAATGACTTCATAAACATTCCCTGAGGTTTCTCTGAGCCAGACCTGATCCCAGGGAACATTCTGTTCCCATCCTGGCCTATTTCAAGAGCTCCATGGCTTATAATGGAGGGAGGCTGATAACAAACAAGAAAGGGTAGGACCAAGCCTGGTAGATGAGGAAAGGGCTGTCAGTAGGGGAATCCTGAAGGACGAATTTTACTTGTGGGCTGGGAGGGACAAGAACATTCTGGATAGAGAAAAGCACATGCAAGTCACATTCAGAATAGCAAGGGAATGAAGATGCAGGCCAACAGGGTGACTTCCAAAGGCTAGATTTCAAGCTGAGGGGTTCTTCTGAAGGCAGCAGGGAAAATTCAAAGAGTTGGCAACTTAGAAAGTCACTTTCTCTGGCAAGTACGGGACTGGGAGGAGACAGTGAGTCTAGAAGGTGGCCTGTAGTGGCAGCAGGGATGGAGAGAAGCATGAGGCACAGCAGCCTCAGGATCTGGTACAATGAGGGGCAGAGGTCACATGCACAGATGACAGGAGGCAGCTGGGTATGGCAACCAGAGTTCAGGACTGCCGTGCCAGGAGAAGTAGGCAATCTGGGAGCAATGAGTAGATTTTGCCATTTGGCCAACACCTTTCTGTCTTCACTGACCTGTGCCAAGCCCTAGGCTACAGAAAGAAATGGGGTGCTGGGTTCTGCCCTGTGAGTTCAGCCTGGACTGGGGCATATTGTGGGGGTGAAATTTGATGCCAAGGTAAATGAAGGCCCAGGCTTAAGCTGCCCTCCTCTACCTGGGCCCTGCCTCTAGAGGAGGAAAGGGGGCCAGTGTACCAAATACTTTGATATCACTCTTGTTTGTTAGGACCCTTTCCACCAGGACCCCATGGGCTGCTTGCTCCCTTTTCAGCCCACTGTGTTGGTTTGGCCTCAGGGCCAGGTTGGACCCAAGGCTACATTTCCATGGCTCTGAAAGGCACTGGTTTGGGCTGTCCTGAGCCGTTCTTCATGTTGTTTGCATGATTAAGCGGGGCAACCTGCGTCCCTGGGCTGGCTCTGCCAAAACAGCTCTATGCAGGAGGAGGAAGGAGACCAAACCAGATTTCCCTGAGCCCCCAGCCCAGGTCTCCCTGTACCCCACAAATGCTGCAAAGACGCAAACAGACAATTTTGTTAGTCACCCTCCCTAAGTAAGTGAGGAGATACATATTTTAAAAAGACTTTTTAAACAAGAACACTGTTTTTAAACAAACAGACCAAGTCCTTCTGGGCCTTCTTCCCCATTAAATTTGGAGGCCACCCCCATCCTGTTGGCTCTGGAGCTCTGTGAAGCGGAGGGAAGCTGTTCTCCAGCCCAGGCTGTGGGGGTGTAGTCCTAGCGCCAGAGCACAACCTTCCTGCCCTGGTCCACGCTCACCACGTGGCTCCCGGAGCAGCACCAGGCCACAGCGTTGATAGCAGCACTGAGGAGAGGGAGAGTAGGGTTCAAGGGGCAGCAGGACCCAGGTCTGCAGCCTGGCTCTGCCCCCCAATATTGGACCTAGATAGTTTGAGGCCCTCTGTGAGCCCATTTCCTCATCTGTAAAGTGGGTATCTATAAAACACACGTGGAAGGATACCTGGGTGCTGTGAAGGGCTGTGGGGGTGAAGGTTTGGAGACAGGGGCTGGGAGATGTTAGAACCTGGTGTCAGGCAGGACTAGTAGGAGGGTAGTGTCTGCTCACCAGTGGGGGCCCTGAAGGCTGCTCTCCAGTTTCCCAGTGTCAACATCCCAGATGTAAAGGGCTCCATTTGAGGAGCCTGCCAGTGCATAGCTTCTGTCAGGGCTGCAGTGGCCACAGCAGAACAAGAGAAAGGGACTCAGGTAAGGACACACACAAGGACCAGGTGGGGTGTACTCGAGGATGGGAAAGCTCTCACAGACACACCTGAACACAGCTTTGGTCCAGTCAGAACCACATTTGAAGCCATCATCCCTAAAGACAAACAGGGCTGGGGTCAGAATGGAGATCACTGCCGGTCCTGTCCCCAACCAGGGGCTTTGAGAGCCCCATCTCTCTAAGGTGTCAGGTACCTCAGCAGGTCCTGGTCAAGAAAGGCAGAGAACTTTTACAGGAAAAGAGAAACACAGCTGCCCCAATAAAGGCCACAGGATCAACAGGCAGAGGCTAGTACCTGAACACCTGGCGGATATTGCTGACCCGGAGGTCGATGACCTTGAGTGTGTTATCTCTGGAGCAGATGAGCAGGTGCAGCTGGTCATGGCTGAGGCTCAGGGAGGTGACCCGGCCCTGCACAGGAATGACCTGGGTGCAGCGGGGACCCCTGAGGAGAGAGGGCTAAGGAACAGTCCCCCAAGCCATTCCTGAAAAGAAGGGACTAGGTGTGGTACCCTTCCTAACCAACAAAGTCCAGAGGCAGGTCTCTGCCAGTAACTGATCTCCCTTATCCCTCCACCCAGCTCCCTCCACTGAAGAACGTGGTCAGACTTTGATTTGAGAAGGAGCCCTTGAAACCCTTGGATCACTAAAATAAACACTGGAAGAAAAACAATGAAAAGTCTGTCTTGAAAAACTTGAGAGAAGGAAGGGCTTCAAAGGGCAGTCCCTGCACACCAGCAAGACCAGCCTACATGGGCCCTGCACTGGCTCCAGCTCTGCATTTGTAAACCATTCACCCAATGCTGGGCTCTTCTGTTCAAAAAACAACTAAAAACATTTCTTGGTTTTTTAATTGAAGCGTGGTAGCCAGGCATGAAGGCACATACCTATAACTGCAGCTACACAGGAGCCTGTGGCAGGAAGATCCCAGCCTGGGCAACTTAGCAACACTCAGTCTCAAAATAAAAAGTAAGAAGGGTTGGGGATGTTGCTCAGTGGTAGTGAACCACTGGGTCCAATCTCTGGCACCAGAAAAAAAGTAGAAATAAAATGGAAAAAGTTGTTTGTCCATCTTGGTTGTAAAGCCCAGGCAGTCAATACTGGACTGAGAAGTCACAAGGAAAGTGGCACAGCTTCCCAGGGGCGCTATGCCCCATGAAGCTGTGCCCAACAGAGGATACCAGCTGGTAGTGCCAGCCCCATAGCTTTACTCCCCCAAGGAATCACCATGACCCTTCCTGCCAAGGAGCAAGAACTCCAACACTCTGACCCCAGGTCCACCAGCCACCCACAGTCTGCCTGTCACCTGCTATCCCAGAACCGGATCTTCTGGTCATTGTGGCCACTAATGATGATGTGGTCCCCGCACACCACGTCGTTACAATAGGAAAGGACATTGATAGTTCTGGAACCTAGGGACCAAGGGGTAGAGCGCAGGGTCTCAGAGGGTTGTCAGGAGCTAGCACAGTAGACACGTAGAGATGCTGAGGTCCAAAAGGGGCAGTGTTCTCCCAAGACTAGAACCCAGATCTTCCCAGCCCAGGGCTCAGTCCACCTCTTCTTCATCTATCCAAAGCTTAAAGTCATGAAGAAATCAGATAGGGAACACCAATGGGGCACAGAGATGGATGACCTTGGAGGATTTCACCCAAAATGTCTTTGAATCCCAGAGCCACTCCCAGAAAGCAGGGTAGGTTCCCTTGTATCTGAGGGAAGGGGGGGATGGGAGGTGGAGTTGGAGCTGAGCCTCACAGTAGGCACGGCCAAGGTCCCACTCCTTCACTGTCCGGTCTCTGCTCCCAGTCACCGCCTGGTGTCTTGTTAGCTTGAATTTGGCAGCTGTCACCTTGTCCTTGTGTCCAGACAGTGTTTCCTGCCCCATCCCAAGTCTGGATCAAAGGCATGACCAAAACCCCATAATAGCACCTCCCTCATCCTAAAAAGGACCCTTGACCCTTAGGCTGCCTTCCCAGTCAGGTCTCACCTTGGACCGTGCCTCTCCCACCTTCCAGAGCTGGGTAGTCTGATTGTAAGTAGCTGCCAAAACCTGGGAGCCCTGGAGAGATGGGGAGTGTTAGAGGTCTGAGTCTAGGCCTGGCCAAAGGCAGCATCTTTCAGTCCAGAGAACTATGGTAGGGGTGGCCTTAAAGGTTCCCATGGCCCAAGTCATCAAGGAAGACAAATGAGCCTCAGGCCAGCAGGAGTGATATATGCAAGAGGCCAAGGACCCAGCTTTTGGATACTGTTACTGATGGGAGCCTCTGCCCACTGGTATAGAGACTGGGGTGTGGGGAGATAATCCCATGCCACTGGGGCAAAGTCCCCTCACCGAGGGGTCGAAGTCCACACTGGTGATGCTGCCACCAGCTCCCTCAAGGGTCTGGTTGGCCTCCAGACGACCTGGCAGGGCAGGGGGAGAGCAGGGAAAGGAACAGGTGAAATGAGGTCACTCACAAAATAGAGGAACTGGAACCCAGAGTGGGAACAGGAGTCTCTCTTAAGTTAGAGCACAGAATCATGGAGTACAGTTACAGCCTGGGCTGCAGGGGCCTCAGGGGGAAGCTAGGCATTTCCCAGATAGGGCTAGAGAAAACCAGAGAGAAGGGAATGTCCATAGGTCACACAGCAAGCCAGGCCAGACCAGCTGGAGATCTGCCTCCTCTAGGAAGCCTCCAGGGGTTGGCTCTGAGTCCCTAACCCAGTTGTAGAGCAGAGCTTAGCACAAGATGGACAGTCAATGTTTGTCTCCTGACTTCTGGCAGGTGGAGTGATACCAAAAGAGGTGATGGCCTGGTGAACCCAAGGACTTGTTCCTCTAAGGTCTGTCTCTGTAAGACTGATAAGGGACCTCCCCCTCCCCCAACAGAGGCCCATCTGCACTCAGCCCTCCCCATCTTGCAGGCCTAGGGGTTCTACCCTTCCTCGGAGAGGCATCCTCAGAGTGCTGCTCCTGCAGGGGGGTTCTGTAGCTATTGCTCACAGGAATGTTCCAGGTAGAGGCAAACACAAAGAGGCCCACCCAGGAGCAAGCTGAGAGTAGATCTTTAGAGAAAGTACTGGGTTGGGCTGCAGGGAGGGGTCCTTACCTCCTACCACATTCCAGAGGTGGATAAGACAGTCAGCCCCACCAGTGGCCAGGAGACTGCTGTTAGGGCCAAAACATACAGCATTGACTTCAGAAAGGTGGGCATCCTGTGGGGAAAGGGAAGGTTGGTGACCCGGGCCTTCCCCACATATGCTTGTTTGTGCCCCCTCACAGGCTCACTCTCAATGTGCCTGTGCACACATACAGCCTGCTGATGGCTTGGTATCCACACCCCAGGTCTCTTCCCAAATCCTGAGTTTCAAACTTAGCCCCAGCAAATATCTTCATTTCTGCCTGGTCCCCTGAAGCAGCCTCCCAACTCTGCCTCCCAGCACTCTCATTGGGCCACCTACTCTCTCAGCCTCCCATCTCCCTTTCCAGTCTATGCCCCCATTGTAAAGAGCCTGAGCAGTTCCCACCGTGGCCTGTGGAGACAAACTCCTGCTGGTCCTGGGGGTCTTGCTTGCCTGGCCTGCACTCTCATATTGGCCCCCACACATGTGGCCCAGTTCCTCCCTTACCAGGACATCTTGAGCCCAAGTAGGAAGTCGGGCAGCCACACTCACAGGGATGCTCTGGTATCACTGCTCAGGGGCACCCCCAATTGAGTGACCTCTCCTCTTCTTGAAACTGCAGGGGTAGAGTCAGGAGGATGTTCACCAAGGCCTTCTGATGTGGGGGCTTCAAGCTCCCCAAAGGTAGCAGCAACAGGAAACAGACATGGCAGTAGCAGAATATGGCCCCAGGATCCAACCAGCCCGTTCCCCAACCCAATTTACCCGGGATGGAGTGGAGAATACACAGAAAAGCACAGAACAAGGGCAGGATTGGTGGTTGCAGGAAAACTTCAGGGCTAATGGTTAGTATTGGCCTTGCCACTGCTTGGCTTTGTGACTGAATGAGTTCTTACATTCTGAGCCTTAGTTTTCCAATTGAGTGAGAGTTCCCATTTGGCCTCAGGCTGGAAATCTTGGTCCCCTGTGAGGACCTTGGATAAGGACAGATCCCTTATAAGCCTTGAAGATAGCTGAGTAGGGGTTAAAAAATGAGTTCATACACCTGGTTCCTGCCTCTGGGGCCCAAAAGAGATACACACAGACAGTGGGCACCATATGGATGAACAGACGAGGCACATACAGAGACCAAGCCTGGGCTCCAGAAGCCTGACATGAGGCTCCAATAGGCCCAACCCCTTCACATACACAAGTACACACACTTACTCTAGCAGCCCCTTCACCACATCCACACAGTGGGACAGAGTCAGAGAGGTGGCTGAGGCAGACCTGGGGCAGAACCGAGAACCACGTGCTAAGGGACTGGCTGGTAGGTGTATAGGCAGCAATCTTTCATCCCTATACTTTGCTGGAGATCTGAAGACTCATAACCTCTAGAGCCTATGACAAGAACTTGACTCCTTGAATATCAGGAGAGTTGTAATCCAGACCAACCCAGGAAAATGCAGGCAGGGAGGGACTTGACAATGGAAGTCTCTACCATGATGATAAGAACTACCAACCCCCCCACACCCTCAGCAAATGCTCACAAACAAAAGCTCCTGGGAGGCTGAGCTAGGGCATATGGGAGTGGGCAGATGAAGTGGCCTCAGGCTGGGACAAGGCTGGGGGCAGTGAAACCTAAGCTGGTTGAGTAATCTCAGAAATGCCCAACTGTACTGGGATGTCTCAGCCCACCAGGGCTGCCAAGAACTTTGGAGACCAGTGTCTCAAGTCCCTCTCCAAGGTTCCTTCACTATCCCAGGACCTAGACACCAGGGACCTACAAGAAAAGACTGAGGAGAAAAGCCTTCAGGCTGGTAAATGGAACCAGGAGAGAGCAGCCTCAATAACAAGTAAATCAAGACTTGGGGGGACTGAGAGTGTGAGCAAACATCTACATATGTTCTTATGTTCATACACACTAAGGTATTCGCAACCAAGCTCCTGTATACATATGCCCATGTCCTCATGTGTACCTACCCATGCACACACCTGTGTTTACATACATACATGCCTAGGGCAGATGAGCCCTGGGCCTTGCCCACAGTTCCCTCCTCATGACACCCTTCACAAGCCTTAAACCCCACCCCAGAGCTCTGGTCCTAGGAAGAAGAGAAAGCAGTGCATGTTCAGTGAAAATGACCCCAACTACCCCAAGCACTGTAGGTCAGACCAGTCCTGGGCTGTACCCCAGCTTCTCCCCAAACTCCTAGCCCCAACCCACCAGCTGGCCCCAAGGTCCTAGAAGAAGACAATGGCAGCCTCAGAATTCTGAGACAGCCAACTGGGTCCTCACCTGAAAGGCCTTTTCCACTTCCCACAAGCCTCACTCTCCAGGGACTCAGGCTTAATAGCCAAAGCCAGAGTCTCTGTCTGCTCTCTGATCCCATCATGTAGAGTGTGTGGAATCCTGGGAGAGAGGAATAAAGCTCAGGAAGTCCAAAGCAACAGGCCAGCCCCTCCCTGCCCAAGCACTGATTACAGTGAAGATGTGAATTCCGGGCGGGGAAGGGTCCGAGTGGGAGGGAGGATGTGCGGTGGGCACATGAACTTGCTCCTACAATCACACAGCTCTGCAAGGATCCAGTGGACCCTGGATTGCTGCTGTGTCCACCCACATGCATTCAGGGGTACCGGTGTCGGGGAGTGGGGAAGATGGAAAAATGGGCACACAGTCGGGCAACAACAGAGTACAGGAGTCAGATCCGGTCCCTCCTCACTGTTACTCGCTGATGCTCACAGTCCGTTTGGCAGCCTTCTTTAGTTCCTGGGACACCCGCGCCTAATTGGCCCTAGTGGGGGAAAAAGCATCCTAGGAGCCAGAAGATTCCAAGGTGGGGTACCAAACGCCCCTGCTTTCAGGTTCAAGCCTGATTTAGTCCATTCTCCCCAGGGGGCAGTCCCCACCGCTGACTTTCAGGCAAGGGCGAGGCCAGACTGAGGAGGCTAGTCATAGAACAGGTTGGGGCCCAGCCCTCTTACCGTTCTCGGCGCTCGTTGCGCAAGTTGCACTCGGCTGCGGCGCGCTCCTTGCGTTGCAAGAGCTGCTCCAGCCGATTGCGCGCCTCCTCCTGGAGCTTGCCCAGTGCCGCCTCTTGGTGCCCAGTGTGCACGCGCAGCACTTCGTAGGCCTTCCGCTGCGCCGCATTCTGCTTCTGTAGCTCTTCTACGAGGCTGACCTGCTGCGCCCTCGCCTCCCGCAGCTGCGCCACGCGGGCTTCCACAGCCGCCAGCCTGGAGGACCCGAAGCGCAGGCAGTGCATCCCAAAACGCTTCCATCACCGCCCAGTGGGGACCCGCCTAAGACCCCAGAGAGATCTACCCATGGCCACCGGCCAGACAGGTGGTTAAGCCACGTCCTCAGCCAAGCCTTCGCCCTCAGAGCCGTGCAGTTCGCATCCCCCAAACACAAGCCAGGGTGGTCATGGGGGAAGCTGTTGGGGCCACGCAATAACCCTACCTGGGCCAGAGGAGGGCGCAATCCCTTTCACCCTACCGGTACTCACCTGCTTTGCCGCTCCTCCAGCTCCGACTGCAGGGCATCCAAGGCTGCACTCTTCTTCACCACCTGGTAGGCCATCTGTGGGGGCAGACAGGTGGTCATGGGCACCTCTGGAAGGCTCACCAGGCCTCACGCCCCTCTCAGGCAGGAGAGGCTGGAGGGACAGAGCCTGCCACCACCTTCCATGGCCCCTTCCCAACAAGGCTCAGATGAGTTTAGGATCGTGCATAAGGATACAACAGAGGCTCTAGGCTCAAAAATCTGACTCCTGAGTTTCAATTCTAGCTGTGTTGTGCCACTTATTTTCTCTATGACCCTAGGGGTGTAGAGACCCTTGGAAAGTGAATCTCCTTAGCAAGCTTCGTTTTCCTCACCTGCAAAATGGGAATGATAGTGCCTACCTCCATAGGGTTGAAGGAATGCTGAATGAGGCAGGGGTACAGATGAGATGACCCTCACCCTACCTCCATAGAGCAACCCAGAACTATTATGAAGAAAAATATTTAAAATAATAGCAGATGATTATCTAGCATTTACACGTGCCATGCTTTATTCTGAGCACTCTACACATGTTAACTCTTTTAATCCCCATAATAACACTATATAGTAAACCCACCAGCCTCGTTTTACAAATGAGAACATTGCTACAGAGAAGTTAAATGCCTTGTCCAAAGTCACACAGCTAAGTGACAGTTGATATTTGAACTCAAGCTACCTAACTACATCATGCTCCGAGTAAAGTGTTGATCTACAGGGAGGGTTCAAGGGATGTGAGTTCTATTCCCTGCCTCTCCAACATTTGGCTTTCTTTACAATCCCTGACCAACTGCTGGCCTGCCCAAGCACAGATCTCAGAATACAGAAGCACACAAGGCTAAGAACAGGAATGGACTGTGAGAGTACTGAACCCAGACTGAGTTGTGGATCTGCCCTGAAAGCCCGGAAGTAGGGTGAGAATCATTACATATTTACCCCTGCCTCACTCCACATTCCTTCAACCCCAGAGCCAAGAGATGGGCCAGCCATGAAGATGAAATTTGGTTCCCTTCTTTCAATGCTGAGGGGTCAGTGAGAGAAACAGATCCAAGGCAAGGCAGTGCCCATCAGTGTGGCAAGAGAAAAATAAGGGCCAGACTCTGAGCACCTCTGGCGCAGCAAATACAAGGAAGGGATGGGGGTGGGGTAGGGGGGTCCTCTTATTGCTAACATCTGTTCCTGGTACTTTCTCACAAGCCCTGGTAAGGATGGATTGAGGTGCGAGACTGAGGCTGTCTACCTGCACTGATATAACTCCCTGGGTGAGGGACTGGGAAGACCCCCTGCACATGCAGACAGGGCCCCTACTTTTATAGCTGGTCCAATTTACAATGTTTATAATCCTTCTCACCACTGAGCAACCTAATCATCATCCTCGTCACCTATCACTTGCTTTCATTTCTGTTGTGTTATACCACTCAATATTTTTTTATTGGTACTTGTCAAAATTCAAATGATAGGAAAAAAATTCAAATGATAGAGGTAGAAAACAGATGAGTGGTTACTACCAGTGGTTAAGGATGTTTGGGGAAGGGTGAGTGTGACTAAAAAGGGATAGCAAGAAGGATGTCTGGTGGTGATGAAATTGTGCTGTATCCTGATGAATACAAATCTACAAATGTTATGGCATAATGTCACACCATTATCAAGTTGCAACCACAGCATCAGCTCTGGGGGAGAGGCTCTCAATTTGTCTATAGCCCCCTTCCCACACTTGTGTTGGGCAGGTGACTTGGCTTACTGTAACTGGACACATGTTTACTGGCCCATCACACTCTCCTCCCTTGAAAACTCCACAGGGCCAGGTCTGTTCACAGCTGCACTCCCTGTTCCTTGGACATAGTGACTGTCAATAAATATTTGTTGAAAGAATGAAGAAATCACAAAAAGTAGATTTCTGTGGGTGGAGTTTCAAATCTAGAATCCACCTCTCTAAGCCTCAGTTTCCCGCTCTGTACCTACAATGTAGAGGATTAACTAAGTTAATGCTTGCCTAGTGCTAAGTGCTATATTATGGAAGAGATGGTGACTTCAATTATTTTATTTATTTATTTATTTATTTATTTATTTTTATTTGTGGCCCTAGGGGTTGAACCCAGGAGTACTCTACCACTGAGCTACATCCCCAGCTCTTCTTATTTATTTATTTTGAGATAGAGTCTTATAAGTTTCCTAGGCTGGCCTCGAGCTCACAATCCCCCTGCCTCAACCTCCTGAATCATGGGATTACAGGGTGTACCACCCACAGCTGGAGATGATTTTAGATGTGATGTCTCTGCTGAGCAAGAGTCCAGTGTGCAGAAAAGAAGGCTGGGTAGAGACAGGTCCGAGAGTCAGAAGAGAAAAAGAAAGAGAAAATCCCTGTGGCCATGGGAGCCAATGAGCACACTCAAATGAACACCCACATTTAAAGGGAGGAAGGAAAGGAGCCAGAGAAGGAACTCAGAAGTAAAATCTACAGATATAAGAAGAAAATCAGAGGAAATAAGTAGGGTAAAATAGAAGCCAAGAGATGCCATTGCAGGGGACAGGCAGGGCAGTAATGCTAGGTGGAAGTGCCAAGTCCTGCCTACAGACTACATCAATCTTGGTTGTTTGTCTGCAAATATATATTAACCATCACCTGATGCTGGGCCCTGGGGTTGCCTGGACAAGGGGTGAAGAGTAGGCTCACTCAATGCTTGCAGCACTGGACTTTAGGGGATGCAGCAAACACAGGAAGTTCTGCTCACTTCCTGGTTCCCTTGACAGTATCTCCCTGCCCCAAGTCCTTGATCCTGGCCCTGCCCCATTCTTGATCCCTTCCCAGCTTACCTCACCACAGTCCAAGCAGAGCCCCTCCTCCTCCTCCTCCTGCCAATTCACCCTCAGAGTGCCTGGTGGTGAGCTTTGGTCTGAGTCAGGCCCTGACTTCTCCCTGCCAACCAACCAGAGAGAGGTGCTTATGTCCCCTCCATTCACCCCAATGCTCAAAGGCTCCCAGTGTCCCATGAAAAGCCTGAAATAAGAGCCGTTAACTTTTTCTTGAGGAAAATGGAAGCCTGAAAGCCACTCAAGGAAAAAGCAAGGACTGAAGAGCAGTCAGTGGTGGAGTGCTTGTCTAGCATAGGAGAGGCCCTAGGTTCCATCCCCAGCACCACAAAAAAATAAAATAAAAAGAAAAAAAGGAAAGAACAAATCTCAGAAATGAGCTTTCATGAGTCCTGTGCTCTGGCCTTGTGTTTCCTTGCCAAGGACCTTCCTCAAAAAAACACCTGCTAACTCTGGCCCCAACCCATTCCTTGATCTAGTCTTCACTCTCTTTCTCTTTGGAATAGGGAGCAAGATCCTTTCTGTAGGCATCAGGTAAAGAACAGGGAGATGGAAAAAGGCTAAGGAGGAAAGACAGGAGTGCAGGGTTAGGAGGTGAAAGGGATAGGAAAATTCAGAGAAAGAAGGAGAAAGAAGATTTTAAATCAGCTGGCCTGGGAGAGGGCCTGCCTCTCCAGAACCACCCCTGAGTAGCAGCCAGGAGCCATTGAGGTGCTGGGAGAATATGACCCAGTATGGGGGCTGGTGGGCAGGAGGGACTAGAAACAGGCAGCCTTTTATGATCACTGATACATATACTTACCAGAAGCTCTGATGGGTGGCAGAAATAACATCATTTGGCTTCTTATGAAGCTTCTCTGAGAACTTGGCCAACAGCTCAGCTTTTTCTAGAAGATGATTATCTGGCGGTGCAAGAGGGTGAGTTGGGGCAGAGATAGACACTTTCCAGCCATCCCCCGCCATACAAGCTAGAAAGGCTGCAGGAGTCCAGGGATGCTGGGATTGAGGCAGCTACTGGTGGATGGGTTGTGCCCCTTGCCTGAGAGTTGTTTGTTCATCTCTACAGGACCTTTAGTGCTGGCATAGACCACCATGTCACCCAGGAGAAGACCTGTTCTCCCAGGGACAGAAGGATCCCTACTTCTGGCAACAGGATGGCTGGGTCCTGCCTGATGAGGGTCCTGAAGGATGCCAGGGGCCTAGGATTGATTCACCTCTGCCCCAGACAGGGCTGGCTCCAGAGCATGATGAAACAAAAAGCTGTACTAGCCTATGACCTTCAGCAAGTCACTTCCCCTTCAAGGGCTCTAACTTCACACTAAAGTAATCCTAACTTCCCCAGAGTTGGTGCAAGTTCCCCCAGGTCAAAATAGAAAGTCCTTGAGCAATTATCCAACAGACCTTCTTAGGTTAGGTGGTTAGACCCTGGATTACACACACCCACCACCATGCACGATAACTTCCTCTTTTCAGTTCCGGAGCAGGCTCGGGGGTGGTAAGCCCAGCCTAGCTTCTCAGCTCCCTTCCCTCACCCAGTGCCCTGCTTGTCACCTTGACTGAGGTCCCTGGATTTAGCCTAGTTCTCATACAAAACCCCACCTCAGCTGTAGTAAAGGCACAGCACTGGTCCCCAGCAAATCTTAAAAAGGTTCCATTATGCCTAATTTACATAGAATAAATCTGAGGCTTGGGGACATGAACTACCCAAGACCACAGAGATAATAGGAATTTCAGTCTTTCTGATTTCAGCCTTCTGGGTTGCTCCAGACCCTTAAATTTGGAAGTCCCAAAAAGGGATTGGGGGTGACTCTTTCCTCAAACTGGGAGGTTCCCCTGTCTATCAGAGCCCTTAAGTGAGGCTGCCTGGAGGTAGGGGAGAGCCTCAGGACCATCAAGAAAAAGGCCCAGCACCTGGAAGATTGCAGAGTGATTTCCCAGGATAAGAAACAGATTCGGTCTTGGGGACTTACCAAGATTAGCTCCAGTGAGATAGCAGCAGGGATTGTGGCCAACCCCAAACTTTTCTCACTAGTTCCAGGGCAGGCTGGAACTAGTGAAAAAACTAAAACTTCCAACCCCAAACATACAATCTCAGGTGACCAATGGTCCTACACACAGATCCACTCTTGTTCATCCCATCCTGAACTGCCCCACCCCTACCCCCAACACACACTCCAGCTGCCCAGAAAGATCCAAAAGAATCTGACTTCCCAGCTCCCTTTGAAATCCTGCGGCCCCTGCTTCTCCCTCAGGCTGGGGTGTGCTGAGCACAGAGAAGCTTCGTGTGTCCCAGTCATCTATAGGCGGCAGCAGAGCCCAGATTCAGAGCTTTCTCCTTAGAGATGAAGAGTTTCACTGTTACCCTAGATCCACCAACAAGCGGCTACTCAGCCTTCCTTCACTGGGTTAGAGACTAAATGGTTTGATCTGGTCCTGGGGACCATCTGAGAGGGAGGAAAGCACAAGAGACCTGGCAAAAACAATACTCAGGGGCAAACGTTCTAGGAAACCCAGCTCGTGGGGGTTGAACCGAGCCTTGAGGGGGTATCAACAAGGATCTCTCCGCCCAAGAGAGTACTAAGAAGAGCCTGGATTGGAAGGGACGGGAATCCTGGCCATTCAGAAGTGGGGCGTGGCAGACAGGTTCAAGTCGAAAGGCCTCGGAAGCCAGAAGTCGCTGAAGCACTTGGGTCACGGCTTGAACAGCCAAACCTTCTTCCCAGGCCGGGAGCCCAGCCTCCTCAATGGCCATTTTCTAAGATGCTCAAGGGCACACTCACAGGCCGGCACCAGCTCCAGGAAAAGTGCCTTCTGCGTGGGGTCCCGCTGCTGTAGCTGCCGCACAATGTGGCGCTTATAGCCGGGTCTCCAGCCAGTGCCCTGGGCGTGGGGCTCGGTAGCAGGCGCTGCAGGGGCAGGGGCGGGGCCTCTCGGGGACTCCGGGACGTCGGGGTCGGGCGGTGGCGGGGAATCCCCGGCCGTACCAAGGGCTTGATTGGGACGGAGGAACTGAGCTCACTCCTCGGGGGAAGCTGCCGCAAGTCTGCGCTGCTGGGGCCGCACCAGAAAATTTTTGCCTCACAGGATGCTCCTCTTGCTGTCACGGGTAATAAGTTGGGACCAGAATCAAGGCCCCTGGATCAGCTACCCCTTTGCCTGTTGGCGCGCTCCGGAGGCGGGGCCTCCAAGGCCAAGTCCAGCGTTCTTCCTTGGCCCAAACGCGCCCGGACTGAATTCTAAAGTGAAGGATGCTTAGAGAACAAGAGTCTTTTTATTTTCTTCCATCCGGAGGATGCTTTGGGCTGTAGGGATCCAGGCTGGTGTCACAGATGCCATAACTCATTGCAGGGGCAGACAAGTGTTCCTGGAAGGAACGCCGCCTCGCGACCAAGACTCTCCCTAGCTGGGTTACACCCGGTCTCTTGGGTGTACGCAGACACAGGGCACCCACAGCATGACAGAAGCACAGAGGAGGAAGAGACAGAAGGGAAGAAATCTTTCTTTCTGGAGATGATGGCTTTTGAGTTGGCCAGAGGAGAGAAAAAAAGATTCTCGGCCGGGGGCGGGGCGGGGGGGGGGCAGTCCTCAGAAGTTTGACGACATAAAAATTCCCATGGGTTGAGGGCTGCTAGGTCAGGAGTCAGAACTGCCTATGGAAGGGAACAAGGTTTAGGGGCCCAGTTGGTCACAGACAGTTTAGATCTCTAAGATTAAAGGGATGCAAGCTGGGCGCGGTGGCACAAGACTGTAATCCCAGTGATTCTGGAGGCTGAAGCAGGAGGATTCCAAGTTCAAGGCCAGTCTCAGCAATTTAGCAAGACCCTGTCTCTCTGGGGCTAGGGCTATATTTCAGTTGGTATAGTGCTTGCCTCACATGCATAAGACCCTGGGTTCAATCCTCTGCACCATAAAAAAAAAAAAAAAAAGATCCTGTCTCAAACTTAGTGAGACCCTGACTCAAAAGGATTGGGGATGTTGCTCAGCACCCTGGGTTCAATCTACAGTACCAAAAACAAAATCAAAATAAATTAGTTAATTAAATTAAAAGGGGATGCAGCTGTTTTAATCTCGGAAACCCCCTTGATCCAAATAAACAAGAGGTTTGTTTGCCTGAGGTTTTATGGAGTAAATGGCTGAGCTGGCCAGTAGCCCAGTATCCTGAATCAGGGTCCAAGAGTTAACTTGTTTGGGCAGCCTCTGGAGGAGTAGAGACATCTCTTGTGGGTACACTTGACAGTGTATCGTGGATTTCATGGAACGTGATAAAATTGTCTCTGGCCTATCCAGAGCTCTCAGAACACAGGCTTGGGTGAGGAATCAAAAGAGCGCTTCACTGGGCCAGCCTTACCCTGGGAAATACTGGGGAAGGCCCAGAAGGTGGTCCTCTCAGTGAAACAAAAAGAGAAATTAGGCAATGTCAGGTAGCTTTCTGGGCCTTGGAGGTGACAGGTCTGTTGAAATTCTAATGGGGATGGGTCACAGAACTTGGAAAGTAGTAAAGGCTAGTGATAAACCAGCACAGTGCTTTAAAATCACAATAAACTGGGCTCCTTGGGCCCTTGTGGCCTTTGCATATGCTGTGCCTGATCTTTGGAACAACTTCCTCTCAAGCTAGTACATCTCTTCACCTCCCCAGGGAAAACTATGCTGTGGTCTATGGAATTCCTCTTGGGATAAGGCCTGAGTCCCAGGTATCTGCATCCCTCCCACCAACCCAGGCCTGGCCTGAATATTTCACATGACTATTTCTGTTGCAGGTTGGTAGTAACAATCACCAAAAGGCATGCCCAGTCAAAGGACACAGTACCTGTGGAGGCCTAGGTCAGTTAGTGAAAGTGATCAATTTATTTTAGGATTAGCTAACTCTCAGATACTTAGAAAATGCACATTGGAGGGTGTATTAGCCCAGCTATGAAGTGCAACAAGCTGTTTTTATTGTTATTATTATTTTGGTACCAGGGATTGAACCCAGTGTACTTAACCACTGAGTCACATCTCCTTTTTAATTTTTTTTTTGAGTCAGGGCCTTGCTGAGTTGCTGAGGCTGGCCTCGAACTTGAAATTCTTCTACCTTGGTCTCCCAAATCACTGGGATTATAGGCAAGAGCCATCACATCTGGCTAGTTGTGTTATTTCTGAATATTATATAATAAAGAAGTGATTGGCTTCTACTGAAAATATTTTCCATCTTTAGAATATGACAGAATGTATTATAAAATTCACTTAAAATACACAGCTGAGGTTGTGGCTCAGTGGTAGAGTGCTTGCCTAGCATGCTCAAAGCCCAGGGTTCAATCCCCATCATTGCAAAAAATAAAATTAAAAAAAAAATAGGGGCTGGGATTGTGGCTCAGTGGTAGAGTGCTCATCTAGCACATGCAAGGTGCTATTGGATACAATAAAGGTATTGTATCCAATTACAACTAAAAAACTTTTTAAAAGATAAAAAAAAATACTAAATAAAATAGAAAGAAGGAAAGAAAATCTACAGAACAGGAGAAAATATTTGCAAATATAATTGGATAAGGGCTATTATCAGGAATACATAAAGAACTCCTAAAACTCAACACAGCAACACCCAATTAAAAAAAATGAGGAAAAGATCTGAATAGATATTTTTCCAAACAGCATAAGCAGATGGCCAGTGAGCACATGTTGACATTACTAGTCATTTGGGAGATGCAAATAAAATACAACAAGATGCCACCTTACACCTACTAGGATGGATACAATAAGGGAAAAAAGTGTTAGCAAGTATGTAGAGAAAAATGGAACTCTCATGCACTGCTGGTAGAAATGTATGGTAATACGTTTCTGTGGAAAACAGTTTGGAAGTTTCTCAGAAGGGTGAACATACAAGAATCATATGATCTAGCAATTCCACTCCTAGGTATATATCCACAAGAATCAAAAGCAAGGATTTGAGCCAAGTATGGAATCCCACGCCTGTAATTCCACGCGATTCAGGAGGCTGAGCCAGGAGGATAACAAGTTTGAGACCAGACTCAACAATTAAGCAAGAGACCCTTTCTCAAATAAAAAGGACTGAGATAAAGAAGAATGAAATTTGCTGGTAAATGGATGGAAATGGAAAACATCATGCTAAATTAAATAGGCCAAACTCAGAAACTCAAAGGTCAAATGTTTTCTCTCGTGAAGAAGCTAAAGTAAAATAAAGAAAATGAGGAGGAAAGGATTGGATATCATAAAGATAAAGGGAAGGTCAGCAGTGTATTAGATCAAAAAGCAGAGTGGAGGGATGAGAAAAGGGAGGCAATGCCGAATGAATTTTGTGCACATATAAATATACCACAGGGAACCTCACTTTTATGTAGATGTAAAAAGAACCAATCAAACATAAATAAATAGATGAGCAAAAGGAAGTTTAGCAGAGTAGAGGAAGGGGAACAGGGAAGGGGAAGGAGGATGGGAGAAAAAAAAGGGGAGAGAAAAGGATGGGATGGTGAACTGAAATTGAATCCCATGCATGAGTTCATTGGGATGAACCCAATTACTATGTATAATTATAAAGTTCTGATTTAAAAATTAAAAAGAAAACTTTAAAACTATTTTAAAAATAAAAAGGGATGAGCATGTGGCTCTCTGGTAAAGTGCCCCTGGGTTCCCTCCCCAGTAACAACAACAACAAAAAAAAAAGGTTAATAAACCTTAAATGAAAACAGCATAGTATTGGCACCAAAATAGACTGGTAGACCAATGGTACAGAATAGAGGACACAGAGACAAACCCACATAAATACAGTTATCTCATACTAGACAAAGGTGCCAAAAACATATTAGAGAAAGGATAACCTCTTCAACAAATGGTGCTGGGAAAACTGGAAATCCATAAGCAACAAAATGAAATTAAATCCCTATCTGTCACCATACACAAAACTCAACTCAAAGTGGATCAAGGACCTAGGAGTTAAACCAGAGACCCTACATCTAATAGAGGAAGAAGTAGGCCCTAATCTCTATCATGTGGGATTAGGCCCCAATTTCCTTAATAAGACTCCTATAGTGCAAGAAATAAAATCAAGAGACAATAATTGGGATGGATTCCAACTAAAAAGCTTCTTCTCAGCAAAAGAAACAATCAGTGAGGTGAATAGAGAGCCTACAGAATGGGAACAAATTTTTACCATACGCTCACTAGATAAAGCACTAATCTCTAGGTAATATAAAGAACTCAAAAACCTTAACACCAATAATAATAATAATAATAATAATAATAATAACCCAATCAGTAAATGGGCCAAGGACCTGAACAGACACTTCTCAGAAGATGATATACAATCAACAAATATATGAAAAAATGTTCAACATCTCTAGCAATTAGAGAAATGCAAATCAAAACTACTCTAAGATTTCATCTCACTCCAGTCAAAATGGCAGCTATTAAGAATACAGACAACAGGGCTGGGGTTGTGGCTCAGCAGTAGAGCGCTTGCCTCACATGCGTGAGGCCCTGGGTTCGATCCTCAGCACCACATATAAATAAATAAATAAAAAGAAAGGTATTGTGTCCGACTACAACTAAAAAATAAATATTAAAAAAAAAAAGAATACAGGGCTGGGATTGTGGCTTAGCGGTAGAGTGCTCGTCTAGCACATGCGAGGCCCTGGGTTCCATCCTCAGCACCACATAAAAATAAAATAAAGATGTTGTGTCCACCGAAAACTGAAAAATAAGTATTTAAAAAAAAAAAAAAGATTTGGGGCTAGGGATGTTGCTCAAGTGGTAGCGCGCCAGGCGTGCGGCCCGGGTTCGATCCTCAGCACCACATACAAACAAAAAGATGTTATATCCGCTGAAAACTAAAAATAAATTTTAAAAAATTTAAAAAAAGGTATATTAAAAAAAAGAAAAAGAATACAGACAACAATAAGTGTTGAAGAGGATGTGGGGGAAAAAGCACACTCATACATTGCTGGTGGGACTGCTAGTTGGTGCAACCATCTGGAAAGCAGTATGGTGATTCCTTGGAAAACTTTGAATGGAACCAATATTTGACCTAGCAGCACAATTCACAATAGCTAAACTATGGAACCAACCTAGATGCCCTTCAGTAGATGAATGGATAAAGAAACTGTGGTATATATACACAATGGAATATTACTCATCATTAAAAGAGAATAAAATCATGGCATTTGCGGTAAATGGATGGAGTTGGAGAATATTACGCTAATTGAGGTTAGCCAATCCCAAAGAACCAAAGGCCAAATGTTTTCTCTGTTATGTGGATGCTGATTCATAATGGGGGTGGGGTGGGGGATCAAGGGAGAAATGGAGGAACTTTAGATAGGGCAAACAGGAATTTGGGGAAGGGAGGAGGCATGGGGGTAGGAAAGATGGTGGAATGAGCTGGACATTATTACTCTAAGTACATGTATGAAGACACAAATTGTGTGACTCCTTTGTGAACAACCAGAGACATGAAAAATTGTTCTTTATATGTGTACTATGAATTTAAATGCATTCTGCTGTCATGTATAACAAATTATAATAAATAAATGAATTTAAATTTTAAAAAAGTTAAAAATGACAATTTTACCACAATTTAAAAATCCTCACTCAGGGCCAGTATGATAACACATACCTATACTTCCAACTACTTGGGAGGCTCAGGCTATAGTATCATTGGAGACCAGCCTGGGCAAGAGAGCAAGAACCCATCTCAAGGAAAAACCAAAAACAAAAACAAAAACAAAACATCTCAGTGAGATAGTGCACATCCATAACCCCAGCAACTGAGGCTGAGGAGGCTAAGGCAGGAGGATCAGAAGTTTGAGGCCAGCCTGGGAAACTTAGCAAGACCCTGTCACAAAATAGAATATGAAAAGGGCTGGGAACTTTGCTCAGTGGGTTCAATCTTGAGTACCACAAAACAACAGCAAAAACAGCTCACTCAAAAACGAAATGCAGGCCAGGCACCATGGTACATGCCCGTAACCCTAGAAGCTCAGGAGTCTGAGGCAGGAGGATCGCAAGTTCAAAGCCAGCCTCAGCAACAGTGAGACCCTGTCTCTAAATAAAATACAAAATAGGGCTGGGGATGTGGATCAGTGATCAAGTGCCCCTGAGTTCAATCCCCAGTCTCAAAAGAAAAGAAAACAAAGAAATGCACAATCAACTAAGTCAAAAAAGAGGCAATAGGGCTAGGGATGTGGCTCAACCAGTAGTGTGCTCGCCTGGCGCGCGCGGGGCGCTGGGTTCGATCCTCAGCACCACATTAAAAAAAATAAAGGTATTGACAACTACAACTAAAAATAAATAAATATTTTTTTTTTAAAAAAAGTAGGCAATAGGTGGAGAGGACTAGAGTGCAACTCAGTGAATACTTGCAGCATGTGTGAGGCTCTGGGTTGGGTTCTGAGCACTACAAAAAAAGCAAGCAAGGACAAAAAAAAATGGAGAGAAACTACTTGCAGCATACATATAAAAGTAATAAAATCCAGAACATATAAATAACCTTTGTAAATCAACTAAACAGAAACCCACTATAAAAATGAGCAGTGGAGCAGATACAATGGCATTAATCTGTACTCAACTATTTGGAAGCTGAGGAAGGAGGAATGCAAATTCAGGGCCACTTTGGGCAACTCAAAATAAAAGTCAAAAAAGACTAGGATGTAGTTCAGTGAGCCTTGATTTGTTCTCCAGAACTGGTGTGTGTGGGGGTGAGAAACAGTGATTTTTATCAGAAGAAAAACAAGTCATCCACAGAAAATAAAATTGCACATTAACTAGTAAAGTGTAGCTTAAAATTCAAATGAAAGGTTTTGGAAGCCTTATATCAGCTATGGATTTTGGTTGAGCCCTTAAGACAGGGAAGCTGCTTTTCTGGGAACTCCTGGGTGAAATTCCCAGGATGGCAAAAGCCCAGATCATCCTCCAGGTTCAAACAAGGCAGTCAGTTGGGAGATGGGTGGAACCTGACAAGCAACAAAAAAACTGTTTTTCCCCCACATCCTTATCCTGTTTTTCCTGAAGAAGCTCCTTACTATCCCCCTTGGTCTTTACAGCTATAAATAAAGCAAGTGCAAGTTTTTCTCTTTGTTAGGATCAGACCCATCAGGGCTATTCTCCTGTCTAGCCCTTGCTTTTTAATAGATAATTCTTGTCTTTGTCTTTAATTTCTCTTTTTTTGTAATATTTATTTTTTAAGTTGTAGTTGGACACAGTACCTTTATTGCTGAAGATCAAACCCAGGGCCTCAAACATTCTAGGCGAATGCTCTACCAATGAGCCAATATCTAAGCCCCTAATCTCTTAATATTACTTTCATAGCTTTTATTTCCCAGCCAGCCCACACACCCGATAGTTACGCACTCCATCCTCATGCAGGATGTGGGCAGAAAAGTCATCTTTTATTCTTCAGATTGGCAAATGAAGAATTTTCTTTCTTTTTCTTTTCAATTTTTTTTTAGTTGCAGATGAACACAATACCTTATATTTTATTTTATTTATTTATTTATTTATTTTTGTGACACTGGGGATTGAATCCAGGGCGTTGTGCATGCAAGGCACTCTACCAACGAAGCTATCTCCTCAGCCACTATTTTATTTATTTTTGTGTGGTGCTGAGGAAGCACTCTACCAATGAGCTACAACCTGTTTTTCTTAAAATTAGTTGATGCAGGTATGGGAAATGGAGTCCACCATTTGTAGCTGGTGGAGTATAACCTGGTTTATTTGCTCTCTTGGGAGGGCAATTTGGCCACATCTGATAAATACACACACCCTTGGATCCAGAAGTTGCAGTCTAGTGCTGGACAGGATGAATAGTTACTTTATCACAATACATCCATAAAAAGGAATCCAGGAGCTTGGGTTGTGGCTCAGCGGTAGAGCGCTTGACTACCACTGTGTGAGGCCCTGGTTCCTCAGCACCACATTAAAAAATAAATAAATAAATAAAACAAAAGAATTGTGCCCAATTATAACTAAAAAATAAATATTAAAAAAAATTAAGGAAACCAGTACAATCCAAAGGAGCTAGATCTGGATGTCCCGACACTGGAAATATATGTCTGAGATACTTCATAATACTGCTTAAAACCCAGCAAGTTTATTTTTTGCTTGATATTTATGTTATGTTTCTAAATGATAACATCAAAGGTTTAGACTGCTGTTTGCAAGTAGTTTTCACAAATAATACCTTTGGGATTGGGTTGGCTTTATTCTCAGTACATGAGAACACAAATAGCATTGTAGCTGCTTTTTTATTTTCCTAGCTTTGGCTTCTCAGTCTTAGTGCCATCTGAATGTGTTCTATATGAAGTTTTATCAAACAAATTTAAATTTCTGTAAAAAAAATGGTAACAATCTTCGGCAGGGGCTGTGACTCAGTGGTAGTACACTTGCCTGGCATGTATGAGGCACTGGGTTTGATTCTCAGCACTGCGTATAAATAAATAAGGGTCTATCAACAACTAAAATAACACTAAAAAAATTTTTGGTAACAATCTTAAGGCAAATGAACAGTTTTTATGTTGTTAACTAATTGCCCACCAAATATTATAACTAATTAATGTAGAATTAAAAATGAAATAGTTTAAAGGTGTGAAATGGTTAAAAACATCTAGGGTTAAAACATCTAGGGGTTGGGAAAAGTGAGTTCATCTCACAACACACCAAAGGACCCATGTGAGTGTTCCATCAAAGATAAAAGGAAAAGTTACTTTCCTTATTATTATTGTAGGTTTGAGAGAGGGGCATAATTTAGGTAAAGTTTTTTGTTTTTTTACAGTTTTATTTTCATTTCACCCAAAATAGGCACTCATATAAATTTACTTAGTAAAAATTTTCATACATGGGAGTCCAATAACTTGACCAAGTTTGAACTTGTGATATAAAATTCACTACCTAGTTCTTTTTTTTTTTGTGGTGCTGGTGATTAAACCCAGGGCCTTGCCTTTGCAAGGCAAGCACTCTACCAACTGAGCTCTATCCCCAGCCCACTACCTAGTTTTTAAAGAGAGAATGTTATAGAGAATGAATCCCATTTCTCCAGTTTCTTCCTCAAGGGTAGTTTCTATAAATGAAAAAGAACAGTTTGACATGATTTTCTGATGATAATTCTACCTAAGAACTTATGAGAATATTATTTCCCTAGATTAATACAGCAGCTTCTCTTTTTTTCTTTTAATATGCACTGCTTCATATGTCATCCTTGTGCAGGGGCCATTGTCATTCTTGTGCAGGGGCCATGCTATCCTCTCTGTATCATTCCAATTTTTAATATATTTGCTGCTGAAGCAATCACAATATGGCAGTTTCTTGATTGAAGAATTGTACTTGTTATTTTCCTGGTTGCCTTCTTAGAAACAAGTATACATTTTTAGTACAGCCAACTTTTATTTTTCCATTGCCCCTAAGTTTAAAAATATTCACATTATAATAGTTCACATAGTTCTACAGTTAAATAGTTTTAGTCATTTTCTATCATAACCAAGGCAGACTCTTTTTTAAAAAGTCTTTCAGAATCCATTTAAGCTGTCAGCATCATATACACAGTAAGAACAGCTGCATAGAACCATAAATCTATTTGTCAACCCTTGGAGCTTACTAATACATACATATAGCTAGATATGTGGAAACTCCAGGGAAGTGCTCCAAAGAGGCAGCCCTCCTCCCAATTTTGAGGTGGAGCTGTCGTTCATGATGAAAATCAATCATTCCCTGTCCCTTGTTTATTGTGAGTTTGTGACTTATTCTGGAAGAGGCCACAACCTATGTCACAGCCCACATTGAGAGCAGGCTGTGTCCTGTCCTACCCATTACCACTTTTGACATCATTCTGCCAAAGAACATACCCCTGGGGGTGATTTTGTGAAAAGTATAGCAGAAGTTTCTGTTCAAGGAGCATAGGCAATGGGATTGACAACTGAATTGGCTATAACAGGAGAATGGCCATGTTCATTACCCACTTGGGTTTATCCTTAGCCCAAAATGGCTGAAGAAGAGTGACACAGCTGATGGCACAGTCAGCACAGAGCAAAATTCCCACAGTCAAGGTCTGTGACTTGGTAGTGTTATCTCCGGCTAGACAGTGGTCCTCTAGTGGCCCATCAGCTTGGTGTGCTGGCTGAAGCTGCATGCAGGCCACCATAAAGACCTTGATTTTGATCAGCAACATTATGAGCACTGGGGGCAGGACACAGCCAAAGAAATTAAAATATTGGGACTGGGGTTGTGGCGCAGCGGTAGAGTGCTTACCTCGCACATGTGAGACCCTGGGTTCGATCCTCAGCACCACATAAGAATAAATAAGTAAAATAAAGGTTAAAAAAAGAAATTGAAATATATTATATAATTAATGAGGACCACATTCTTAAATA
The DNA here is from genome assembly GCF_048772815.1 of Callospermophilus lateralis. NCBI lineage: Eukaryota > Metazoa > Chordata > Mammalia > Rodentia > Sciuridae > Callospermophilus > Callospermophilus lateralis. The sequence continues at coordinate 760,062 of NW_027513711.1, forward strand.
GCAGCAACTTTCATCTATGGTTTCATCTTGGGACTTTCTTTGCTGTGGTACTGTCTTTACTGTTCCACTCTAGGAATGAAGTCAATCCAAAGCGAAAGGCAAAGACCCAGAGGACAGCAATAACCATCTTCCCCCTGCTCAGGACCTAGTGACTAAAATTATACACCCAAGTGGGACACAGATAGGTGCCTGTCAACAGCCACAGCCAGGAGACTGAAGGGGAAGCTCTGAGCATGAGCAACAAGCAGGTGAGGAAGACAGCTGCCAAAGTCAGTAAAGCTCAGGTTGATGGTGATAGCAAAGAGAATAACCTTGGATAGAGAGGGACCAGGAAGTAGTTGGCAGGCACCTGCAGCCACTCAACATGCCCACTACTGTGCCCTCCAGCACAATGCCCACTATATACAGCCTGTCTACACTTCCAGCAGCATGACCCAGCACCTCCACCTGCCTTAGTCAACCACATCTGGACAGTAGGTGATAGACTCAAGCAAATCAGAGCCATGTATAAAGGGGTCAACATCAGGTCTGCTCTGCTAAGTGGATGCAAGGTACTGTTTCCTTGGAAACAATGAAGTTAATATGGGTAGATTTCTTTAGAATTTTATTTATTTATTTTGGCACCCCTGGGGATAGAATCCCAGGGTACTCTAACCACTGAACTATAACCCCAGCCCTTTTTATTTTTTATTTTGAGACCAGTCTCACCAAATTGCCCAGGTTGGCCTTGAACTTTGATCCTCCTGCTTCAGCCTCCCAAGTGTGTGGGATTACAGTTGTGGGCCACCCAGACTCGTTAGAGTAGAACACATGTTCAGAAACCCCTTATCTCAATCTCTGCCCCGGGTGTAAATTCTGTCCATTTAGTGAGTTAGATCCCCCAGGCAAGAGTTTCATTCTTGTTTAAACAATTCAAACAGCTGTTTCCAATAGCCTATAATTTTAGAAAACAAGGCTGCTCAGTTAAGTAAGGAAGAAGTAGTCACTTAAAGCAAAGGGTTGTTAGGACATTTTTATGGTTGTGGTATGTATTTAGGAAAAATATTTCTTGTTAATTTTACCACCTTCAGGCAGGTGGCGCACGCCTGTAATCCCAGGAGATCGGGAAGTTGAGACAGGAGGAGTTCAATCCCTGGAATAAAAATAATAATAATAATAATAAAATACCACCTTCTATGTGTCTGTTATTTCAGCCTGATGAATAGCAGGGCAGATTTTTACAGTCCAAACTAATTTTGAGGTTTCCAGGGACAAAAACTGAGGAGGGAGCTGCAAACTGATAAAAGTTAATTAAGAGGGCTGGGATTGTTTTTTGTTTGTTTGTTTGTTTGTTTTTTTAAAGAGAGAGGAGAGAGAGGGAGAGAGAATTTTAATATTTATTTTTTAGTATTTGGCGGACACAACATCTTTGTCTGTATGTGGTGCTGAGGATCGAACCCAGGCCTCACGCATGCCAGGCGAGCGCGCTAGTGCTTGCCTAAGTGGTAGAGTGCTTACCTAAAACGTGTGAGGCACTGGGTTCCATCCTCAGCACCACATTTATTTATTTTTATTTTTTATTTTTGTTTTTTGTGGTGCTAGAGATTGAACCCAGGACTTTATGTGTGCAAGGCAAAGCACTCTATCAACTGAGCAATATCCCCAGCCCCTCAGCACCATATTTAAAAAAAAAAAAAATACAATAAAGGTATTGTGTCCATCTACAACTAAAAAAAAAAAATACATTAATTTCAAAATGAATTCGATTAAGAACAAATTTGAATTCATGCATGGCATTTATCCACATGTCAAGTGTTCAGTAATCACAGATTAATGGCTATAGTATTGAATAATACAGATAAAGAACATTTCCATTATTGCAGTAAGATGATAATTGAGAGTGCAGTCTCCGAGGAGTGATGGGGAGGGGGCCCTGTGGGAGTTGCAAACTAATGGGTTGTATTCTAAGACACATCCTTTCCAATGCTTGTGCACTCCTACGCTAGCTACGCGATTCCGCCACTCCAGGTTCAGAGCCTGAGGTTCGCTTGCAGAACCCCAGTAAGGTCCCCAAACTCTAAACTCCCAACAGGCGGCGGGTCCTTCTGCGACTCTGACTCTTGGACTTCTGGGAAACGTAGTCTTTACAGCGTTCCAGCCCCAGGAAGGTCTTAACCGCGAACTACAGCTCCATGCGGGGGTGCTTTGAGGTTCCGGTGGGATTGACTACGGTCTCGTGTCTGCGGAGGTGGATGCTAGGATCGACGCCTGAGGTTCAGTGGAACGACGACTGAGATGCTGAAAATAGGGTGAGGAGGAGATAGTGATCACTCTGTGCCTCCCGTTGCTCCTAACATCTCCGCCGCTCTGGGGCTGTGGAGACGCCCCAACCTACGCGGAGCCGACTGAGTCCCCAGGGAGTCGTGGTGACAGAACGGCCACAACCGCTAGGGGGACTGGAGCGCGCAGGCTCTAATCTGAGGAGGAAGAGCCGCCGGAGGGTTCTGGCTTGGCCGGGAGGCGGGAGGCTGGAAGCACACGCGCAAATGCAGGGCCTCAGGTGTCTGTAAACACTGAAGGGCGCCTGCGTAGTCGGAGCGTCTAGGGATCGACGCGCGGGGGCGCTTCAGCCAAGAGAAGAGCAATTAAGTAGTAATGTAGCGGTCCAGTCATCTTTCTGCAGCCTTTTATGGTTTCCCAAACACAGTCCCCCTCATTGCCTCTCCTAATTAGATCCTCACACTGTCCTTTTACAAATGGAACAAATCAAAGAAAGCCACACAGCAAGAGTCCCAGCATCACAGAAAGTTAAGGACCAGGGAAGGACCAAGATTTCAGGGCTCTAATCCAGGCTTTGCCTTTGATTTGCTGTGTGACTTGGGTATTTTTGTTCCCTTGGGAACCTAAGCTTTCTCATTTATAAGTGGATTAGCTTGTTGGGAGAATCAAACGAGATCCAGGGATGAAAATGAAATTCCCAAGCAGTCTATAAAGGCAAAAGATTATTATAGTTGGGTGATTGCAGACTGAGGGACCCATTTCCTCTTTCTACAATTTGCAAAACTGAGAGTGCCAAAAGGGGTAGGCGCTTGCCTCAGGTCTCAGCAGCCTGTGAGCAAGAGTGAAACCCAACCCTCCTACTTTTGGGCCTGGAGTCCTTCCTTGAATCCAAAGGAGCAGTGTGTCTTTGTTGGATATAGGTGTAGAGAAATAAACTGTTTCCCTGAGGGCCTGGGCTTCTGCACATTGGCCTGTTGGAGGAGTGTCCTGCTCTGTTGAGGTGACCACCAGAAGCAGGAAACTGAGGAGTATCAGGAGAATCCTGGGGGAAAAGAACAGTGTTGCTGGAGATGCTTCTTGGGACTTGACAAAGGTGAGTGCAGGAGCCCAGTTGTGACAGATGATGTGTCACTATTAAGGGGACAGATTAAATAGAAAGGAATGGTAGGACTTGGACTCTGTTTTTGAGCTTGAGAGGCACAGATGACTCCAGTTGGGCCAGTGGCAGCTGGAGGTGATACACCAGCTGGTCTGGGTGGTGAGGAGAGGAAGTGATGCACATTGAGGTGAGGCTGTGGGAGCCACTAGTACAGATGGAAGAGAGGTGGTAACTTGCCACCTGCAGGATCATGCAGCTGCTCAACAGGGAAGTGAACTTTTCTCTGTATCTTGTAACAGAGCTGGGCTATACACAGCTGTTTCCCTCTGGAGAGCTCTTAGAGGTTCTAGGGGTAGGTTGTGGTAAGAACTGGGAGATCCTGAGGTTTGATTGCTGTTTGGACCTCCTCAGGCAAGTAAGGCAATTTGGCTATTTATAGAAATAGGAAATCCAAGATCCTCCCCTCTTTCAAGTATCTAATTCTCTGGGCCTTCACTTGCTTCTGTTTTTCAGCCAGGGAAACTGAGACTAAAGAAGAAAAAGGACTCTCTTAAGGACGCATAGGAGTTGGGGGACAAGTAGACTAGAATAGGGATTTTTTTATCACATAGCAGTAATAATGACATCAAACATTTATTAGGTATCTAATGTGTACTCTGAGAAGAGCTTCCTTGGGGTAGCAAATGGAAACCAGGATTGCAGTCAGACCTGCCTGGTTTTTCACCAGCCCTCCCAGTGATTCTGGGTGAGTCACTGCCCCTCTCTGAGCCTCCAGTTGTTCTGTAAAGTGGAGGTGGTAAGCCTTATCCAGGGCTGTCTTGAGGTTTAACTATAAATTAAGTTAAAACCTGTTTAGTGCACAGAACAGCACCAGGCACATAATAAGCACTTAATAAACACTGGCCACTGTTGTTCCTCGGGAAGACAGGTTGAGACAGTCAGGTTGCAAATGGGTTCTCTTCCAGCAGACATGCAGCATCCCCTGGTCTGCCCATGTCCCTGATTCCTCCATACCATTCCCCTCATACTTCTGGAAGCCAAGGGAAGACCCAGGTCCCCATATTCTCCTCTGGCCTCAGAGCCTGGCAAAGAAAGAGATGTCTCCAGTGTTAACACCTCCACATGCATTCCCCACACCTGAGGCCCAGAGTTGAGACAATTCTTTCCTGAAGTTGTATGTTACATGCCTGGACAGACCAGAACTGACCCTGGGATCTCTCCAGCCCCTTCAGGGTAGGGGGTTGTACCTGACTTCTCTTCCCTGTAGGGCAGAAGTCCAAGAAGACTGACAGCAGGTTCTTAGCCTGTGTTTCCCCTGAGTGGAGCAGGGATTGGGGGCAAGGAGGAATTTGGGTGGAAAACAGGCCTGCGAGACACCCCACCCCCAGACCGCCCTGCTTGATGATGGAAGCCTGACACAGTGGTCATTTCAACTTTGATCCATGATTGACTAATAAAATTCTGGTTGAACCCCTTATTTATAGAGGAGGAAACAAAAATCTAGCATTGCCAAGAACTCACTGAGAGCCTCAGAGAGGAGGGAGGATTCTGGTTCAGTATATAGCTTTCTGACTTCAGGTGAGGGCTCTGCCCAGCAGATGAATTGGAGTGGGCAAGGCTTTACTTCACCTCTCCTTCCCCTAGTTCTGCTTTGAGCCAGACCTCAATGTGGCCACCCCACCCAGGCACATGAGCTCTAGTTGGGGTTGAGGGAGTTGGGAATGTGGAAGCATCAGGGAAGGCGGGGTATAGACAAAAAGAAGGCCAGAGCTGACCTGGGGCAAGTGGGAGCAGGGAGCTCTTGGTGTGTGACTCTTGTGGGATGCTGGGGCCTTATTAATCAGTCTGAGGTAGCAGAAGATAAAAATACTGTGGGAGCACACTCCTGGAGGAGGCTAGCAAAGCAGATTCAGGAATGAGTCATAGATCCCTGGCCCTAAATTTAGAAGGTGCTGAAGGAGGCAGCCTTCCCCTGGGGAAGACTTGGAGATGCCTGCTGACCCAGGGCACCAGGGATTCAGGGCAGGAAGGAGTGGTTGGCAGGAGTTCCCTGAACCGTAGCACTCCATCCTATAGCTGAGCCTGCTAGAGGCCTGTTCCAGGGGTAGATCAAACCCAGAATGAACCTTAACACAGGACAGAGCCTTCAGTCCCATTCTTAGAGTCCCTGGGAACCCACCCACTCAATCCCTTCACACAGTCCTGAGAACCAGCCTCTGCAGTGAGGACATTTCAGAACCGTGCTGCCCACTGGGTGGGCATGGCCAGGCTTCCTGTGCCACTCGTGCTGCCATTCTGATATCTATTTATCAGACACCAAGGAGAGGAGTATGGATGTAAGAAGCTAATGCCATTGAGTGAAGGTCTCTCAAAGGGGACCCAGCCAGACCTTTTGCAAGCTCCTCTGAGAAATGAGGATGAGGGAGAGGGACAACATGTCATCGTATCCACTTTTGCCTTATTCTCAACCCTCCAGGCTCCAGATTAACACAGGTCAGGAGAAGGGAGAGGAATCAAGGAGGACATGCTTTGGGGACAGATGCCAGACCTGGGGGTAAGGAAGCTCAGGAGATAAGATAGACAGTTGCTGTGGCATTCATTGAGCACTCAAAGAGCCTCCTCTTCCATCCTCCCTTGCCCATCCTCCAGAACCTAAAACCGGACCCCTGCACTGAGAAAAGTGCTCTGTCCTCATTCTGATGATGGAAATCCTCGTAGTCCACCCATCTTAGAAGTCAGAGAGCTGGCCGGGCACAGTGGCACCTTATAATCCTAGTGACTCAAGAGGCTGAGGCAGGAGGATTCCCAAGTTTGAGGCCAGGCTTAGCAACTTAGTGAGACACTGTCTCAAAATAAAAAAAAGATTGGAGGCAGGTCATGGTGGTGCACACCTGTAATCCCAGCGGCTAGGGAGGCTGATACAGGAGGATTACAAGTTCAAAGCCAGCCTCAGCAATGGCGAGGCACTAAGCAACTCAGTGAGATCCTGTCTCTAAATAAAATACAAAATTGGACTGGGGATGTGGCTCAGTGGTCGAGTGCCCCTGAGTTATATCCCTGGTACCCCTGCCAAAAAAAAAAAAAAAAAGATTGGGGATGTAGCTCACTGGTGAAGTGCCCCTGGGTTTAAAAAAAAAAGTGGGACAGCTGAGACACAGAGAGGTTGAGTAATGTTCTAGATCACACACTGAGTAAGGTGTTTTAACCAGACAGTCTGGCTCCCTGGCCCAAGTCATTTTCCTAGACTGCTGAGCTAGGTACTTTACCCCATCTGTCAGGCCTCTTCTTCCATCCTTCCAGGCCCATCCTCCAGTCCCTGCACCCAGAACCTTGGAAGCAGATCTTTGGGGCTATGCAGGATCCTGCTGCCCAGGTTACCCATAGGCTTCAGGAAAGGACAAGTTTAACTGGCCCCCAACACCGCCATGCAAGACTTCACAATTGATGGCATCCTCCTTAACTCTGTGGGGGAGGCCTCTTGAGCCCCACCATTCTGACAGGAGTACATCCTAAAGAGGTGCAGTAGGAAGGAATGCAGCAGAACCACAGGGGCTCCCCACCAGGGAAGGCCCCAGGCTTGTGCTAAGGACTCCTTCTAACAATATCTGTTGGGACCTGCTGTCTGCAAGAACCGAGTTGGAGCTCTGCCTTCTAGAAGCCCTAGAATTTCCTTTCAGAGGTGCCTGATCCATCTGCTGACCTTGAGCCTTCCCCTGGATTTGTGCTCAGGCTAAGAGGGTGGAGGTATCTTGAGTATTTTCAGGAAGGACAGGTTGTTCAGTCCTTCTTCAGGGTGGATAGAAACTCTAGTCCTGAGACTACAGCCCCTTTCTGACAGCCCACATGACTTCCTTCTTTTGGTTCCTTTTTAATCTAAAACCTGGGCCCCCAGTGCTCTGACTCAGTACAGTTTCACCTCTTGGAACTAGAGGGGCTTCCAGGAAGAAGTCAGAATCACATTTTGGGTAATAAAGAGAGATCAGGAGTCCACACCTAAGACCCCCCAGGCTATTATCTTTTCAGAAAAAAAGAGGCTCCTCTGGGACACATTGCTGGCCTGAGTGCTGCTGGTGAGTCTGGGAAACTCAGATACACCAGGGGACATAGCCTGGCCCAGGTATAGTTTGATTTCCCATAGCTAGGGGAAAACACACTGGAGCACCTAGGATAGCTTCTGTTTCTTGCTGGGCCTTTTTTTCCCCCTCAGCTGTCAAATGGAGCTAATGGTCCCTGCCTGACATTTCACTTAAGGTGTGAAGGTGAGACAAAATGAGCATGAAAGACATCCCCTGGTCTAGTGGCATGTCACAGAAAGAAGGTGCAGAGGTTTTTTTTTTTTTTTTTTTTTTTTTTTTTTTTTTTTTGTGTGTGTGTGTGTACATGACAACTTATACACCACTATGACTTGGGTGCAATGTGCATATTCCCCTGACACAGCAGGCATCTGAGGTCTGTTTGGGAACTGACATGTGACTGCATAATGCTTCAAGGTTTTGTGACATGGGTGTGGCAGTGCCTCAAATGTAAGGTTGCCAGATTTAGCAAATTTTGGAGATTTAGTAAAGTTAATCATTGCTTGTCTGAAATTTAAATTTTTAAATTTCACTAGGTGTCCCATACTGTGTGTGTGTGTGCCTGGCACATGCTAGGCAAACACTCTACCACTGAGCTACCTTCCCAGCACATTGTTGTTGTTGTTTTTTTTTTTTAAACTGGCAACTTCACTCTGATATTTTGTGTGACCATGTATGTGTATGTACCTGTGCTGCACTGGCCATGTTTGAGAATGAGATGGTGTATATTTGTGTATGATTCTGATAAGACATTGAGATGATGTATGTGACTGTGACAGTGTCACCAGGAGGAGTAAGGATATGGGTAACTCTGGGTGATGAATGCAGTGGCTGTAGCTCCCAGAGGTTGTAACAGCGCCCTCAGGGAAGTGTGGGCTATTTGCTCAGTGAGGCCCATCAGGGCCAGGAGACCGCCTTGGGTAAACATTTAGATCTGGGTTTGTATGGGACTGAGATGTAGCTCCTATTTCCACTGTAAAGAACACGTCCCTCTCCAGGCTAAGCCAGCCTTGGTGGCCTCAAAGTGCTTTGTCCTGGACCTTTCTTGAGGGCCTGTGGAACTGAGGCTCTGCTGCTTCCTAGTGACATCACACAAGTCACTGTCTAATCTTCTAGAATAGTGCCCCTAGGATATTGCTTTTTTGCCCTAGAAAACTTGGGAATTTTCTCCACCCGAACTAACAGGTAGCATACCCCTGAGGAGGAGGTGGGGGCAGAAGGCACCAGTGGTGGGCCTTCTTACCTCCCAGAGGGGAAATTGAAGTAGTCATCTGTCTGTCTGGCTAAATGGTGAGTAGAAATGTGTACCTAGGAGCAAGTCAAGTCTTGCAGGACCCCTATTGTACAGGACATGGTCAGGGTGGGAGGCACTGGTGGTGAGGATGGAAACTAAATCTTGAGGATTAGAGAAGGTGGTGACAATGCCAAGGACCCCACAGGCAAATGGAAAGAGTAGTATGTAATGGGGGTTAGGAGTCAGGAGTCCTGGGATTTTTATTTCTGCTTGACTCTGCTAGCTGGGCCTTCTGTTTCTTTTTTTGGGAGGCTGAAGCCAGATGACATTAGTCTGAGGGGTTTAGATGTAGTGTGGGGAGTTGGCCAAGGGGTGACTCTAGGCAGATGCCCTCACCGCTACTCCAATAGTTGTCAGGGCCTATGAGCAAAGTCTAGTGTAAATGTCTAAACAACTCACTGACTCCCCCAGTCCTGGGGTCACAGTCTAGGGGCTGGACCCAGAGGGATTCTGCTTTGTGTATGATTTGGGCCCTCCTGGAGCCTCAGCTGCTCTCTCTAGGAGGGGCATAATAAGACTCAGTCTTGCTCAGAGCCCAGGGTAATAAGTCCTCTCACTCCCATGAGGAGGCTTCTCAGTTTGCTAAGCACCTTCTTGTACACACTTTCACCTTCTACACCTACCCGGCTCCGCTTAGTGCTGTTCTTTCTGGGGCCCAGAACAGTCAGACATGGGCTCTGCCCTGGGCTCACAGAGGCACCTCCATCCACCTCCTGTGGGACTTGGGTCTGGGGCAGGGGGCTGAATGGGCAGAGAGCAGGGGTCATACTTTGCCAGCCCTTTTCACTGCTTAATCTTTCATGAGAATCATACCTAACATGTCAAGGTGTTACTTTAATGCTTTTTGTTGGAGCCATACATTTTTGGACCAGTGCATTCCTCCATGCCCTACCCTGTCCCCGAGTTATATTTTTGAGTGACACTGGCATATGTACAGCTCTTCATTTCAGTAATTCTCAGAAGGTATTATTATTCCAGATGAGGAAATAGGCTTGGAGAGAATGTGTCACCTGCTTCTGGTTACACAGCCAGAAAAGGTTTTGAATCTAGGTCTACTGACAGACTGTGGGAAGCAGGGATGGCCTAGGCCTGGGACTCCTGTCCAGATTCTGTCCCCAGGCTCCTTCCCATTCCTTACTCTTCCACTTTTGAATATCAGGCCCTTAGCTATGCTGCTCAGTGGTGTTGTGAGACTTGGTATGTTCTGTCATGTTCAAGGAGATGTAAAGAGCCTTAGAATCAAGGACACTCCTTTGCAAGGGCAAATTAATGAGTAGAATGGAGTGATGCCCTTCTGCCTACCTGCTGGCCAGCCAATCTCATCTGAAATCAAGACCCATTGATGAGCCCAGGGCATAGCCACCTGAGCCCAAGAGTGCCAGATCACCCACCTTTACTGACCTAAGACCCAAAAGACCCAAAAGATTTATTCTTGTCTTAATCTGTGTTTAGATGTGAGGGATGTTTTGGTTCTTGCCATCTTGCCATCTGTATCTTCCTGGGTTTCTGTCTCCTCCTCAGATTGGCAGCCTTCTGGGGTAGGGAGTTCCTTCTGTCAGTTTGCCCTCACTGCCTCCTCCTGCTGTCACTCCAATCTTATCTTACTGTCTGTTGAGATGTGCTGGGTGGGGGGATGCTAAAAATACAGAAGCCACCAGACCAGTGCTGCCATCTCTTCCTCATGGCTGATCCCACAGGTTATAGTCCAATTCCACAAACCGGACTTGGGTCTGCTGGGGTCCCCTGTGGCTCTCCTACCAGCCTGGAAGCAAAAGTGTCTTCCTCAAGGCCTGGGGAAGACAGTAACGTGGCTAGAATTGGGCCAAGGGCAGGGGAGGTAGATTAGAAGTCAGAACCTGGTTCCTCCCCAGCTGAGAGCTAGCCGCCCTAACACCTAATCATTCCAGACTTTTTCTTTTTTCTTTCTTTCTTTTTTTTTTGTAGTTGTGGATAGACAACATGCCTTTATTTTAGTTGTTTATTTTTATGCGGTGCTAAGGATTGAAACTAGTGCCTCACAAGAGCTCTGCCATTGAGCTAAAGCCCCAGCCCCAAACTCTTTCTTTTTTTCCAGTAGTGGGGTTTGAACCCATGGGATCCATACCACTGAGCTGTATCCCCAGCCCTTTTTATTTTTTATTTTGAGGGAGGGTCTCACTAAGTTTCTGAGTCTTGCCTTGAACTTTTGATCCTCCTGCCTTGGCCTCTACTCAGGGGGCCTCTCAGGGGGTTGAAGCAGGAGGATTGAAAGTTCAGGGCCAGTCTCAACAATTTAGCAAGACCCTGTCTCAAAAATAAAAAGGAGTGGGCTGGGGATATTGCTCAGTTGGAAGAGTGCTTGCCTTGCATGCACAAGCCCCTGGGTTCAATTCCCAGCACACACACACACACACACACACACACACACACACACACACAATTAAATAAATAAAATAAAAAGGAGTGACTCCTGGGTTCAATCCCCAGTTGGGGGGGGGGAGAGGAGTGTGAATCTGGAGGTTGGAGGTGATTAATAGAGATCTAGAATCATCACATGGGCCTCATAAGGACCTGCAGCTCATTGTACAGGCTTCAATTTGCTGAATGTCTTGCTGTTGTCTTGCTGTCATGGCTCCCGGTTCACCCCCACTCATTTTTAAAATTGGGCCTGATTTACAAACATCTCAGAGCCTTGAGCACTTCAGGAAGAGACACCTCTATTTGTGAACACACCATGCTGACTCCTTATATTTACTCTTAGTGCCTGTTAGCAAAGCTGTTCTATCCCAGGGCTCTGGATGGTGAAGCCAGGATATGCCTTCTGATTCCCTCCTTGTATAGGAGGAACCAAGGCCCAGAGATAAGCAAGTAGAGCAAGGAGCCCTGGGTAGGAAGAGGCTGAGTTGGCTTGTGTCAGATAGCTATAGACTCACTTTGATACTGGGCCAGTGGTAAGCATTTGTTGGACCTTGTTAGGTGCCCATCCAAAGGAGCTCAGCAGAGGCCCTTCCTGCTCCTGTTTAGTCCAGGGCCAGTCATGGGACAGGTTGCCACACTCATCCTGACCTGACCTCAGAGAAGTTGATCTGTTAGCCTTAGTTCACACAGAGTAGCTGCATACAGAGATGGCACTAGGACCCAGGGAGCAAGGGGGCAGCCTCCAGGCTGGAAGGGGTGACTGGAATGCTGGTGGACATATCTCCCCAGAGGCCATGAAGCTCTGATCAGTTAAGCCTGGGAAGGGACCAGGAAAACCTCAGAGGTCTGGGGCCTGATGCTATTTATTGAGAATCTAGTCTAATACAAGGGAGATGTGTGCTGAGAAATGGTGACTTTGGACAACAGCCTGAGGAAGGGGCTGGAGGAGTCCTGGTAAAAGTCCCAGGTGAGAGTGAGACTAGAGAGGAGAGTTTGCCCAAGTCTGCCTAGACTGTGAACCTTGAGCCAAGTGAGAGCAACTTCCGGCTGGGTTGGCACACTCCAAAGGGAATTGGTTTGGGTGTGTATAGGCTTGGTGTGACTCTTGGTTGTTGGGGTTGCAAGTTTTGGGAATCCCTGAGTTGCTGTGAGGCTGTCATCCCTGCGAGTTAATCTCTTGATTATCGTTTGTGTGTGTGCCCATCTTTGGATCTCGGGTGTTCTGGTGACAGAGTGCCTGTGTGTAAATAGGTTGTTGCAGAGGTGTGTACCTGTGAGGGTGGGAGGGGGACAGCAAGAGGGGATTCATAATTAACTTCCAGAATCCCTCTCTTAACACCTCGCCTTCCTTCCTCTGAGCGTCCACTCTATCTTGGCCACTCCTCACCCAGCCCCCAAGCCCTGCCTGAGGACTGCACCCCCGCCCTCGCGCGCAACGGGTCCTCTCCCGGGGCGTGTAAGGGCGGGCACTAGGACCCTGCGGGGCGGGGCGGGGCTCGGAGCTCCGTCTGCTTTACCTCCGCAGCCTGGAAAATACCGAGCGAGGCAAGCCGAGCCCGGGAGCCCTCAGCCTAGCCCGGAGGGAGGAGCGCGGGAGGGGGCGCGCAGGGCGGGGGTGCGGGGCGGGGCCGGGCGGTGGGACCCACTGCTCCTCCCCCCAGGGCCCCCGCGCGGCCCCTGGTCGCCCGGGCAGTGGCGGCAGCGGAGGCACTCGCACCCCGGCCCCGTCGGAGCAGCCGACACAGGTGAGTGGCCCTGCCGGCCGGCGCCCCACCCCGCCCCCGAGCTCACCTGCGCGCATCCCGCGCCCGCGCCGCTGCCGAGTTAGTTGAGGCGGTCCGGTCACCACTGTGGCGGGGGCCCCCCGCCAGACCGTCCGTCACCTCGGATCCCCCTGTCCCGACAGGCTTCCGCGGGTCACCCGCACCCCATACGCAGCCCCCGCGCCGGACCGGGAGAGGTCTGGGGTCGCTCATGGCGGGTAGCCCCCATGACTGTCCTGTGCCCGTCCGCCCTGCCCCAGGGGCCAGCCCCTGTCTAATCACAGCAGTTCAGGACCCCAGCAGCTCCACCCGCGCCCCCAGCACTCTGACTCCGGTCCCCAAACCGGTCTTGCAGGTCCCAGGAAGGTGGCGTCAGCATCTGCAACCGCGTCGACAACGTTGTCGGAGCCTCCGCGAAGGATCCAGGAGAACCGGACTAGGACCAAGGTGCTGGGCCTCCCCTCTTTCCCAATGGAGAAGTCAGCGGCCTCAACAGAGCCTCAAGGACCACGGCCAGTCCTGGGCCGTGAAAGTGTCCAGGTTCCGGACGACCAGGACTTCCGCAGCTTCCGGTCAGAGTGTGAGGCTGAGGTGGGCTGGAATCTGACTTACAGCAAGGCTGGCGTGTCTGTGTGGGTGCAAGCTATGGAGATGGATCGGACTCTACACAAGATCAAGGTAGGGGTGCACTACTGCACCTGCAGCCTCCACCACACTTTACTGCCTCATCCCAGGGTCTCCTGTTCTTGCTGCAGGGCCACAGACCCCTGGGGGTGCATCTTGGCCCAGAAGGAGTCTCCTGCCAGGAACTAGGAGGAGGCATGGTCTACTGGGCCAAGTCTCCATTATACAGATGGGCCAACTGAGGCCTGGAAAGGGGATGTGACCCACTCTGGCTCTATCAGTCGAAACTAGACATGCCCCTTTTTGCTGAGGAGGGGGACTGCTGCTAGGCCTATCCAGGAGAGTGGTCTCCCCCAGGGACCCCTCTGTCCAGCAAGCCTCCACTTGGCCCCTGAGTTGAGTCACCCTAGGCCAGAGACTGATCCCCTTTTCTTCCTAATTCCTGGTTCTCAGCCTGAGCTGGGTCTCCTGTTCTCTGCCTGATCTTTCCAGCCTGATCCCTTTCTCTCTCCCTTCCCTCCGTGGCAGCTCCCTGAGTCTCCAGCAGGGGCTCAGCATTGTGGCTGGCAGATTGTGATTGTCAGATCATGAAGGCAGGGCTTTGATGTCCCTGCTTTGCACTGGGACAGGCTGGGGTGGGCTGGGGAAGCAGGGAACCTGTGGTCAGGTCAGAAGCCAGCTCAGAGGACAGTTGTAGACACAGCAGCCCCTCACAGGTACCCTCTCACTCCCCTGCAGCTTTATGGTTCTCTGTCAGTCATGAGGTAGACTTGGGGTATGATGGGTAGATGGGACAGAGGCTGAAGACCCTGGTGTAGGGCCACAGTAACTTTCCTGATACCTCTGGTGTTGCTTTGAGTAACACATTTTGAGGGTGTGTAGATTTCCCTTCAGAGGGTTTCTTGCTTCCTTTCCCTTGCCCTCTTCTCCCTTTGACCTGGAGCATGTGGAGAAATACATTCCTGTTGCCAGGGGCCAGGACGATGGTCTTTTTAGATAGGACCTCTCCTGCCTGGGACCTAATCTTTGACTTCATTTGGGTATACTGCCTCACACCAAACTTGAGCTGTCTGACCTTTCCCTTCTGATCCTGTGCTTTTCTGCCTCATTTTGCCTTAATCATTTACTGCTTTGTCCATCTTGTCCCGACATGATGTGGCTTGCTCTTTCTGCCTTCTCTTTTCTCCTCCACAGCTCTCTGCTTACATCCTGGCCATCTGACTCTTTCTCTTTGTGTTTCCATGTGTGAGGGTGGGAGGGGGGCAGCAAGAGGGGGTTCTGTCTGTTCCCAGGCTGGAGGACCCTGGGCTGGGATTTCTCAAATCCATATCTGAACTGAGGAGCAGGGAAGGATAGGGCAGCTAAGAGGTTCTAGCTTGATACTGCCTGAGGCAGGAGGGACAGATTCTATCTTCCCCACCAACAGGGGAGGGATGTTTGTTGAAGGAAGGTGGAAGGAAGAGACTAAGGAACAAAGCTAATGAAAATTGAGTAAGGTGACTACAAGGGAGCCTGATTGTGACCCGAGAAGGGCTTTTGGCTGGTAGTGCTCAGGGAGGTGGGAAAGTGTAGTTTCTTCACCAAGGTTGGTTCTGGGAGGTGGGTACTCCCACCCTCTGTCAATAGGGTGGAGCTGTCTCCTCCATCTGGCTTGGTTAATCAGTAAACCCAACTTAGCCCAGAGTTGGCAGGTCTGGGGGCCAAGTTGCCACAGTAGACCCCATGTGACCAGGTCAGACTTGTCAGGTGGCCTTCCTTGGGGGTGGAAGTCTTAGAAAAACTGGGATGTTCTGGGCAGGGGGTATATACCCTGGCTCTACTTCCCTCTCAGATTGAGCAGAGGCTGGAGGTGCCAGAGGGGTCTTTGAAAGCCCTGTTTCATACTACCCTTCCCCCCACACTGGGGTACAGGTAGTGAGGCCCAGAGGAGTCAGGAGCCAGCCCAGGGTCACACAGCTAAGTTCTAGCAGAGCTGGCTTAGAGTCCAGATGTGCTAGCCTCCCAGTCCTACCCTCTCCCTTACTTTTATTCTCATTCTTCCCCCAGCTCTTTTCCCTGCAGTAGAGGAGGTGAGCAGAGCCTAGACCTATGGAGGAGACTAACACCTTGGTCATAAGCATCCCCAGGGCCAGCCCCCCTTCCTTTCCTTCCAGCATAGCAGATGGAACACTGGGAGCTAGGCAAAGGCCTCTTTGAGCTACCCATCCCCAAGATTCTAGTACTCTCAGGTGCCATGCAGCTAATCCTATTTCTGATAAGAGCTCCTTCTCTGAGCCAAGCATGTTTCTCCTTCAACTAATTCACCCTCAGGCAAGTCCTGGGCAGTAGTAGACTTGTTGCCTTGTTACAAAGAAACTGAGGCTGAAAGAGAAGATGTCCTTTCCCTAAGGTCATGCAGCAGTTGAAGCAACTGGCTCCACAGCCTCTGCCCCTCTGTGCATAGGCTCACATCATTAGGCAACATCTGGCCTTTAACCCCATCAATAACTCTTTGAAGAATCAAGAACACAATGTTCTTATCATCCCTTTCTTGTTTGATAGATGACAAAGCTGAAGCCTGCAAAGGGGAGTGACTTGTCAAGGTCAGACAGCAGGTTGAAGCCAGAGTTCCAGGGATGACTGGGTCACCCCTAATTTGATGAGATTGACACCCATTGGGGAGAGCAACTGCTTAAAATCATGTACTGATGGAAAGAGTAATCAGTACCAAACACACTCACCTGACACAACTGGACTAATATCTGACCAAGTGTTTAGGTGTCTTGTAGCCCAGTTAAATTTAGAGATAAAATTAAAAATGTACCATGCAATTGATAATAATGGCTTGGATGATGTGGTTGTTGTTGACTCTAAAATTGGTAAAGTGGGCAAATGGTATTGAAATCATGAGGATACATAAAAGCATTTATAAAGAATTCAAGTGAGAAAAAATTAGACCCAGGACAAGCCAATGACAGTTTTTGATAATCTTATGTTGGAAAGTGGAGTATAGATCACAACAAAGATTTCCATGGAAGAAAAAAACAAAGAAAATATCAGATAAGAGAGTTCCAGTAAAACTATAAAAGATAAAAAGGTCAATGGTATCAATTTTTTGTGGAGTTCAAGGAAAGTAGTATTAAAATATTTCATTTGGATTTAGCTTTAAAGAAGTCATTATGAAAGAAAGTATTGATGCCTGGCATGGGGGTGCATGCCTCTAATTCCAGCTCCTCAGAATGCTGAGGCAGGAGCATTACAAGTTCAAGACCAACCTCAACAATTTAGCAAGATCCTGGTTTCAAAATAAAATAAAAAGTGCTGAATATGTAGCTCAGAGGTAAACCACCCCTCTGTTCAATTCTTAGTACTACAAAAAAATTAAAAAAAATGTATTGGTAAAGTGATAAAGACAGAATTATCTTGAACTGTGAGAAGATATGATAATAGGTAAAACAAAGCAAAATAAATAACAAAAATTCCCCAACATCAAAACAGAAACTGTGAACAAGCTGTTTATGAACTTTAGTAATGAGGTGAAGATGAGACAGTAAACTTCAAGACAAGTAAGGCACAAGACAAAAGGAAAGTTAAATGTTATGAAACATTCAAGGAAAGAGATGCTAGTTTATCACTCTTGAATTGTTCAAAGGAAATCTATTATCAATTATCTGGATTAAAAATGAAAGCTCTGTAGTTCAAATGGATAGATATACAATTGAATTTAAAAATTGGTTCATATACATTACCCACACAATTTAATATTTTATATTGCTAGACATCAAACCCAGATAGTACTTAAATAGAGACAAAATGTTAATAAGTTTGTGTTCAATATCATTTCTTTCATATCATTACTGATTTTCTATAATCTAAACACATGATGATTATTTAGTTTCTATAGCCTTATGAGCCCCATCATTCACTAAATAATTTTTTTTCCAACATGTTCCCTCTACCAGAAAGAGTTTCAAGAACTCTACATACCTCTGTTATGTCTCTTTAAGTAACTAATGCTTGCTATTTTTCAGATCTTAGATTGTATTAATTAGTTTTATATTACTATTAAAAAATCCCTGATGCAGACTAACTATATAAAGGAAAGTTGTTTATTTAGCTCGTAGTTCTAGAGAATCAAGCATTTGGCACCAAGCATCTGCTCTGTCCTGTTGAAAGCCTCTGGTGGATTGCATCAGAATGGTGGAAGTACCTTCTTAAAAAGGAAACAAGAAGGAGACTCAGGGGTCAGGATTGCATTTATAATATTTCTTTCTTGCAAGAATTCATAGGTTCCACAAAAGCTCCTCCAATGATGCAAGCACTCCTACTAGGATCCATCTCTTTAAGGGATCCACAACATCTCCTAGTACCACAACCCTGGGGATCAACTTCCAACACATCCAGAAAATAGCACATGTCAATCATACTTTACTTTGAGAAGATTCTATTGATCTTCCTAAAGAAAACTTCCTCTAGTAAATGTTATTACTGGATTAAGTGCTTCTTCTCTTGGAAATTTCTTCTTCTTTTCTTTTTTACTAGACTCTTCCTTGATTAATAACTGTTTAGATCACTAGAACATAAACTTTATTGAAATATGGTAGATTATTTTTCTTCTTTTAGTGCTTCCACAACACTAACCAGTCTCTCACAAAAAACAGATTCTCTGTAAGTATGTGTAAAATGAGTGAATATACAAAATTAACCAGAATGCGTTTAGCTAAAAATTGGAAATGTACATGCTAAATGAGGTAACATAGTCCACAAGAGTTCTGACCTATAGCAACTATTGATACTCTATTTAAAAGATGATAATTATTTTTCTAGACTAGAACATGAAATTTGATCATCTTTATTATCATATCAAACTTATAAAATATCTAATTGATACTTATTTGGGGGGTTAATAATTCAAACAAGATTTTATTCCTTACAAGCTTTTCTAAAACACTTTAGAGTTGTTCGATTTTTATAAAGGAAAATGAAAGAATCTCAGAGAAAATATATCATGTAACCTATAATGCCTAATTTTTGTTTCAAGAATTTTAAATACCTAAAGTCAGTTGCAGCATAGAGGATTTGAATAGGAAAAATATTTTACTCAGAATGATGACTGTATGTCTTATAAACCACTAGTGAATGATATATTTGTAATTTTTCCTGGAATCAAGCAACAAATGTATAAACACAGAGCCATAAACTTACATAATTTTAAGAAACCTTATGCCCTTAATAAAATTTCCTTTAGAGTAGGAACCTTGTCTATAGTGTCCACAGCAGATCTTCATATATATTTTTGTCTGCAATAATCTTCAGTGTTTTATAAAGAAGCCAAATGGATAAAATCTCTCATTGTCAATAAGGGCTTTTCTTACACTGATGCTGAATTTCTGACATTCAAATTCCTCTATTTTTATTCCATCTTGCCATACAGGGCAACATTACAAATGTTTGAACTTTTTTTTCATTATCCTCTTCACTTTTGCAAACCTTTCAGTCTTTCTTCTGGTTATGTATGCATTTGTTCCACAGAAATCATGGTTTTCCAACAGCCTCTACTAAAGGCACTGTTGTCATGTCTAATTTATTTTGCACTTGACAATTTCATTCATGTTAAGTTTTATCTTGTTCCCATCTTTATTTCACTGATTTTTTATGCCATATTAGCTATTTCTCATAGCCTTGATTATTCTAAAATGTTCTTGGCAAATCTCCATTTATACAAGAGTATTAAGAAAATATAAACAATCTAAAGCGAAGAGTTCTGTGAAACACTGATGGACATCTTTTGCATTTTCAGCAAATATTCACATTATATTACATGAAAATATTCTTCTACAAATACCTTAAGCATACTGGATAACTTTTGACAATTGCTGGTCTTATGCAGAGCTTAGCTTTTGAGAAAAACAAGTTGAGAAACCAAATTGGAAAGGTGCCTAAAAAAGCAAAAGTGGGAAGAACAAGCTAACAACTATTTTGCTAATTGGTGGAATGGACAAGTGTTTGGTTATTCCAGTAGCCAAGAGACGGAAGTTCTAAAGGTAACATAACAAGTTGAAATCAAGGACAAATTCATGAAGTGGGGAATTGGTACCTTACACAAAGGAGTCCTGAAAAAGAAAGAAAAAGAAAGAAAGAAACCTGGCTAATTTAACAGACTATTGCTAAGTGAAAATCTGAATTTAGGGAAAATATATTCAGAGGCAAAAGATGATGAAAAACACAATTGAGCATCTTTTTCTAGGTTATAGGAGAACAACAGGTAGGAAAAATCACTTTAATAATTGATAATCATAGATTTCCCTTGATGTCTACTTGAGCTTAATTAACATTATTTGCATTCAGACCAAGAAATCAATATTAAATGGTTCTAGACTGTGAACAACACTTGTGTGCCTAATGACACAAAATTCAAAATATTTCTTTTGAAAAGAAATGTACTTTAAAATAAAAAGTGTGAACTATCCTGAATGATAACATTCCACTGAACAGGATCCTGCATTTTACAATGACAAAAATACATCAAAAGAAATATATATCTGTCAGCAGATATAGCAAACAGCAGAATTCAACTGCCAGCAAAGTTAGATGGTGGAAACCAAATAAGAATTCAAGTTATTACGAGATATAAGAAAACTGTAAGTTACTACTCTATTTAAATGAGTACATTTAAAAAGATTAGATTCTAAAACCCCAAAATGTATTCATTAGATGAATAACAATAAAAACGCTTGTGGAATAGGGCAAATAAAATGTCAATATAACTGAAAAGAGCACTTGAAATCTACTTGTTGGCAATAACTAAGTTATCTTGAATAAAGGACAGATAGATAAGGGATGATATCCATGAGAATAATTAGTAGTTATAAAATGTATTTGAGAAAATCTAATTTTCATCTCATCATGATTCTAATAAATGAGAATATTAGAGAATGCTGAACAAAGGCAAAAATAAGTTCTTGAAAATCAAAACAAAGATTAAAAAGGTAACTCATAAAGAAATGGGAAAATCAAACTGACACAGATACTTTACAGCAATAAAAACAGAAGCCAGTGGAAAATGGATAAATTCTTCTGAGTGCCAAGAGAAATGCTATCAAACTAGAATTAGTGATCAGCTGATTTATGATTTAAAATGATATAAATTTTAAAACGAAGATTTTTTCATAAAAGAGAACGTTACCAACCCTCAACTCTACAACAAGTGAATTTTGAACTTGAATTATAGAAAGAATAAAATTAAGCCCCCAGAAAATATGTTTTCTCACAGAAAGAATGAAGGTGTAATGAAAATAAACAAATGTGTTGGACAAATAAAAATTTTCATATAAAGCAATAATCATGAGATGTTCAGGGGGAGGGAAAATAAAAGAAAATGGCACTATAATAGAAGATAATAATTACATGTGCAATTGGAGAAAATGATTGGAGGAAAATTATTGCAAGGTGCTTTTATCCTCTAACAAATAATAGAGCTATTTCTGGCTTACGTGTGAAGTCAGGTATATAAAAACCTACAATGTAGGAACATTCAACAAAAAGAAGAAACAGGCATTTAACTTCTAAATACAAGACTGCTAGAATAAGCAATAAAAAGATGAATAAAAAAAATGATAATAGCATAGTAAATCTCCAGTGTTGAAATGACAGCAAGACAATACAAATGTGGAATTATCGGAAAATTCCAAACTATTTATTCTTACTTGTATACTGCATTTTACAAAGGAAAGTCATCTATATTTTCTCATTTAATCCTTATGAAACTTTGATTATATTAAAGAGGCCATGTGATTATATTTGCTTGTTTCACAGATAAGTAACTGAGTTATTTTTTGTTTTGTTTTGTTTTCTTTGATTTTTAATGTGTTTGTATCATTGATTTCTAAAATTAAAAAGACCAGAGGGAAATATTCAAGTCCATGTCGGCTAGGTTAAGTATGTTTGCCATTCCAACTGAGTGCATCAGCCATTCAAAAAATTATGAGTATGTGGATCATGAGAAAACTGAATTTATGACATTGTAGGACCCAGTGGACCTGGAGTTGTACAATGATTTTGCCATTCTCTAGAAAAGCAGATGAGTCCAAGTGCAATCAACTACTATCTGTAGTTTACTCTTCTTGCTGTAATTACTGTGTTCTTATCATGTAATCATGACATTAAGTTACTATGTCATTTCAGAATTTGTAAAAAATTCAGCAACAAATTTGCTACCATGTCTTGTCAGAATCCATTCTTGCTTCATGCACCCCTTGTTTGAATAAGGAAAGAGCTGCCTTCTTTCCCATCATTTAAAGTCTAAAAATTTCATATTTTAGTAATCACTAAGTGTATATGTTAAGAAATGTCTCAAATTACAAAAAAATTAATTGTAATAACTAATTATAAAAATGTTTTTCATTGTGATATTTCCCTGTATCATACCTGATGCATTGATCATGCCCATGTGTCCTTTTATCCTTGTCCCCAACCCAAATGGTCTCCTCTCCACTTTACTGCCCCCAGCATCCTTCCTAGTTCTCAGTGGTTTCTAGCAGTGCCTCTTCTACTTCCAGGTTGTGTGTGTGTGTTTGTTTATTTTAAGTTTCCACGTGTAAGTGATAACATGTGGTTGAGGGCTTAACTTTCTTTGTCTGACAACTTTTATTTAAGTAGATATTTTTGAGTTCTGTCCATTTTCCTGAAAATGTCAGAATTTAATTCTCCTTATGACTGAATAATATCCCATTGTGTACACATATACTATATTCTTCATCCATTCCTTTGTCCACGGGAACCTAGGCTGATACCCTATCTTAGCTATTGTGAATAATGCTGCAACAAACATGAGTACACAGACTTTTCTTTTGCATGCTACCTTCATTTCCTTTAGTTATAAACCCAGGAGGGAGGAAGAGAGAGAAGGAGAGAGAAAGAGAGAAAGGAAATGGGCTGAAGAGGAACCCCTCTAGGGCATCCTCCAGTGACCCACCTCCTCCAGACATGCCCACCTGTCTGCAGTTTCTACTTAGTCTTTTCAATTAACTGGATGGACTGATTAGGGGGTTAAGGCTCTCATGATCTAAACCTTTCACCTCTGAACATGACTTCAGTAACTAGTTGGGGGCTATCTCACATCCAAGCCATAATACCATTTTTCTTTTTTTGAGCAGTGTCTATTAAGATCATTTTTCATTTAAAAAGAAATAAATTACTTGTTTTTATGTTGTTAAGTTTTGTGGGTTCTTTATATATTTTGGATATTAATTCCCTATCAGAATAACTGGCATGAATTTTCTCCCCTTCTGTATTGTCTTTTCACTTTGTTAATTGTTTTTCTGTAAAACCTTTTGAAATTACAGACTTAAAAATTCACTAATAGTAATTAGATGTTCTCTTGATTTTTTCTGTTTTACACTTATCAATTTGCAACTTCTCCTCTGAAGTTCAGAAAAATCAAACAAAAATTTCTTTTTTTCTTACTTTGCTTTTCACCTTTCTTCCTTGTGCCTTTGGCCCAAAATTGATATTATTTTTTCTATCATCTTTTTATTTGCCTATAAGTACAATAAACATTCATAAGACAAAACAAAACAAAATTTATCGGCTGCCTTTGGAAGTTTTTACTATATTACCTTCAATTTTGGCTCTGCATCCCTTCTGTTTATTTTATATGTTAGGTTCTGCTTTACTTACGTATACAACGATTTTTTCTTTGTACACTTAATCTTAAAAAAAACATTTATTGTGAAAATTTCTTTGTTTCTCCTAATAGAAAAGACTTTATAATGTTGTTATTTTTTTAAGAGAGAGAGAATTTTTTAATTTTTTTTTTTTTTTTTTTTTTTTTTTAGTTTTCAGCAGACACAACATCTTTGTTTTTATGTGGTGCTGAGGATCAAACCTGGGCCGCACTCATGCCAGGTGAGTGCACTACGGCTTGAGCCACAACCCCAGCCCCATACATAATGTTGTTATAATAAACTAAATGATTTTTGTACATTGTAAATGAAACAGAGATGTTTAATTAAAAAAAATGTTCTAATAGTTGGTTACATATTCAAAGTGACGGTATAAAAGTCTCTAATGTGACACTGCTTAGGTTAAAGTCCTGCTTTAATTTGTCTATGGCTAATCAGCTTTATTATCTTGAAACTTACGTAAATATTGGTGAATCTGTATATTGTTGTTGTTGTTGTTGCTTTTGTTGCTGGTACAATGGAAACAGTATGTTTCTCATTTGTGGTAAAAATCTGAAACTCTTTCTTGAATTTGTGATATATATATATATATATATATATATATATATATATATATAGAGAGAGAGAGAGAGAGAGAGAGAGAGAGAGAGAGATACACATATATATGGCAATTAATTATATGATGGAAGGCTGCTACTGTTAACACTTTTATGACTTCTGAGTCCATATTCATAACTTATAAGTAACATTTTATTAAGTAGTTATGTTCAAAACATTTGCTGCCCTCTATACTTTACATATATTAAATTATTTTATACTCACAAGGATCCCGTCATCTCAAAATTTTATTATTATTATTGTTTATAAATGATGAAATTAGAAAAAATACTATGTGACATGTATTATGGTAGACTAGGTATTGCAGTAGCAACAGATGACTCCTTGATTAAAATAAACTGAATGTTCCTGAAATAATCTCTCCCTCATGGCCAGGTATATGATGAGCTCTATTCCAATCAGTACTCAGTGATCCTGGTTGATAGAAGCTCTTGTCTCTTGTAGCTGCATCTTCTGCAACACAGAGTATCTCAGATCCCGCAGCTTGCTGATATGTCAAAATGGCTCCCCTGTCCACAGTCATTGGCCAGAATAGACCATGTATATGGTCACAGAATCTGCTAACTATGAAGAATTTGCTGAATAGTTAGGTAAGCACCACTGTGTCTACACCAGGTAAGAAGCATCAGAATTTGAACCCCAGCTGTCTGGTTTTTGAGTTGCTTAGCCGCACTGTAGAACACATTCCTAAAATAATTTGACCAATATAGTATGTGTGTTGCATATGCCTGTGTGATTTCTCACTGTTGTCAAAAATATATTCTTTCTTTTTTATGGTCATAAAATGAGGACCTAAGTTCTCAACAGTGAAATGTGAGACAAGTCATTCACCATTTCTGGGACAGAGCTTACAAAGGCAAGGAAGCTTCTCCATGCTTTCTTTTGGCTTCTGGGCATTGGATACACTTTATGACAAATCCTTAGGGCAAGGCACAGGAATAGAGTAAAACACCTGTGCTCCCGCGTTCTAGGAGAGCTCCCTGGAGATCAGGGACACCTAATTTGAACTCTGTGTCATCGTGATTTCCACCCAACACAATATTGTTGTTATGTATCTGATATTTGTCTCTTCTGTTAAACTCTTATGCTAATGTTTATTACAGCTATTCTTACAGTCACCTAAAGACACATACCATATTATTATTTTCCTTGTGAATTATTAGGGAGTTTTAATTATTGACAACTTTAACCAATAGTTTTTGATAGAAATCTGTTCCTTTTGTTATACCCTAATTTATGATTCCTTCTCTGGGGTAAGGGCATTTGGGCATTCTCCCACTCAGGTTCACCTTAAAATTCTCATGATTTGAATGTAGATTGCAAGGCCCCCCCAAAAGCAAGTTAAATTTATTCTGTAGAACTTGCAGTAGGCCTGGGTGTGTATGCAGAACCTGTCTGTGGCTGTAAAATACATAGCTATCAGTTCATCTCCCTTACTTTTTTAAAATAAGACTTCACTAGAAGAAAAGAGAAAAACTCGTCTTGAGCCCTCTGGTACTTCATTGTCATTACTAGATTGAATAAAACAATTCTCTTTCCTAAACAAACATACAACCCTTTAGATAGAATTTAATTTAATTATTCTTAAATGCATAATTCTTACTCTAAAAGAATCTTTGTTGGAAAGAACATTCACTATGATCTCTTCTATTATTTTACTGTAATTACGCTTCATAGAAAAATTGTAAGGCATTAGAAAATAGAAAGTATCTGTAATTCAATTCATTATGTAATTTTGTGTCCTTGTTTATTAAGCTTCCATTATATTAAGTAAAATGAAAATTCTCAGAAACTTGGTCCATGAAACCAGCTCGACAGGGAGGGAAACTTACCACAGGGAGACATCTAGATGTTCTTCCACAGGTGGCACACATGGCCACCATTACCCTTAATCAACCACGTCTGTGGAAGAACATTCTCAAAATGGATGAACAGATCTAACTTATCAAGAACATTTATGAAATAAACTTGCCAAGCTGAACCATTTTTCCCTCTATGAAATCAATTTTTATATCCATCCACACCATCTATTCCTCATGAAAATGGAAAATTAAGCTTCATGTTGACCTGGCATCAGTTAGTTCCATTATCTCCAACTGGTTCATTAAAAAATTCAGGGGTTTCCTTTACTCAAATATACCAATTTAATTTATTAATACAAAATTTATATACTCATCCATGTATGCTTTACCACATCATTTCTTCTCTTCAACATTTTAAGAAATTAACTTACTCAATTCTATGGTCTTATTTAATACCTGTTCTATTGGTGATATTACATACATTATTTTCTGCTTCTTGGGAATGATGGACTCAATTTCTCTCAAGCCAATGGATTCATTGAAAACCAATATATTCTTTTTAGATTTGAATTAAGTAATGGCCTACTTGGAAAGTGTGATATTTTTAAACACTTTGTATTTGAAAATGGTTTATAATTTTTTTCCATAAAATTAACTTAGAAAAAGCTATCCAAGGAACATAACAGATTGTAACAAAATAGCTAACATTTCTGAATGAATTACATTAATTTAATTTAATTTATTTTAGTTTATCTAATCTCTTAAAGCCAAGACTTTTAATAACCAGTCATACTAGAATGGGGAAATTTGACATAAACATACATATTTCTATGAACACATAAATAACTCAGTGAACATACAGAAGGATTACTAGCACTTTAATTGCAATTCCTGGTAAATTACTTTTAATGACTTTTTCAATAATATATGTAAAATTATTAGTTTCAGATGAAATATACCTGTACTACTCATTAAGTTTCAATAAATAATTATTAATTATGTGGCAATTTAAAATAAATTTCTAAATTACATTAGGATAATGATGAAACATACATGATGTGTATTAAAATAGTCATCTCCTAAGAGTGAAAAAAATTGTTGCTATGCAAAAAGTAAGGGGAAAGATGGGAGTTCACAATACATCCATTTGTGATGATGAGATTCATACTGACGGATGTTTAGTCAGCAAGTAAAGAAAATATGAACCTAGATAGGCAATCTCCATGCATGTCTAACAAAATTGTCATCACAGCTTTGGGAATAAACAACATGTCCCAAAAGGGGCAGGCTTGATGGCAGGAGGCCTGGACCAGCTTCCTAGATATCCAGGCATAGGGGGATACTTAGCATGGAGTGCACCCTGGAGGTGGGAAGGCTACCAAGGCTGTCTACTAGGCAGGTGGATTATGTCTCAGGAGCCTTCTTGTCAGAACAACTGTACTAAGATTATAATTGGGACTGGAGTGGGAAAATTTCAAAGTTTTACTTGGAAAGCAGAAAGGAGAATATCCTTCTTCTAAGTCATTCCATCTGTAGTGAATGATTGTTGATTTCATTTAACACCTTTTTAGGATTTATTTCTTCCTGCCTAGTTTATCACAAGTATCTGCAGTCCCCTGATTTTAGTGATTTTGTTCCCTAATCACAAAAGTAACATATCTTCAATTTAGAAAACTTAAGATGATTCAAGAACGAATACATAAGTTTCACTATTTTTAAGCAATGACTATTTCCAGAACAAGCACATCCTCTTTTACAACAGTTTATTTATACCTTTTTTTTCCTGTTCTCTGCTTATGCTTCAGCCACATAAAAATGACATTCTAGATAGTCTATTTGTCTGGTTTGACATGTGTATCACTTTCAGTTCACAAAGCATGTGTCTGGAAGAACAATCCCATCTTCTTTTAATTGGCCTTTTCTCTTCCAGATAATATATTTTACGGATTATTGTGAAAGTGGTGATTTCTAAATATAAATACGTTAAACGTGTATTTTGGGAGCACTTTGTACATGATACTATTCATGTGTTACATTGTTATTATAAGATATGCCCTGTTTATGGACATATTGTTGGTATTTCTTTGATGAGCTGACATCATTAAATATTTCAAGTGTTAAACATTCTCTTTATGGAGCTAAAATCATGAACTCAAAGTAAATTTTAAGTCCGTCCACTTCTAATTATCTCTCAAAGGCATGACAACCTTTGCCACCTTGAATCCCAGACATGCTTGTCCAGTCTGAGATTATATTAGCATCCAAGTTAAATGTTTACCTTCCCAGAAATGAGGAGGTGAACATCATACATCATGTCAGACTAAACCTAATCTTTATGGTTGTTAACAACATGCATTAGTCATCTATTGCTGCTTAATTAATTATTACAAATTAAGTAGCTCACTATTACAAATATAGTAAATACTGACTTACTGTCTTATGGTAGTGAAGACAGAATTCTAAAATCAAGTTGTCGATAGAGTCATATTCCATTTGGAAATTTCATAGGATTAGAGATGTCCTTACTTTTTCCAGTTACCAGAGGCCATCTGCAATTGCCTTGTGTCTTCTTCCTCCATCTTCAGAGTATATTACTTCAGCATCTTCCACTGTCATAGCATCTCTTACGTTTTTTTTTTGTGTGTGTGTGTGTATGGGCTGCCACTGGGGATAGAATTCTGGGGAACTTGACTACTGAGCCACATAACCAGCCCTATTTTGTATTTTATTTAGAGACAGGGTCCCACTGAGTTACTTAGTGCCTCATTTTTCGGAAGCTGGCTTTGAACTCACAATCCTCCTGCTTGGCCTCCTGAGCCACTGGGATTATAAGCATGTGCCACTGCACCTGGCCATAGCACCTCTTTCTAATCTCTGCTACTAACTTTACCACTCACTTTGTATAAGAACCCTGTGATTACATTGAACTCATCTGGTTGATCTAGAATAATTTTCCTACTTTAATACTTAACAAAATCACATCTATAAAATCCTTTTGGATATAAGATCATCTGTTCACAGATTTCATAGATTTAGATGGGTACATCGTTGGGTTTTTAGTTATTTTACTACAACATAGAATGTGCAACTTTATCATCAGGTCTATTTTAAACACAAATTAAATTCATTAAAGAAAATAAAACTCAAATTGAAAAATAACACAAACAAAAGCCTTAACTTCTAGTAATTTAATTTTTTTTACTTTAATGTTGGTTTTAAAAATATTTATAGTCCAAATAACAACAACTGAAGCCACCTTATTATAGACTAAATAAATTCTATTTTCCTTATGATTAAAAACATCTTTTCATAGATCTATAAATCTTGAAGAAACTAACATAAATATTAAGTGTATCATTATTAATTGGTCACTAAATGAAAAAAAATGCAAAATTATTTTAGATTGAGTCACTTTAATAAGAAGCATTTTATTATCATTTCAATCACACATAAAAATAATAATCATAAATAAACTGAATATGTTCCCCATATCACACAAAAATGTGTTAATGGAAGATTACATGCAGAAACCCAAAAAGACTTAGAAGACATTTCAGTGTCCAAAGGAAAACAACTTATTTCCTATAAGAATTGGAAATAGTAGAAATGAAAGATAAAGGATGGTTTCTAAACAGTCCTATGAAGAAAGAGGAGGGGTTTTAGATGAAAAGAAATTTGATGGACACTGTTGAGAGTCACAGCGGAAGGGGCCCCAGCAAACTTCCAGCTGCCACCTCATGATTGGCTCACAGAGGACCCAGCAAACTTCTATCTGTCATCTGATTGATGAAGCTCATTGGGCTGTTTCCCCGCCCTTTCAGACCACGGAGCTGCTCATTGGGGTACTTTTTTTGGGTCTGCCCATGCAACCTAGCCAATGGGCCTCAAGAGCAGGAGGAGTGGGGGAGGTTGAGAGGCTTATGGGAAGCCGGTGGTGCCAGTTGGGCTCTGAGGGTTTTTCCTGAGGAGCTGTGTGGAGTGGTGTGTGTGTGTTCTAAAAATAAAGTTCATTTCTTTTGACAAGTGGCTCCTGAATTGTGCTCAGCCAGACTGCGGCATTTGGTGGCTCACAGGGGGAAAGACTGAGGGTAAGTGATAAGGTAAACTGCTCGCCCCTGAGGGCAGAGCAAGAGGATGGGTAGCAATTTTAAGATTCTTCTTTTGTTTTGCTTCATTTTTGTTTTAAATTGCCTGTCCCTGGAGATGTGTAAGATGGAAGAAACACCACTCACATCTGAGGAACAGATAGGGAGAAAGGACGGATGGACATTTTAGGAGGCTATTGTAATGATTTTTTGTTGTTCCAATTTTGTTTCACTCTGTTTCAGTTTTGTTAGGCGTTACCTTGTTGGGTTGTATTATAGTTATAGTAGAAAAATTCAAGTAAAAGAGAAGGTCTCTCGAGCTAGTAAGACAGAGAAAAAAATTCAAGTAAAAAAAAAAAGGTCTCTCGAGCTAGTCAGACAGAGGAAAAAATTCAAGTAAAAGAGAAGGTCTCTCAAGCTAGTCAGAGGAAGAAAGTTTAGAGCAGAAAAAGGCATCAGGGGAAAAGTTACAACAGGAGACTGCTACTAACACCTTTCTATCACCAGAGGGTGTAAGTGTCCAACCAACAGTGCCACCTCTACAGGAGACTGCTACTAACACCTTTCTATCACCAGAGGACATAAGTGTCCAACCAACAAGGCCACCTCCATATGCTGGGAGGTCCCCAACCCCGCAGTTGATAGATGGGATCCTGAGACAGGATATCAAATATTAACATGCCCTGTATTTGAGGCAGTAGGGCAGCGAATTCACAATGCTTTAAATTTCAAAACAGTGAAGCAGCTAAAAGAGGCTGTAACAACCTATGGTCCTCAAGTACCCTTCACTGTAAGCATGGTCGAATCCATTAACAACTTGAAACATGATGCCAGCAGATTGGGCTAATATGTGTAAAACTGTGCTAAATGGAGGGCAATACCTGTTATGGAAGGTTGCCAATGAGGAATTTTGCAAGGAGACTGCTAGGCGAAATGCAGCAGCTGGTTATCCTCAGAGAAATCTAGATATGTTGTTAGGAAAGGGACCTTATGAGGATCAGCAGCAACAAATTGCATATGATCCTGGCATATACGCACAAATTGCTGCAGATGCTGTTAGCGCATGGAAGGCTGTACAAGGACAAGGAGGTTTACAAGATCAATTATCTAAGGTAATACAAGGAGCTAATGAATCTTATGCTGAATTTGTAGATAGGCTTATTCAAACAGCTACCAGAGTTTTTGGGAATACAGAAAAAGCAATGCCATTAATAAAACAACTGGCTTATGAGCAAGTGAATCGTGGGTGCAGAGAAGTCATTAGACCATGGAAACATGAAGATTTAAACACATATATTAAATTATGTAGAGACATTAATGAACACGGGCAAGTTGTGGCAGCTGCAGTAAAACAGGCTTTAGATGCCAGGCCAAGAGCATGCTATAATTGTAAACAAACAGGACATTTTAAAAGGAATTGCCCCATAGGAGGAGGGTTTAACAAAACTAGGTATCAAAGGAGTAGAATACCGGGTATTTGCCCATGATGCTGTAGAGGGAGACATTGGGCTAATGAATGCCATTCTCAAACCACCATAGAGGGTACTCAATTATCAAAAAATGAACAAGGACCAGGTGTTTATCCATAATATCATGGAGAAAGGCATCGGGCTCCATTGCCAAAAAATGGACAGGGGGGCCCAATGCTCTGGGGCCCAAGACCACAAATATACGGAGCACTGGAGGAACCCAGCAACCCCATCAGGTTAGTGCACAGGACACATTGTCCATTAGATCCCTCATCAGACAAACCAGAGGGACCGCAGGGTTGGACATCTGCGCCTCCGCCAGAATAGTACTAACTCCAGAGATGGGAGTTCAAATCATTCCCACAGGGGTAAAAGGACCTCTTCCCAAAGGAAAAATAGGCTTATTATTGGGACGCAGCTCTTCTACTCTAAAAGGACTTATGGTACATCCTGGGGTAATTGATCCCGCTTATGAAGGTGAAATAAAAATTATAGCCAGTTCTCCAAAGGGTATATCAGTAATTTTACCTGGAGATAGAATAGCACAGTTACTAATAATACCCAGCCTACATGATAAATTTTCCAGTCGTACTGTAGAACGAGGTTCCAAGGGATTAGGCTCCACAGGTGTAGATTGGGCTATGCTGTCTTTAAATTTAGATTCTCGCCCCATGCTAAAACTAAATATTCAAGGACATGAATTTAATGGGCTACTGGATACAGGTGCAGACCTTAGCATCATATCTCGTCAGAATGGCCAAAACATTGGCCATTACAACAAGCCACTCAAACGCTTTGAGGCCTAGGAGTGACAACTAATGCCCATAGAAGTGCAATGGCATTAGATTGGAAGGATCCTGAAGGATGTGAAGGAACTATACAGACATATGTATTGGATCATCTTCCTGTAAATTTATGGGGATGAGATGTCCTAGATCAATTAGGTTTGACATTAACAAATAACATCAATCAAAATGCACCAACTATTATGACTAGACAAGGTTTTAGGAAAGGAAAAAGATTAGGAGAACAAGAACAAAATACAGCAGAACAAATACAAATAGATCAAGGAACGGACAGACATGGGTTGGATTTTCAAAAGGGGCCACTGAGTCAATCAAAATTACTTGCAAATCAGAAAGACCAGTATGGTTTCCCCAGTGGCCCCTGACTAAAGAAAAGATACAAAAAGCCCATGACCTGGTCAAACAACAATTAGCGGAAGGACATATACAACCTTCTGAATCTCCCCATAATACTCCCATTTTTGTCATCAAAAGAAATCTGGTAAATGGAGATTATTGAAAGATTAAAGAGCCATTAATAATGAGATGGCTATTATGGGACCTGCTCAATCGGGGATCCCTTAATTGTCTGCTTTGCCAAAAACCTGGTATGTTTTAGTTATAGATATTAAAGATTGTTTTTTTTTTCAATTCCAATTCATCCTGAGGATAGTCCATGTTTTGCATTTACTATCCCTGCAGTGAATCATGAAGGTCCTGATCAGAGATATGAATGGAAAGTACTCCCTCAGGGGATGGCTAATAGCCCAACTACGTGTCAAATTTATGTTAACAAAGTAATCCAGCCACTTAGAAATCAAAATTTTGAACTAAAAATATTTTATTATGTTGATGATGTATTATTAGCACACAAAGATAAAAACACATTGCTAGAATGTTATGCCACATTTACAAACTTATTAAAAAATTATAATCTAGAGATAGCAATAGATAAAGTACAATTAAATTTTCTAATTAATTATTTAAGAGTTCTATTATGCTCAACCATGGTCCGTCCACCAAAAATTCAAATACGAGTAGATCAACTCAAATCACTTAATGACTTTCAAAAGTTATTAGGAGACATAAATTGGATAAGACCTTATCTAGGTATACCAACAGGAGAGTTGGGACCTTTATTTGCTATCCTAAAAGGTTCATCAGATCCAAATTCACCCCGAATGTTAATGCCTGAAGCAAGAAAGGCATTAAAACTCATTGAAACATATATGGAAAATATGCATTTGGATAGAATTGATATAAGTTTGCCTTTATTATTTATTGTACTACCAACAAAAAATATTCCTACAGGAGTATTTTGGCAAGAAGGTCCATTATTATGGATAGATTTATTTTATTCTCCTAACACTATTCTTACTAGGTATCCTGAGGCTGTAGGACAATTAATACTCAAGGGAATAAAAGTAGCAAAGGGAGTGTTTAGAATTTTTCCCAATAAAATTATTACTCCATATACTATGGATCAAATTGATGAGTTAGCTTATGAGTTAAATACTTGGGCAATAGTCATGTGCAAATATAATGTTTCCTTTGATAACCACTTACCATCTAATCCTTTATTGTCTTTTGGGTCATCGCATCCTGTAATTTTTCCAAAAATGACAAGAAAAACACCTATCGTAAATGCTCCAAATATATTCATTGATGGGTCAAATAATGGTACAGCAGCAATAGTTAGACCTGATCAAACTTTTACATTTTTAGTACCCAAACAATCAGCTCAAAAGGTAGAGCTTAATGCAGTATTACAGGCTTTTGTGATGTTTAAAGATTCTGTATTTAATTTATTTTCCGATAGTCAGTATATAGTTAATGCTATAGTATCCCTTGAAGATGCTGGTAGGATTTCCTCTTCCTCTACTGTTTTCTCTTTGCTTTCCACTATACAAAGTCTAATCTGGCACAGAAAAGATCCGTTCTTTATAGGACATATCAGGGCACATACAGGATTGCCTGGAGCCCTTAATTTGGGCAATGATTTAGCAGATAAAACTACACATGACATACATATTTTCTCTACACTAGAAGAAGCTACATATTTTCATAAAAAGTTTCATGTCAATGCTAATATTTACAAAAGCATTTTAAAATAACTAAGGAACAAGCTAGACAAATGATAAGACAATGTCAAAATTGTGTGACCTTTTTACCACAAGTTAATCTTGGAGTCAATCCTAGAGGACTGATACCTAACCATATTTGGCAGATGGAAGTCACACACTTGCCAGAATTTGGAAAATTAAAGTATTTGCATGTTACAGTTGATACTTCTTCTGGATTTTTGATGGACTCCCTTCATGCCGGAGAAAAAACTAAAGATATTATAGCTCATTGCTTACAAAATTTTGCCACTGTGGGCGTTCCAAAACAGTTAAAAACAGATAATGCCCCTGGTTATACTTCTACCTCTTTTAAACAATTTTGCTTATCATTTGGCATTATTCATATAACAGGAATCCCATACGATCCACAGGGAAAAGGCATAGTTGAAAGAGTTCATCAAACTATTAAAATGTACTTATTAAAGCAAAAAGAGGGAATTGGGAAGGGGTATATATTCCCCAAAGATAAACTTAAAATAACCCTTTTTACTCTAAACTTTTTAAATTTGGATTCATCAGGACTTTGTGCTGTGGAAAGGCATATGTGTCCAAAAAATGTACATAAGCCCAAGGTACTTTGGAAGGATATTCTAACAGGACAATGGAAAGGTCCTGACCTAGTGATTGTCTGGAGTTGGGGGTCTGTTTGTGTGTTTCCACAGGGAGAACATCAGCCAATTTGGATTCCAGAGAGATTAACTAAAGCGATTTCTACAGACCAAAAAGATGATAATTTGGCTCAAATCCATAATAGCTGATACCCAAACCTCCAGTTTGGGTATCCTTACATCTGTGACAGAACCAGGATGCTTTTTTCGATATCTATTTTATTATTACCCTTTCCCACATCATGAAGTTTTCTTTTGTTTTTTGAGCTCATACAGACCTAGGTTAATGTTTTGCTGATCAGTTCTATTTTTTGACTATAGAGTTTTTAAACATTGCAATGGAGATTTCACCTGTAAAAAGTTATAAGGCTTTTACTATTATGTTATGTGTTGTATGTATTATATTATGTGTGCACACTTGTGTTTTATATTGTATGTTTGTATGTACGTATGTCCATATATCATATATGATGAGCGCTCATGAAAAAATGGATCCAAATATTTTTTTTTTAATTCATGTGATATAAATGGTTTAAGTTAAATTGGGTAAACAGCTGTTGAGGTTTTTTTTAATATGTGAACAAAAAATGAGGCTAACATATCTGTTTGTTTACTTTCACCTTTCCTTTTCATTATATTTAATAATTCTGTTCAAGATAATGTAAATTGTTAAGTAAATTGTTTTCTTTTAGTGCCTTCTGGAATGTTACATATTTTTTTTCTTTAGCCATTATTACCAGAATTCCTATCTTCATCCCAGTGCCGGTGAAGACAAAGATAAAACCAATCTACAGCTTCTGCAATAGCCATCACTGAACTGCTTGCAGAATTGCCTGGACTATGTATCACTTGTATGCATTGTGAACTCACTTGTATGCATTATGAACTATCTGTTGGTGCAGCGTCTTGTGGTAGTGTTGAGGTATTTTTGCTGATGATCTTCCTCCCTTCTGCTTTCAGCTAAAATTTGCGGGCCAACAGAGGTGAGGCAAAGAACCTCACCCCCCCCCACTGGTACAAAGACCTATCCACAGGTGTGGCTGTATGATGGACTGGTAGTCAATTATGGGAAAGATCCAATTGTAATGGTACCAACCTAAGTCAGGAGGCTGATGCCTTGTGGTCAGTTCATCAGATGATGGGTAAGAACCATATGTACTATAGGACAACCTAAGGCAGGCAGGGTCCCTAAGCTACATGCTTGTTGTTTAAACAGAGAGAGGGAGATGTTGAGAGCCACAGCCAAAGGGGCCCCAGCAAACTTCCAGCTGCCAGCAAACTTTCAGCTGCCAGCATACTTCTAGCTGCCAGCAAACTTCCAGCTGCCAGCTGATGATTGGCTCACAGCGGCCCCAGCAAACTTCTAGCTGCCAACTGATTGGCTCCTCTGCAGTGATGCTCATTGGGCTGTTTCCCCGCCCTTTCAGACCACGGAGCTGCTCATTGGGGGACATTTTTTGGCTCTGCCCACCCAACCCAGCCAGTCAGCCTCAAGAGCAGGAGGAGTGGGGGAGGTTGAGAGGCTTGTGGGAA
Organism: Callospermophilus lateralis; assembly: GCF_048772815.1. NCBI lineage: Eukaryota > Metazoa > Chordata > Mammalia > Rodentia > Sciuridae > Callospermophilus > Callospermophilus lateralis. Next base: position 796,256 of record NW_027513711.1, read on the forward strand.
GCCGGTAGTGGCAGTTGGGCTCTGAGGGTCTTTCCTGAGGAGCTGTGTGGTGTGGTGTGTGTGTTCTAAAAATAAAGTTCATTTCTTTTGACAAGTGGTTCCTGAATTGTGCCCATCCAGACTGCAGCAGCTCACAATTTTGTGTTATGTTTTTCTGGTGATTGAATTACCCATGCAACCTGCTAGCTGATGTGAACTATCCCCAGTAGGCCTCCTAGCTTGCCCCTTTGTACCCATACACTTCCATTCAGAAGCTGAATAAACTAAAATCGCTTTTGTAGAATTCACTATTTCTACCATTTTTACACAGATTCAGCACCTTGGCATAGATGCTCTTATACATGTGGAGTTAAGATGTGAACTGGTGTGGAGCCCATTTTTTAACTGATGGGCACTGGTTCTTCTCAAGATCAGTTCTGAAGACATTGGGTTTTTCTACAGCTATCCAATTCCTAGATCCCCTGTGTCAACAGGAGAGGGAGCAAGTGAAGGCAAACTATTGACCTGTTTATTAGAACCAGGTGTTCCAAACAATTCCTGTCAAGGCTTCTGGTTGTGATGTTGAGTTTGCCTCAGCAGTCCTACCAGAAGTTTTAAAAAGCATCTGGTAACTATGTTAAATCTGGTTCTGTCTTAATATTTAGAATGATATTAATTCCTATAAATGTCCCAAAGTGTGATGTTTGGATAGCATTTAGCTCCATAAATCTGCATGTTGAAGGTAATAATGGAACCAAAGACACATTATCAGAACATCATTGATGTATAAAGATCAGTGATGGACATGGTTTTGAAGGCAGTCATCCAGTAAATTTTTTAGGCACAGAAACACTGGAGAACATGACTATCAGAAACTAACACAGTAAGAGAAGCCTATCAGAGAAGGTGGTAGTGGAAGAGAATATATAATACCATCTTAAAGAAAGTTTCAAATCTTTTGAACATTTCCTTTCCACTGCTTTATTAAGTTTCCTTTTTATTGTCCCTGTGTATTTTCCAAATACTCATTATTTCTTTACATTGTAACCCCAACTTGCAGTTTCACATGCCTATGGTGTGGCCAATGGTGAACCAATTCATTCATACTATGTAACCAAGCAATTATTTTTTATGCATTGCTTACTATCATTTCTTATAAAATTTAAACCAGAGCTTATTCAAAATTTTATTTCTTCATTCTTAATTTTAAACAGCTGAGCAAATATATGTAAATTTGCAAAATCAAACTTATTCAACTGTCTACAAATTCATATTACCAAATTTGTATGTTCACTTTCATATTTGTGCACACATATGTATGCACACACACACACACATACACACACACACTAATTTTTATTCTTTTGTCTTTACCTCTGGAAATAATGTTTATTATTCCCTTTATTTATTTAATATGTCTCTTTTTATTGATACAAGATTCATTAATTCATTCAAAATTTTTAGAAACTACATGTGGAACAATAAATTATGGGCGATGATATAATAACAAATTAAATATAGAGTTCCTGGTACCAGAATTCTTAGAACTTGTAGAGAACATAAAAATAATGAAAAGCAGCTGGTGAAGGAGATAGTGAGGGTGATATTTTCTGTGAGGCTGTCAGAGAGAACCCATTTGGAATAAACATTTATGCAGAGAGCTGGAAGAAACCTCTCACTCTGCTTTCTGCTGGTCCCCTTATATTGCTTTGCATTAGCTTTTGATATATTTAAGATTCACATTTATTTCTCATGTGTACTATAGTATTTTACCCAGATCACATTTTATCTTTTAATTTGGCTTATGTTATGTGTAATATATATGAATCTTTCCACAGTGTAGCCTAATTTTCAAACTTTCTTTTATGATTTCTGAACCTTGTAATCATTAAAAATAACTTTCCAATCAACATTTTTGAAATAATATTTTATTTAATATTTTTACTATTTATTTACTTCTTACATTAACACATGGATTCACTTGGACTTTATCTTGACATAAGTTATAAAATACTGATAAATAGATAAACAAACCTGTTCCTTTCTACAGCATGATTTGAATAATCAAAACTTTCTATGTGAGATGTTATCTTAATTAGAAGCTAAACTGTTACGTATGTTTCAGTACATTCTGTACTTATTCATTGGTTCCATTTAACTGTAGATTCATTATTACTAAGTGTAAGGTAAATAACTTAAATTTTATAAACCATTTTAGGAAAAGATTATCAATTCAGGACAAATATAAAATAATATAATCTATATCCAACTCAGTTGTGCAAGTCATATTCATATAGATACATGTCACAATGTATCCTTGACTCACCATTCACAGGAAGATGATTTTACTAAATGTTTGTTTTAATCAATAAGGATCAAAAGCCCTTTCTCATGAAAGATTATTCTTTTTGTAATTGCTAGTTCTTTATCCTAGCAGAGTTCCCATAACCTTTAAAAGTATAATAATGCCTAGCCAACACAGTGTGAACAATTCATTGCATTTTTTTTAAGTAACATTTATACATAAAACTTTTGTTCTGTTTCAGTAAGTCATTCTAACATATGCTGGTTAAATTCTGTCTTCTTGTTACAGCCTAAATCTGTTTTCATTCAGGTTTGTTACTTTATGCCTTTAAGCTAAAAAAGGATATTTAAAATCTTGAGAGAAATGATTCACACTCTCTTTGGCAGCTAAAGTTACAATGTTTGCCTTTTGCTCACTCTTTGGAATTTGATGAACTAAAAGATTAAGACAGCTATACCACATGTATAAACCAAATGCTTTTAGTTCTCATTCTGACAACACAATTGCTTGTGGCTTCTCAGAGAAAAGTCACTCTTTGCTGTTGTTAAAACTGTTTTCATAGACTAAAAGTGATGGGAACCTGTCTTAAGAATTTTATTCTTCTTTTATTTTTTACATGATGTTGAACTGGATTTTCCTGTTGATGAAAATAAAAAAGGTCAATTCTCAGTGACAGATATAAAACCTAAAGCACATACAACTTGCCTCCTGGCTGCTCTGAGTGTCTCCTTGCTGAGACCATAAAACGACAAAGTTTGGAAACGTCAAAGAAAGTTAATCGTGAGTCAAGGAGACATTGTGACATGTATCTATGATCTAAGATAAATCTTTCCAAAAAGAGAGAGAAATATAGGGTAGTGTGTCTATTATTGCATGAAAAGTACTTTAAAAATATACGGAATAGTCACATTGAAAAGAGTATCACGATAAACTCTCTAGAGAACACTTAAAATAGAAGTAAGGTTGGGGCTAAGATTTAACAGATGGATTCTCTAGCCCATAAACTTTATCATTGAATGATCACAACATTTTTATCATGTATACATTACCATGTTATAAGAGAAAAATTCCAAACAATTTATATATATTTCCAAAGATTGCTACCTGGAATGAGAGAAAAACCACGGCTATAAATCAGGACTTGTTTGAATTCTAAACTCTTGCCTCTTCAAATTGGTGTTGTAAAATAGTGTCATCATAGACACTAGCACAGGGGTTAAAATCCTAATTTTAATCTACTGAGGGCGGGAGGATGCTTTGCTACTTTAGGATGATGGAATCTGCTTCACAGAGCTTTTGTGAGGCAGGATATTCAAGACTCCATGACAGAACTTGGGGCATAAAAATAAAATCAAATTTAGCTGGTTTTGTTATTATGACATTCTTGTCCATACAGTTAATATTGCAAGGAAAAAAAACTGTTCCTGTCTTTAGGGATCTTAAAACTTAGTATCTGAGCAAATTTTCTAGTAATCAAAACATAAGATGGGGTTCTATGCTTTAAAAAAAAACAAAACAAAGATGGATAGTAAAGATAGGAGAAGGGAAAATTCACAGAGATCAGGAGATGGTCAGTTCTATTTTGAAAACAGGTCATAAAACTTTTCAAGAATGAAAGAGCCTTGAGAAAAGTATTGCAAAACTGAAAAAAATAAAAAAAAATTCAATAGGTTATGACAAAGATGTGATAGAGAAAAACACTAGATAGGGGAGAGAACTATAAACTAGAAATAACATTTCTAGGAATGTTAAGAAAATGAATTTCAATAGGAGTGTATAAATATTTCACTGGTATTTATAAACTAGTAAAGGAAGGATGAGTTTGGAAATATTAATTGGGACAGTCAGAGAATTCTGTATACTAATGGGACAGAAACTAACAGGTGCTATTATCATCAGTATTGCATGCTAGATGTAATACATTTTGGCATGAAGAACCTTTTACTAAATTCATTGTTTGGATATTTACATGTTACATTTTTAATACATATGGGTTGAAAACCTATGGACAATGGTTAATATTAGCATGCAAAAAATGTATCCTTTAATTTAACAGTATTATCCTAGAAATATGCCATATGTGTATGAATATTAACACAAATTATTTCTTTTATGTGCTTTGACAAGCATACAAAATGCAGTTTTTGTCAGTTTATTCACATTTGTGGTAAACTGCAGCCCAGAAAACCAATTTTTTAAATCACAAAATAATCTCCTTCAAGAATTCAGTGGTTCTGTACTGTAACCCAACTGTTCCTCTTACTAGCTACATGACCCTGCATTTGTTTTACAGGCTCCTGAGGCCTTTGATTCAATATCTCTAAAGAAATTACAGACTAACTTATAAGCCATCATCATTTGAAGCCAAATCATTATGTGAATATACTTGTGTTAAATAAATTGACTGGGAGGAAAGAACTAAAAGTTATTTTACACAAATCAGGGATTTTGAGAAAATAAACAGCATAAAAAGTGTTAAAGTTATGGACAGTACACATTTTAACATTGTAGAATGTTATTATATGCTGCATCTTTATTTTCCTATAGAAAACATTGAACAGCAATTTTCAATAATAATCTATAAATTACAAATGCTGCCAATATTTTAAAGGAGGATTTTATAAAGAATTTTTCATTCTGCCAATTTTATGCTTCCTTCTTGTTCTCTGATATATCATTAGAAAAATACTCCCCAAATTTTAACATATATAATTAGAATTCTAAGTGAGAATGTGAAGATTCTGATTAGTAGGCTGGATTGAGAGTTTGCATTTCCAATTAGGTTTTAGGTAATGCTTATGTTACTGTCTGCAGAACACAATCCATGTAGTCAGATGCTAAAAGACTTCTTTAGTGGTTCCTTTTGATATGCTTTTTTCTCTGTGGGCTTTGTTGTCTACCTAGTGGATGCTATTTAAGTCTTCTGAAACTCTAATCAAAATCTACATAATCTACTTCTTTGGTATCAAAAGCATGAAACAAACCCTTCTCATACCATCCATATCCATCTTGTTGGAACCACATTTAAATATATTCAAAATGAGACAGTTTCTTTATGAAAAGGAACTTCTAAGGAGGCCACCTGTTACAATGCTGGGAAAAGTTCCATAATGCCCCCCCAGGTTCTTTACATAACATGCTCACTACTTTCTTGCTCCTTCAAATCTGTTCCTTATTTTTAAAACCAAGATCAGATCATGTTAAGCTTTTGCTCAATGGTGCTAAAGAAACCATTTCACTTAGAATGAAGCTCAGTTACCTTTCCATGTCTTACTCTTTCCATTGTTTTAATCTTTTTCCAAGATAATATAAATTTCTGCCCATGCTACACTGAATCTCACTATTCTTTGTACTTTAAACTTTCATGTTTGTCTAGATTTTAATCTATGTAGAGCAATATGATCAGAAAATGCATAACATTTCTTTCATCAATGATTTCCATTGCACTTAGGGTGAAATGCAGATTCTTTACCATACCTAGATGAATTTATTTGTCTGTCCTTTCAACTTTATCACATCACATTCCTCTTCTGTACCTCATTTTGCCCTACTGTTAGTTCCAAGAGTATGCCAAGTTCATTTACTCTTCAGTGACTTTCTACCTTGTGTTGCTTAAAATGCAATTTCATGGATATTCACATAGGTTGGTCTTAATAGAAGGACAACTTTTCAAATGGTTGTGTAATGAACCCTGTGAATAAATCTGAAGTGCCACTCCCAGTCACTACTCCTCATAAATTTTCTTTCATGCAGGTGTTACAACCTGAAATGATTTTGTTGTTTTGATACTTGACTGTATTTATCTTTTATACCAGATTAAATACTCCATATACTCTATTTTATAAACACTGTATTCCAAATATCTAGGAAAATGTCTGTGATAAGTAAGTATTTATGAGTAAGTGCATTATTTTTTTCAAAGAAGAATGACAAAAGCCACTCAAATTTTAAGATAATTGTATGATTCTAGCATAAAGTAAACATTTTATCCCATTTCTTTTAAAACAATTGAAACCAAGTAGGATTTTTTTCTGATATTTATTATAGAAACAGGGATTAACCTTAGCACAAATAACAGAAATCTGTTTCATACTACTCAAGATGGATTTATAAATCGTTTGAATGTTTGTAGAGTTTTGAGAAAAGAAAAAAAAGGAGAAATGTTAACAATTTTTCTATTACAATCAACAAGGAATATATAGCAATATTCTAAAACCTTATGTAAGTTATGGTTTGGAAATCCCACTTGGGAGATCTTTGAACATTATTTAATGTGTTTGTTTTAATATTATTTTCTTAGTTATAGATGGACACAGTACCTTTATTTTATTTGTTTTTATGTGCTGCTGAGGATAGAACCCAGTGCCTCATACATGCAAGGCAAGCACTCTGCCACTCAGCCACAATCCCAGCCCTTAGTGTATTTTTTGATGATCAAGTATTAACTAAATTTGTTACATGCAGGTTGTTTATATGTATTTACCTTGGACCAAACTGTTGAGTTCAGTAATTATAATGGAAACTTATTTCTGCTATTGAGTATTTATATTTAATACATAAGATTATATTGTCCTTCTTAAAATTTTGGCTTCACCAAATCTTTCTACTTCTGCATCTCACGTATGTGGAATTAGTATTATCATATTGATTTCATGGCACAAATAATAATTATGACTTGTAAAACCATGTTGCTTTTTACTGCCATTGAGTATGCAAAAATTTTAATATTTGCTTATAGCTTTTATTTTTACCAGTTGGTATCTTGAAACTCTTCTTCTAAATTCTGCCTTTCTCATGTTTATGCAGCTGTCTGTGTTAGAATTATGTAAAATATCCTTTTTCTTTGATGACTTTTAAATTTTCACTATTAATCTCTCCTTTGCTCCCTTTTATATTCCTAAAAATAACCCAGTTATTGTAGAAAACTCTTTCTCTTAACACACACACACACACACACACACACACACACACACACACACATAGATAAATGGTAGAGAGGTTTAAAAAAAAAACCCTCAAATTTAAGTATGTTTGGTGATGCACACCTGTAAGGATCACAAGTTTGAGGCCAGCCAATTTAGCAAATCCCTTTTGAAAGAAAGAAAGAAAGAAAGAAAGAAAGAAAGAAAGAAAGAAAGAAAGAAAGAAAGAAAGAAAGGAAGGAAGGAAGGAAGGAAGGAAGGGGCTGGGAATGCTTGTTGCTTGGTGGTAGAGCACTCCTGGGTTCAATCCTCTGTATCATACAAAAAAAAAAAAACAAATAAAAAAATCTTCAGATTGAATTGGAAAGGATATATTCCAACTAATTTCTACTTTATATTACATAATTCTGCCAAATCAAGATTTCTTTTCTTCCTTCTTTTATCTATTAATCACTATGCTATATGCTATAAATCGTAACTTTAAGGAAGAAAAAAGAAAATTTTTGAAAATGATCAAATGAAATTTTAATCAGAATGGTTTGGGATAAAGCACTAAATACATGTGGGAGAGATGATCAACACTAAATTTACTGATGAATTTTACAGACCTAAGGAGTGAAAACATATATCTTGTTCATTTTGACTTTTTCTTAAGTGTGCTTTGTATTATTCATAATTCTGATAATTACTAGAATTGTTCTCTTTGGATTGAAGAGTCATTATTTCTAAATTTTGTTCTTTGGTCTTCTCAAATGCAAAAAAATATATAGTGTAGTGGTTTATAAAGCAAATTTTGATATCATACAAAGCACAAGTTTACTCTTGGATTGGATCTGTAGAAAATAAGAACAAGTTTTTAAATTTGTCTAAACTCCTGCAAATAGATATAATAATTGTCTTTATGACATGTAAGAGATTTTTCTTTTATTCAGCATCCAATTTTTTTGAGACACATCCTTTTCATGGTATCAACAACTTGCTTTATTTTAAAGTTAAGTACTATTCTGGATTAAAAAAAAAATATGGCATATATACACAATGGAATATTACTCAGTCTTAAAGAAGAATGTAGTTATGGCATTTGCTGGTAAGTGGATGAAGCTGGAGAATAGCATACTAAGCAAAATAAGCCACTTCCAAAGAACAAAAACCAAATGTTTTCTCTGTTATATGGATGCTAATTCACAATAAGTTTGAGGGTTAGGGAAGAGTAGAGGTACTATGGATGAGACAGAGGGGAGTGATAGGAGGGGAGGAGAAATGAAAGTAAGAAGGGTAGTAGAATAAAAGAGACATTATACCCTATGATTATTACCCTATGTGATTACATGAGTGGTGTAATTCTATATCATGTACCATCAGAAGAATGTGAAGTTATACTATATTTATGTATGATGTGTCAAAATGCATTCTACTGTCACATATAACTAATTTGAACAACAACAACAAAAAAGTTGAGTACTATTCTTTGCATGAGTAAAATACATTTTTTAGTCTATTCTTCTCCTGAGGAACACCAAGGAAGATTTTACCTTGGGGTTATCATAACTAAAGTTGCTATGAATATTCCTGAATAAAAGTCATTTTATGCACATGTATATGGTAAATGGTTGAGATTATATTTGATGGATGAAATGTAGGAATTATTTTAGTTGTATCATTAACTGCCAGGATTTTTTATGACCTTTTACAATCCCAACCACAAAGTTTGAGAATCCTGGACTTCATGCCCCTGTTAGCTTTTGATGCCATCAGCCTTTTACCACAGACAATCAAGATGCTTATAGTGCTGATCACTGAAGGCTTTCTTTGTATTTTCCTCCTCACATTCTGCTGAGAACCTATTGTGGACTTTTTAGCCACATGTATATTACTCTTTTATAAAGTGCCATTTGACACATTGTTTATTTTAACTATATTTTCTACTATTCATTTGAAGGAATATTTTGTGCATCCTCATACAATTTCTATCAGACATACGTTTTGCCAAGTTTATCTCAGTCTGTGCCAATGTCTCAATGTTAATTTCTTTAATGATATATTTTGAAGAACAAAATCTTTTTAATTTTGATAAAGTCTAGCACAACACTTTTTGCAATTATTTGCTGCTATTGCTTCCTGTATTGTGCCCAAAGAAATTACTCTTGTTTTAGGAAAATATTCTACAAGATATTATTGTAAAACACTGATAATTTTGAGGTTTTTTTCTTTTTAATTTTTAAGCATATAATCCATCTCAATTTTTGTGTGGTTCAATTTTTTCCTAAATGGGTTTTCAGTTGTTATATTATGATTTCATTTATTGAAGGGAATTTTCTGTTTTGCTTTTTGGTGCTGGTGATCAAACACATGCCCTTGTGTATGCTAGGCTGATTTCTTCTCTTGAACTATATATTTTGTTCTGACTCTTCTGCCTTAATCGGGATAACTTATATACTTTTCTTGAAAATAAAATAACAGCATTTTTTTGTGTGTGTTTCTCAGCTCTCTATTGCATTCAATTAGTATAATTTTTTCTTTTTCTTTTTTACTTGTTTTTTGATACACATGACAGTCAAATATATTTTGACATATTACATATATATGGAGTGTACCATATTTGATTAGTATCCCATTCTTGTGGTTGAATATGATGTGGAGTTACACTGGTTATGTACTCATATGTGAACATAGGTAAAGTTATGTCTGATTCATTCTACTGTCTTTCCTATTCCCATCCCCATTGCCTTCCCTTCATTCCCTTTGTCTAATCCACTGAACTTCTATACTGCCCCCCTCCTTTTTGTCTGTTACCATCACCACCCACATATCAGAAAGAACGTTTTGGCCTTTGGTTTTGGGGGATTGGCTTATTGGTGTATTCATAAATTCTGAGTCTGGTGACAGGCTGTAGTATTTGAAATAATTACTGAAGTATAGGAAATGTGAGTTTGTCAACATTGTTTAATTTTTTAAGCAATTGTATTAGATAGTCTGAGTCCTTTACATATTCTGGAACATTTTCACACACACACACACACACACACACACAAAAGGCTTGAGAATTTTTAATGAGATTACACTGAATTTATAGGTCACTTTGGAAATAGCAACACTTCTAGATGAGATGTCTTTAAATACTTGGTTACTTTTAGGTCACTATTCATTTAGGTGTTCTTTTGTTGAGGGCCACAGACAAGTCAAGATGGTGCCAGGCACTTTGCGAGGAGGAGTGGTTTGTGAAGTAACACCAGCGAGTCATTAAGATGATGAGGATTCCTTAATGACTGACTGCTGTATGTAGATGATGTTAATTAAGTTAAGCTGTGTGTAATTAGTTAAGTATATATACCTCTGCTGTCCCTTAATAAAGCAGCTTCTCCCACTGTTTCAATCTTCACAAGTTGCTTGTAACCCCCTGGTTATTTTGCCCAGCCAGACTGTGGCATTCTTTCATTTTCTTCTCTGTACGTTTTAAAGTTTTCACATTACAGATATATAGAAAAGCTGTTGCTGAGATTATCCCTCCACATTCTGATTTTGATACAAATTATATTCTACTTGCTAGTGACTAAAGTAAAAATTGAAATATATTTGCGTCCATTAGTATTGCTAAACTAATTTAATAGTTCTAGTAGTGAATTTATATTATCCTTCAGGTTTTGGATAAAGATTGTGTGATCTGCAAATACAGTTATCTTCCTTCCTTCTTTCCTTCATCTCTCCCTCTGTTTTTCTAATTCTTTTACTTATATTTTCCATTTAATTTTGTTAAAATTAACAGAAATGACAAGACATTGTAGATTAGTGGTATTTCATATATTAAGGGATGAGAGTTCAACATCTGAAAGTAAGTGCAATGTTAACTCTAGATACTTTGTGCATATCTTTGAAAGAATGAGAAAGTTTATTTCTATTTCTATTTTTTTTTTGGAGATGCAATCAAGACCAGATGTTGAATACTCTCAGAGCTTTTTAAGTGTACCTATTATAATCATTCTCTGTTGTTGTTGTTGTTATTATTATTATTATTACTACTACTACTACCAGGGAATGAACGCAGGGGCACTTTAGCACTGATCTTCATCCCCAGCTGCATTTTTATTATTATTATTTTTATTTTGAGACAGGCTGGCTTTGAACTTGGAATCTTCCTGCCTCAGCCTCCTGAGTCACTGGGAATACAGGCATATACCAGCACACCCAGCTCTTTTTAATTGTTGACCAATATTATTTCTTGTTTGTTTTTCCATTCTTCAAGCTTTCAAATCTTATCTGGTCTTGATATATTCCTTTGGGTATTGCAGTATTAAGTTTAAAAATGCTTAAAAATTTTATAATTCATATCTATAAGAAATATTGTTTTGTATTTGTTAATTTTTAAAAGTTTTATGAGATTTTTCTGGATGCAGTGGCACAGGGCGGTAATCCAAAGGACTCAGGAGACTGGGGCAAGAGGATTCCATGTTAAGGCCAGTCTCAACAACTTAGTGAGACACTGTCTTGCCTCAGCCTGGCTGCGCACAAAATCACGAGCCACTCAAACAGGAACAAACTTTATTTTGAAAGTCCCACCAATGCCCTGTATGCTCCCCGGGAAATATGCCAACCCACACACGCTGCTTTCTCCTGGACACACACCAACAGGAAATCACTCCTTCGGAATTCCCTCCTACCGCACTTCCCCAACTAATGGGAACTCTCCAGGCCAAGGTGGACAGCAGGGGTCTAATATCCATTTGAATGCAGATCTTAACATAATCATATCATCTCAATGGCTTGTTGGCATCACCTTTCAACCAAAAATGCCATGCATCATTACTACTTGGCTATGGCTCTTAGCACTGTCTAAAAATAAAAAAGACAAAATGAATTGAAATCGCTGGGGATGTAGCTCAGTGGTTAAAAATATCCCTAGGTTTAATCCCCAGTGCCAAATAAGTGAATAAATAAATAAATAAATAGTTTTAGAAGATTTGGCTTCAAAATCTGAATTGGGAAGTATTCCTTCTGTGTTCTGGAGGAATTTCTATACATACAAATTCAGAGATTTTTCTCATTCTAAAATTTATAAATTTATAAAATTTTTTATAAAATTTTTCTTTTTGTACTTATGATAGATTTTTTTTTCAGTTTTTATTTCTTTATTTTCCCAAAGTGAAAGTAACTTACTTTTTTTTATGTAAAAAAATAGCTCGATAAATTCTGGGGTGCTCCTTCAGCTCAAGTCACACATTTTATGTAGTAGTTTTATTTTCACTAAATACAAACTCTTCTAATTTCTACTTTAATTTTTTCTTTGATCCAGGAATTATTTAGAATTATGTTGCTTGAGTTTCAAGTACTTAGCTCTTTTATAGATGTCTTATGGTTATTGTTTTCAAAATCAATCTCATCATCAACAGATAACATGTTCTGCCTAATTTCAATCCTCCTAAATATATTTAAACATTATTCCATAGCATGAGATCTATGTTGATAAATATTCAGGGAGAAACTGAAAATAATAAAGTTCATTGTTGTATAGTTCTATAAATTCCAATTCAAGATATTTATGCTATTCTTTTCTGTAACATCTTTTTAATTTTTTTCCATTTATCTCCATAATCAATGTAATATATGGATATTAAACTTTCTGACTTTAATTGAGGAATTATCTATCACCTTTTCTGTTAATTTTTGCTTCATAACTTGAAGCTCTTATGATTGGTAAATTGATTTCTAATCCTGACTTCCTGAAGAATAGAAACATCATTATGAATGTTTCCCTTTGTCCTTCACCTTTTTCTTTGAGAATCTTTTGTACCTGATATTGGTATAAGCATCTGAGACTTCTTATACTTAAATGTTGTATGATACTTTTTCATCAATTTTCTTTCACTCTGTTTTTTTTTTTGTTTTTTCAAGTATATCACTTTTGAAAATTTATTGTTGAAGCTTACTTTGCATCTATCCTTGCAATTTTGGCTTTTCATTGTTTTGTTTAGTTCATTAACATGTAAAGTAAGCATTGATATATTTTGATTTATGAATGCCATTTGTTTTATAAATTGTTTTTGGTTTCTTTATTTCCCCTTTTCTGTTTTTCAGATAACTTGCTATTTTATATGATTTCATTATTAATGTATTTAATTTACTTAAAAGGTTCAAATTATTTTTGGTGGTTGCTATAGAGATATATTAGTCAGGTTTCTCTATAGGAACAGGACCAATGGGAGGTATGATTGTAAAAAGGGAATTTATTTGATTGGCTTACATGATCAGAAGCTGGATAGTCTGGGTTAGAGAGCTGGAGAAATTAGTAGCTGCATAGTCCAAGATGCTGAAGCCTCAGAACAAGAGGGCTCAAAAATGTGACCCCAGGGGCTGAGACTGTGGCTTAGAGGTAGAGCACTCGTCTAGCATGTGTGAGGCACTGGGTTCGGTCATCAGCACCACATATAAATAAATTAAATAAAGGTATTGTGTCCATCTATAACTAAAATAAAAAAAAATAATGTTATCCCAGTACAAGACTAAAGGCTTCTGGAAACTCCCTGGAGAATTACTGGCAAAGTCTCCTCTTTTCCTTCTCTTTCTTGCTTTTCTTTCTTCCATTTCCTCATGTTTGAGCTCATTTAAAAAATAATAATAATAAGCTCACTGATTCATTAATCATTCTGGTCAGCCAATTATATTAGTTTTATGATGTTTCTGGAAATATTCAATACAAATGTATTTTTTAAGCATCATATTTATTACCTAATACTATGTACTCTAGAAGTTTATCAGGGTGATTTCATTGGGCTAAAATTTAAGTACTGCAGGGCTCCATTCCTTTCAGGAACTTCTATGGAAGAATCTGTTTACTTCTATAAAGTCAGGTTTTGTCTCAGTATTTTTATTTTGTCCTTCCTTAATCTTCAAAGACAGCAATACTCAACAGATCCAGTGTTACTCTCTGACATTTCCCAAAGGGAATTCTGCCTTTCTATTCTCTTGTTTCTTTTTTCACCTTCTGAATACTCTTGTGATTACATTGTGTCTGGTTAAGCCAGCATAATCTCTCCATTTCAAAGTCTGCTTGCAAATTCGTACTTCCAAGGTTTCTTTTCCCATGTAAAATAGCTTATTCACAGATTGAGATTTTGAAATGTGAGGATCTTTGGGGGGTGTCTAACAACACCAGTAAGTGACACTTTTTCTTTTTTTTAAATTTATGTATTTATTTATTTATTTATTTATTTTTTACAGGGACACAGCCACATCAATGTTTATAGCAGCACAATTCACAATAGCTAAACTGTGGGGCAAACCTTGATGCCCTTCAATGGATGAATGGATAAAAAAATGTGGCATTTATAAAAGTGAAACTTTTTCTTCAGATACTTGATATTTTGATTCTAGAGTTTTCATTTGGATTTTTATCATGTTTCTTTTTTTCTGCTAGAATTTTTTATATTTCTCTTATTATGGACATATGTTATTTTTCATTAATAACATGGTTATAACAACTGGCTTGATTCCAATTAGAATATAAGAAAGAAAAATCTGTGGTTAGTCTCTGAACATTTTCTTCTTGAGATTGAGTCATATTTTTCTATTTCTTCATGGATTAACTAGTTGTAGGATGCATGTTTAATTTTAAGTGTCAACTTGATTAGGTTAAGGGTTTGTCAATAGCTACCAACATTTTTTTTTGATATGTCTGTGACAGTGTTTCTGCAAGAGGTTGTCTTTGAATCCTATGGAGTCAGGAGGTCTCATCCCCTTGGCAGAATTCATGAATAGAACAAAAAATAGGGGAAAAGCACAAACTATTTCTGCTTAAGAAGAAGTACATTATTTTCTTCCCTTAAGAATTAATATTCCAGATTCTCTATCCATTAAACCTCAAGGATTTACACCATCACCCTTCCAAACCAGTGTACTGTTTAAGTATGCAAGGAAGAAGAAAAAAAGTGCCTGGTTTGCCAATGGTTTTGCATAACATGGACAGCTATGGCATTTCAGCCCTTTTCTGAGATATAACAGAAGGGGTATGGTAAAGAAAAATAATACCAGATGTCAGAAATTTAGCTACTGTACTTGATTGTGCACTTTGATTTCTAGGACAAATGGTCAGATATGCATTACACATCCATTTGTGGCCTACAGCCAATGTTTTGCTTGATAGTAAATGAAATAAATACAATTTGGAAGATGTTTGGCATAAGAATAGTTGATGAAGAAACCCCTTTTTCTCTTTTGCATGGACTTTGGAACTTCAGACTCTGAAGCCTTTGAACTTGGAAACTTGTACCAGTAGCACCTTGTGTCCTCTGGTCTTAAGCATGAGTCTGAGTCTCATACTATTAGCTTTCCTTTTTCTGAAGTCCTTGGACTCACACTGTGCTGCACTATGGCTTCCCTGGTTCTCCAGTTTGTAAGCAACACATACTGGGACACAGCCTTTATAATTGTGGGAAATAATTCCTCTAGTGAATTCCTTCTCATCCATCTCTTCATTTATCCTATTAGTTCTTTCTGGAAAATCCTTAGTAAAACAGTATATCTTGAACATTTCAAATGTTATTTTATATATTCCTCCAAACAATGTTGTTTTTTTGTGTATTTGCATTTTATAGCAATTAATTCGTACTTAATATGCAAGCTTTGTATCTTGGACTTAAGTTCAAAAGCCAGTCCAGTGATTTTAACCTTTGTTGAGCTGATTAGAGTATGCTCATACACATGGATCATTTGTAAGATGGAGATTTGAGAATGCATTATACCCATAATTTATAATGTCTCATCTCATAGTCTATCAGTTTTTAGAATACCTCCATCACTTTAAAAACAAATGGGCTGTCCCAAATTTTGTTATCCTGTGCTTTGACACAAAAATAAGTGAAGATTCTTCTCAAAGTTTTAGTTACCTTTCAATCCTAAAGACTTAATATATAGGTAAACCAACCAAGGCCATTTCCTTTTTCCAAGTGTTAACTTTTAATAAGAACCTTCACTTTTTATTTCTCATTTTATTTTATTTTATTTGTCAAATATCTTGCTCAAGGTAAATTATATACCTTTGCAGGAAAGTTGGAGTTATTGGCGCATGTTTTTAAAAGAAATATTATGAGAGGAATGCTAATATTTTCAAATTTATGTCCTAAGTTTTCATTTTCCTTACTTCCAAGTTTACTTAGTGAATTTCAAAATTTTAGATATGAATCATTATTCTTTGCTCAAAGTCTAAGTGAAAATAATTTTTATTTTTACAAAAACTTGAAGCATTTTTAAAGATATCAAAGAGAAACATTGATGTGCCTCAATTCATGTCTCACATTCCTTTTTTTAAAGAGAGAGAGATAATTTTTAATATTTATTTTTTAGTTTTTGATGGACACAACATCTTTATTTTATTTTTATGTGTACTGAGCCACATCCCCAGCTCTCACATTTCTTTTTAAAAAGGATTTTGAAGCTACATATAAATATAATCTACTTCATTCACTCATTCATAAAACTGATATTTACTCAGCTTCACCTATGTGTAACACTTTTATTTTTCAGTGAAGAAAATATACAGATGACTAAGAATGACATGGCTCCTGCAGCTAAATGAGGGAAAGAAAATTTAGAGTGCAGTGTCAAACAAACAAAAAACTGTAATTAGAAGGGGAGCTACAAAGAGAAGCAGCATGCTGATAAAAGTATATATTAGAGGAACATCATTTAAACACGGAGTCTAAATGTACTCAGACTATCCTGAGGAAGCACTGTTGAAGAGAGACTTGACAGAAAGCAAGATTAAACTAGCTGAAGATTGTATGCATTGCATGAGCACTGAGAGAAAATTTCAGGCAAAATAACTAGAGTGGAATATTCAAGATGATCCTGAGAAGAGGTCAGAATAGAATGTGATGAAAACTTAATGTTGAATGAGATTTATGAGGTAGATCAAGACTAGATGATTGGAGGGTTTTCAGGCCAGGCTGAGTATTTCAGTCTTAGTCTTCAGAGCAACAGATTTCTATTTTTTTTTTGTTCTATATTACCACAAT
This sequence comes from Callospermophilus lateralis, assembly GCF_048772815.1. Classification (NCBI taxonomy): domain Eukaryota; kingdom Metazoa; phylum Chordata; class Mammalia; order Rodentia; family Sciuridae; genus Callospermophilus; species Callospermophilus lateralis. The sequence continues at coordinate 813,466 of NW_027513711.1, forward strand.
TAACTCTCACAACATTCACAGGTTGACAGTATAATTTTTCTATATCTTTACAAAATTTGAGTAAGTTTTCCCTCATATAAATCATGTCTATTCTAAATTATAAGAACTTTAGTATCATGCATAACAAAATAGGACAAATAAATATAAAACTTTTGCATGGAAAACATAAAAAAGAAAAATAGTTGAACATGTTTGTGTTCAGTAAGCTAGATATATTTAATGTTAATTTAAGGGTGGTTTGATGGAGGATGATCCACACAGAATGTCTTTTTTTGTGTGTGTGTAATATTTAAAGCATATTGATAAAGTGTATACCTGAACAAAATTAATGACATCTGTAGAAGTTCCAAAGGTTGAAATGATTTTCGAATTCATAGTTTATGAACTCACTGGAGCATGGTCATATCTTTATCATATAAAAAACATTATTAATCATGCATGTTTCTTTCAGGGGAAACAAGCAATAATGACTCTAGGATATATTGATAAAATTGAACCTGTTGCAAAAGTATTTAGCAATACTTCTTGTTTCCAAAATGTCAGTGTAAATACCTAAAAATCATCAGTATCTATATTTAACTAGAAGTAACAGGATTCATGATTGATAAATATTCTAATATTTCAAGACCATTTAGAGATCTCTTTTAAGTCTGAGGGAAATGTGTACTGTTATGAAATACCAGAAGAAATCCAGCTGTATTCCAATCCCTCTTCAATCTATCATCACAGAAAATATTGACTATTTTTTCCTGAGACATGCAGCTGTCAACTATCTAACTATGGGTCTAGATTTACATTATAGTTTTATTTCCTACCTATTCATTTTCATCTAAAACACTTGTTCCATGAAACAGCTTTTTGCTGTCTGAAAAAGGAAAGCAGGATATGCAGTCTCATCAAACCTGTCCATGGATGTACATGAGCACAGCAAATAACATTTGCTGAATTCAAGGGAATATATTTCTACTTTTAGGAAATGGCAAAATCTCTGAGTATTTTCCATTCAATATTAAGGTCATATTCACCATTGCACTAAGACGATATCTATTACATAGCAATAGTCATAGGGTCCAGCATCTTACCCCCACTATAAAACCCCATTGTATATTCAAATACTTCCAATGAGTATGTGCCTTTCTTGAACAGTAGACCAAGTGAAAAAACACCTATTTGGATATGCAGATTTATGATTCTTTGGAAAATATTAAAAAGGTTTTGTATGTAGTAGTGGATAGAATATATGAATGAAGGTATGAAACACTACAATGATAATGAAATCCAAAATGTAATTGCTCAACAGAATGCAAAATTATTTATTTCTTTTTAAACAATTCTTGGTGAGTGGTCAGAATGATAGGAGCATTCTTTCATGTGGTTTTATGAAAATCTGGGCTATTTCTCAGAACTCCATCTTTTTTCAGGATAACATTTTTATTAGGTTCAGACATTCGATGGAAAAACGTCATTAGAAAAGAGTTCTAAAAGGGCTGTGTGTGTGTGTGTGTGTGTGTGTGTGTGTGTCCTATTAGCTCAGTATCTCTCTTATTTTAACAAAAATGTATTATAATAAGAATAATTTGCAGTTTTACATTCATTATTCTGAGCACTTTTACAACTAGATAGTCATGGAATTTAATGCTGAGGCTGATTATTAAACTGTTTTTGTGATAATTTTTCCTTCATTTTATTTACTTTTAAAATGGAATTTGAGTATATTTGATGCTGTCTTGATTCTGTCATCTTCTTATGTTTTCTCTCTTATTTTCATTTTCTTGCTTATCTTATACTGGTAGAACATTCATCTTGATTCTTATATCTTCCTACCTGATATTGAAATGTTTGGTTTTGTTGTTATTCTTTTGATTTGATTTTCATGTACTGGGTATTGAATATGCTGTGTGAGCACTCTGCATGGAGCTACATTCCCAGCCCCACACATTATTTTTTATTTATTTTATTTTTTAGTTTTTAGGTTTCCTTTGATTTTCTGATTTTTCCTTCTTATAGCATCTTCTATTTGATTTCCTCTTCAGAACATTTTTTAGATAGAGTTGCAACTTTGTTTTATCTTCTTTTTTCTTTCTTTTTTTTTAATGTTGCCTATTTTATCAGAGTTCTTTGTCTCTCTTTGTTTTGTTCACTGGCTGTTATGTCAATAGTGTCCTCTGAGGTCTAACAATCCTGGGACCTATACACAACCCGTAGTGAAACAAGAAAAGCTGATAGAAATGTCTACTAAGATGGGGAAAAAAATCATGCTTAAGAGAATTTATTTTTTCAATTATATCCCAAATCTGGTAGTGCTTAAATGCTAAAACATGGATGGAATGAGCTCATTTATTTATACATGAAAACTTTGAGCCTGACTTATATCACATCTGCTTGATTATATCCATCTATAACTCAGAATTGTAGTTCGAAATTTAGTAGCTGGACATGTGATACATATCCCACTTCCCTTGTAGTTATGGGTGATCATGTGATTAATTCTTCTCAAGGAAAGGGAAATGAAAATAGCATCGTATATATTTGCTTGTGTCTGTACAGACAGATAAAGAGGGCAGAGGGAGATAAAGAGGGGAGAGAGAAATCAGAATTTTAAAAAAAAGAGCTTTAATTTTTTTTTAAAACGAAAGAATGCAGAGAGTTGATAACATTAGAATTTTTGCACATATGAATTCAAGCAAGTATATTGGTAAGTAGAAAGAAACTCTTACATAACTCAAAAATTTTAAGGAACAATTAATTTTAGTCTAAAGCTATATACCCAGATTAAATTTTAATAATATAATAAAGAATTTTTTAAATAAGCCACCCTTCTAAAATGTCACCCCTTTGATATCTTTCTTAGGCTGGAGAGATCCACAAAACTAGTGCTTAATCCTAAAAAAGAAAAATGTGGGTTTCTGAAAAGAGAACATTTGATGAAGACAAATCATATAAAGTATCTTCAGTATAAAATTAAAGAAAATAGCAAGAGAATTGGAGCATTTTGGATGAATAATTAGCCTGGATTTGAACAGAGAAAGGAAAGGCTTACTAAGAGGAAAACAAGTACAGGTAGCAGTGAAATTATATGATGATCTTTAATGTGGTTTTGAATATTGAATCCAATCTGTCCATTGTTTTGAACAGTTATCTGAGACTGTTGTCAGTGTGAACAATTAATAATAGGTATATTGAAAAACAAAAAAGGCAATTTATTCTAGAAAAAAGGAAAAGGTTGAAGGACTAAGTAAAGTTAAATGTGAACATAGTGTATTTCTTAATTCAAAGAAAGTGATATTTATGAGATTATAAATGCTTAAAGTTGGCTTATCAAAAAATATAACTATTATTGAACTGAAACAGAGAAAGAAATAGGGAACTCCAGTAGTATAAGTGATGTAATTAAAACATAAGGCAGGTCAAGGGATTATGCTGTATGATGTTAAATAGACAAGATAAGCATTGTCGCCAAATATATATATATAATATATATATATATATATATTATATATATATATATATATATGAAATGAATAATAATAAAATAAAATGTAAATAAATATAGAAAGCAGTGTTTTAGCATAAAAGGGAATTTTACTAATATCTTATTAGGAGGGTTTTTTCCTCTACTTTTTAAATGTTGTCATATCTTAATTTAAAACATATTTAGCTTGGGGTAGTGGTGCACACCTGTAATCCCAAATGACTCAAAGGCTGGGTGTAGGAGGATCAAAAGTTTGGGGCCAGCTTCATCAAGTTAGCTCTCCTCAGTTTAGCAAGACGATGTCTCAAAATACAAAAATAAAGAGGCTGGGGATATAGCTTATTCATTAAGTGCCTCTGGGTTCAATCCCCAGAAGAGAAAAATAAAATATATATTTATGTCGTTCTAAATAATGTGCTTCATAAAAGGTTTAGAGAAAAGTAGATACCCCATCATCCCCATTATTCAATGGTTGCAAGCAGGACACTGTCAAAGTTGCTTTCTATTCTGGGCCTTAGTTAATTACCCCCTCTATGGCATATGAAATAAGAGAGCACTAACAGATTCTCCAAATATGGCTAAGACACCATGCAGAGAGCCACTGCCTTGACAGGAGGAATAAAGAATGAAGTTAAATTATTTCCAAGTTGTCAGGGACCTGAATTAGAACTGGAACAGATTTTTAAAGTATGAGCCAAGGAGCTTTGTGGGTTTTAGGCTGAAGTTGATACATCATAGTGGCCAGTTCTTACTTACTTCCATCAGAGTTTTGCTTATGGTCAAAGGCTGATAAAAAAGGAATTGAATGCTTGACTATAAATATTTCATTACATATTTCATAAATTACTGCATATTTGAAGGTGTACAACATGATGTACTAATGTACATATGCATAATAAAATGGTAACTGTAGTTAAGAAAACTAATATGACCATCATCTTGCCCCATTTGCCCTTATTTATGTATTTGAAGTTAATATACTATAGCAGAATCTATTATAACTTGTTGCTTAAATCTGGCCTACTGTTCCTTTATGGTCATTTATATTTTCAACAGATTAAAAAAACTAAAATAAAATATCTCACATGTATGAAAATTATATAAAACTCAAACTTCAACATCCATAAATAAAGTTTATTGGAATACAGTCATGTCAATGACCTACTTATTGTCTCTGGCTCTTTTTATACTCCTGAACCACACTAATGCAGTTGCCAAAAAGAACGTGCAGACCACAAAGTCTAAGGATGGCTACAATACCCTTTATAAAAAGTGTTTGCCCATACTTGCATTGTAAGAAAATATATGCAACTGAGACTTTGAACTTTTTGGTTCTTTCACACACAATTCTAAGACAGGAATCCAGTTATTGTGATAAACACTGAAGTTTCTGAGCAAGGTATGAAAATTAATTGCAACAAGCCTTAAATCTCAGTTTCAGCTATCCCTGTCCTTTGAAAACCTGTTTCATAGGTACAGAGAAAGCTCACCCTTTTTTTTAAACAGAGAGTGAGAGAGAGAGAGAGTGAGAGAGAGGGAGAGAGAGAGAGAGAGAGAGAGAGAGAGAGAGAATTTTTAATTTTTATTTTTTTATTTTTTTAAGTTTTCGGCGGACACACATCTTTGTTTGTACCTGGTGTGAAAGCTCACCCTTAAACAGCTCTAGTTTGTTTAGGACATAATTAAATCTCCAGAATATTTACTGGACCAGCTCAGATTTCCAGACATGGTTATTTATAACTGCTAGCATCAGACTGCTGTAGTGGACTGCAGAAGGTTCTTCAGGAGAAGAAGAGCAACTATAGCATATCTATAACCACTAGCACCTTCTTGGTGTGAATATGCTGTACACCTGACTGTTATGCAACTATTTACATTTCTTCTTCCCCAAATGAAGATAGTGAACCTTTAGTCAGGGTTTTAAAATAAGCAACCAAGAATTTAATTGCAGTAGTATCCCTTGAAATTGCAATAAACACTGTATGAGCCTTGGAGACTCTGATTTACTTTTCTACAAATGTACAAAGGGTCAAATTGTCCAGATTATGCTAACATGAGGATCAATATGTTGTTCCTGAGAAGCAAGGTTCACAATTAAATGAAAAATGGGTACATTTGGTTTTCTTATATTCAATGATTTCTAATGGACTCTGAAAAGAATCCTTTCAGATTATCATACTCTTTCATATCACATACATTTAAAATTACTTATTTTTCACTTTATCTTGTTTCCCATTCTTCTTTCTTCATGAAAGGAAATCCAGGAGAAAACCCACTCAGTTCTGAAGAAAATGTATGTAGAAGAAATTAGAATTGAACATATTAGAGGCTGGCTGATTAAGAATTGTTGCCAGAAGACTAAATAATGAGTTCTAATCTGCCTCCTACTATGAACGGGTGTTGGAAGTTTCAAAACTAACTCATTCCTCAATAAACTGCAGGTAGTGCCTAGTAGATTATGTCTCAAATGAGGACACCACACTAGCTAGTGTTGCTTTCAGCAACATAGCACACAGCTCTCAGCACTCTCGCCAGCACCACAGTCAGGAGTTTTAAAACAAAGACTATGAAGAAGAAAACACACACACACACACACACACACACACACACACACACACACACACACTGAAAGCTCATTCATTTAGCAAAAGTTACTGTATTCAAGGTAACATAATTAAAAAGTGGACCCATTTTTTGAGTGCTATTATAATGAAGACGTATTAATGGATGAGGGAATAAATGTTTTGACATCCAGTATTGTTGGGTTGGCTGCAGAGTTGTCAATTGTTTCCATTTCCTGAGATCAACTATGAGACAAATACTGAAGTAAAAATAAATGAAATTTAGAAAAATAGAGTAAAATTGAAAGAATTACAATTGAAAATTTCAATTGAAAATGTATTAATAAAGACATTGATAAATTGTGAACAAAAATTTATTAAGGAATAGTCTTTGAAACTATCCCATAGCATACATAAAATAAGATATATCTCTTATGATAATAGAAAAATTGATGTGTCCATAAAATTATAGAGTATATTTTTATAAATTTATTTATGTTCAATCACTTTTATATATAAAGTACTAAATTTATTTGTGGCATTTTAACTTATTATGTTTCTACCAATCATACTATGAATTTCAAAAATTTATATGTATCCATGGATGTTCATAAACTTATATATTATTTACATTATTCCATTAGCATACTTCAACTTCATTATACTTTGTGCCCATAATCATTTTAAAGAGGAAACATGTATATTTTTTCAGTTTTTGAATACAATTTAAATTTATTTGTCATAATTATTGAGATGTCTGATTATAAAGGTTTGCATTTGTCTCAACGATGTTTGTTTTCTTCCTAATTTTAATTTTTAGAATTTCTTAAATTATGCATGAGTTTTGTTATCAAATTTGAGTTGGTTGTCCTCTTAATAAGTAAGGTTATCATATACAATGTCAAATGTATTTATTATTGAAGGGGAAAGTGAGGAACGAGAGATGGGTAAGTGAGAAATGAAAGTTAGAGACTAGGTAGAGATACACAGGAGAGTGGATTTGTCAGAACCTACAAATAAAGGCCCTCTCTCTATAAGACAGAGAGGCAAAACAGGTTTGAGTTCTGGGACTTTCACCTGGAAGGCTCAGGAATCAGAGCTGGGCAGGTCCTAATGCAGGCAGTTAAGGATTGGGTTGGTATGATGGAATGGTGAACCTTTCTCAGACAGGCCTTTGGGCAGGAAAGTGAAATGTTTTCCTTATAATGACCACTGTCATTTAATGCTAATATTCTAAGCAAGGACATTATAATTATCATTTACTTCCTATTTCTAAAAATGTTTCATGTTTTCTTGATATTCTCTGTACATTGCTATGTGTTGCCCCAGTTACTAAATTTTACATTTTCCTTTTGTACTTTAATAGGTATAAAAAGCTTTGTATAGGGCATAGATAAATAACAATTTTATTTTTTTAACTTTCTATGCCCAGAAAGAAATATTGTCAATGGACATTTATATTTTTGTTTCTTTTGTCCTTGTTTCATTGTGGTATGGGGGACTGAATCCAGAGTTCCCTGAATGCTGGACAAATGACTAACCACTGAGCAATCCTCTCTACCCTCAGGGGACATTCCTAAGTTAAAAAAAAGAAAACATCATTTATACCCTTCTTCTCCCTCTTCCTTCTATATTGTCACCCAAAATTTAATCAATGATTATTGTTTTTCTTTTTTTTGTCATGAACTTGTGCTTTTCTTTTAGTCCATCAGTGTTTAAAAAATGTTATTTTAAAAAACTATAATACTGTAGATTATTTAAAATTGCTTGCATTTGTGAATTCATTGGCTTTTCTAAATTGCTTCACCACTTATGTTTTCATTTTTGAGATATAACTACTTCTTGACATGGTTTAACTATTCTAGTTGAAGTTTTTTAATCAAAGGTATTCCTTAATTCACAGAAAATCAAATATCTTCATTTTCTTCAGTTTTAAGTACTAACTTGCTTTAGAACAGGATGAATTGATCTCAGTCTTTGATTTTCAGAAATCCACACACACTGCATCCTTGGCTTCTGTACTTAAGATTGCTAAGGAGTAGGTTGAGGAAAGAAATGACTCTCCATCTTGTTTTGCCCATCACTAGATTCTTCTCCAAGGAGCTTCTGGGTTTGCAGAAGATTTTTTTAAAAATTGTAAGTTTGATAATTTTACCAAGTTAATTACTCTGCCTATATATTATCTGTGATAAAAAAGACAGAAATTCATGTGTATCTTTCATCTTGTAATTGTTTTCTATGTATTTTTATAACAAGTAAATCATCAGTTCATTCTACTAAGGAAAGATAATTTAATTTTGTTTTTGCTACTGATGCTATTTCCTCTGGTAGGGATCACCAATAATCTGTAAACTGGATTTCCATTTTGCATATTTCAATAATAATGAAATTATTATTTCATTTTTTGTAAAAATTTTATGAGATATTCTTTAAATAAGTTTTAAATGCCCATGATTTACCTTGTGTTATTATTCTGCTTTTTGCTATTCCTGGTTATGTTTGCAAATTATACAATGCCATTCCTGTCTTAATTTCTTTCATAAATTCACTTTTCATCATTTCTCTTCCTTTATCATTCCTCATTTTAGACAGCACAAGTTTTGAGAATTCCTGAGAGAATAAGTAGTTTTAGCCTGCACTTCTGTTTTATTTCTGTTGCAATACCTCAGCACATTTTATTCATCTCCATGCTGTCTGGCATTTCTCTTTTTCTCTTCTGAGCTTGCAAAGGAACTATGCAGGATTCATTTTGTTGCTCTGCTTTTTTTCTAAGTTTATTTCTCTTTGAAGAGATGCAGTTATATTTGCACCTGATATTTTACCCAGAAAATTGTGATTGGAATTGCCTTTAGTTTTCTCCCTGCTTAGTATAAGGGAACAATTTTTGAAACTTCTTTTAAAAAAAAATTCTAAGTGGTTTGTCTCAGGGTCAATAATTTACATATTGTGTTTAGTACTTGGAATGACTTAAGTTTGAGAAAAGAGAAGAGATAGGGGTGAAAAGATAACAAACATGGTGGGGAAACAGTATCATTTATTTATTTTTGCCTTCAGCTAAACTTCATAAAAATCACTTTAGTTCCAGAGAATTCAAGGCACACAATTATGAGAGGCCTCTGATTAAACTTTAACCTTTGTCAGTATGTTTTCATGGATTTGTTTTCACACAAAGCCTATGTATTTGGTCAGAAGTTCTTTCTTTCATTCTTTGTTTTTATAGACAGAATTTTGCAGATTATAAAAACATCAACAGAATTCTAAGCCCTTTATTGTTTTTTTAATTATTTTTTAGTTGTTGACAGACTTTTATTTTATTTATTTATTTATATGCAGTGCTGACAATCTAACTCAGTGCCTCAACATGCTAAGCAAACACTTTACCACTGATCCGCAATCCCAATTCCCCTTTATTATTTTCTTAAAAATGCAAAAAAAAAAATAATCTAGTTAACATAACTACTTCCTCAAATACCTGTCACTTATCCCTCTGGTTTAACGGAAACTTGGACACTTGGACTAACATCTCTCCATTCTTCCTACCCCAGCCTGTTGAATCAGTCATTCCACAGTGTGTAGATATAACATAGTATTCAATTTGTAACACAAAAAATTATACGATCATAATTGTCAATATTTAATAAAATAAAAATTAACATGCCAATAAAGCAAGCAAACAAAATCAATACGGAATAAATTTCAAGACACTGAAGCAATTATGTAACAATCATGGCTTACTGATTCATCAATATATTTTATTTTTTAAGAAAATGTCACACAATATTCAGAAACTGTGAAAACCTTTTCATCTTTCTGTTTCAGAGATATATTTTCTCCCTGAATAGGTACATTATAATGTAAGCCAACATTACATTATAATGTAATGGAGGCAGAATAGAAATTTATTTTCCCTTATTATCAGTATGATTCAAGTGAAACACAACACTCCTACCTTTTGTAATATCTGTTTTAAAAAGGATTCGGCATGGAGATTAACTCATACATAGATCTTTTCTTTTATCTGAAGTAATTCCAGTATCCACCACTTCTATTTTATTGTACTAACATAAAAAAAGTTCAACAATTATTTTTAAGGAGATTATTACACAAAAATTTATAAATCATGTAACCATGCTACATTTAAAAATTTTGGAATGAGATTTATATTTCTTGAAATGTTAAGAAATTTAACAGTCACTTTTATTTTTATCGTTTGAGAAATGAAAGAAAGAACCATTGTAAGTGTGGAGAATATATTATTCAGCATTCTGCCACTGTGACAAAATACCTGAGATAAATAAATTATAAGGAGAAAAGATTTATTTTGACTCAGTTTCATAAATTTCATTACATGGATACTTGGCCCTATCTCTTTGGGCCTGTGTAAGGCAGAACTATATGCCAGGGACTATGTGTTGGAGAAAAGTTATTCATCTCATTTCAACTGGAAAGCAAAGAAAGGGAGGATGGCCTAGGTCCCAATATCCCCTCTAAGACATGCCTCCAAAAACCTAACTTCCTTCCTCTGTGTCCTATTTCCTAAAGGTTTGCCACCTCCTAGTATAATCACCATCTGGAGAAAAAGCCTTCAATACAGGGCCTTTGGAGACTTTTAAGATTCGAAGCATAACAGGGTAGAAAAAGTTTGATTTCATGTGTGACAGGACTGAATATATTTTGGAACAAGGATTGGAAATAAAATTCTCAAATAAGCAAGCTGTAATTTTTCATAGGAAAACTTGCTCTGAAGAGTAATAAAATGGAGACTGAGAGGTTGGTGGAGTTTTACAAAAGAAACCTCTGAGGGGGTCACATTTTATCTGAGTTTTAGTTAGTAAGTGTTTGGGTTTGCATCTTTGATACACAAGCGTCTGTGTAATGTAGTTTTTAATATGTAGACTGTACAGCCCTGAATTATCACAGTTGAGAGAGTTAAAAATGTGCATATCAAACTTAATTGTCTTAAGTCTCATAGCTATTTTCCTTACCCCTTACAAAGGAAAATAAAACTTGAGTGCTAAACTAAACTGTAAAAGGAGATATTTAAAATCAACCAATCACAGTTTAATTGTTTACTTTTGCTAATGACCATTACAAGAAAATCTGAAAACAGAGATACTTTGCAGAAATAAAGACAAAATTTGTTTTCAGGAACAAAACAAGAAGACTTTCCTCTGATGTGGAGAACAGAATAATGTTTCCCTAAAGAAGTTAAACTCCTGATTCCCACAACATGTGTTTACATTACCCAACAAACAAGAGGCTGGTAGACTGGATTAACTTATGGTATTTGAGATGAGAAAATCCAAGGCAAACTACTGTAGGTCCTTTACATTTTATTTATTTATTTCTAATTTTGTTATTAGTAGATAATAATTACAAGTAATCGTGTGATGCATTGCGACATATTCATCCATGCATAATTTTTTGCAGCAGCATTAGAAAACAAATACATGTGCCGAAGAAGCAGATGAAATAATTCTGCTCAAACATTAACAGAGCTTAAAAAGAAAAGAAAGTAAAACATTATTCTACCTCTGCTCATTCCTAGTTCCTGCTCTGTTCTCAGCCAGTTTCTTTCAGAGGTTTCAGGATGAGTAATTTGATATCCACACTTGTTGAAAAGAGGAAATGAGAAGACAAGACTTCACACAGGTGCCTCTAGGGGAAAGGGGCACCTAACAAGCATCAGATGACTGAGCTCTTTCATTCAGAGGTTTATTTCTGGGATGACTTTAGTAAAAGGACTTATTTTAGCTGAAGGCAGTCAGTGGTCATGTCTGTAATCCCTGAGACTTGGGAAGCTGAGGCAGGAGGATCAGAAGTTTGAGGCCAGCCTCAGCAATTTAAAAACCAATAAAACAAAAAAGACCATTGATAGAACTCAGTGTTAAAGTATACCTGGGTTCAATTCTCAGCATCAAAAGAAAAGAGTTGGAGTACTCTTTTAGAATGGACACATCCATGTGTGAAGTTTTAAACATTTGGCAAAAATATATCGGATCCTGCCCATTCCTTTATTAAGAACAGTTATGTAGGGGCAAAATATCTCTATTCCAGGCCTCATTTCTCCAAAGTAGAAATAGAAGATAGAAATAATGTTTTTAATGTGTATTTTGAAAAGTTTTTGTTTTTCAATTCTGTTTCCTTCATTGATTTTGATAACAGGAGGAAACCTATCTTCCCCACAGTTTAGATCTGATTCTAGTCTTTACACCACCAAAACACAAGATAAATGTTGTTACTTCAAATTCTGGGCCATACTCTACTATACTTTCTTTTGATTTGTAATGGGAAAAAATGTATTTGATCTGAGGAGTTACTTTATTTCATTTTTTTAAAATAATGTACTACAAGTTGCAAGAGTTCTTTGATATCTATAATATATTTCTAGAATCCTTCTTATATAACATTTCCTTATTTTTGTTCTTGTTTGTAAGTGTGCTGAAAACAGTTGTTTGAAAGAGAATTTTAAAGCTATCATCATTTCTAGAAATTTAAGCAAGCTTGTCAATTTGACTGTTCTTGTAACAACAGTGATGAAAAAAGCGTCTCCTTCTGTACTGACAGTCATGATTTCCCAAAGTATTTAAACCTCTCACCATTTCCATGGGGAAAGGTCAAAATACTGGACTAATGGAGATGGAGAATCCTCCAAGAAATGTGAAACTAGTTCAACATGATAACTTGAGTGCACAGAAATGTGGGAGGAGAATAAAGAGGAGTGGAAGATTCTAATGTCACTGTCTTCTTTGGGATGTATCTAGAGGTTGACCAAGATTCTGAAATCTCTCACATACATTTAATCACATAATGAATAAATAAATTTGAGTATTTTCAAGCTGCCATTGTATTTTTAGTTACTCTGAGCACATATATTAAAATAGTTTAGAAAGTAATCTCTAGATTATTAGAAAGAAAAGTTCTAAAATATTATAAAATGATGCTGCTTCTACAGATCAGGTATGTTACTAGTGATTATAAATAAGTAGGCAGCATTTTGTGTACTATGCCTTGTAAAGTTTCTGGGAAACATATTTTTTTAACAGTTTAAGAAAATGCAAATATAGCTTCAAGAATAATACATATTGTACCAAACCAAAAAAGCAATGTTGTATAAAAAAATAGCTGCATGTGTAGAAGCTGGAATAAAAATTCATCACATTAATTACCATTGAGCAAGTTGTGAGGATCATATTTATTTCAAATCTCACCCTGGTGTACAGAATTTGACACCAGATAGTTTCATACTAACAAGGAATTAACAATTTGTGGCTTGTTAATTGTTCCAGTATAAAGACTTAGGTGAAATAAATAGGAACCCATTTCTGTAAAATACAGCTGAAATACAGTTGTAAAATCAAACAAAATGGGAACAATAATTTCAGTAATTTTTAAAATGTGAGGGAAAAGGCTAGGCATTGCTACAATTTTTTCTTTAATCACTGTTTCTTTTCCCTGACTCTTTTCCTGTTTGGATTATTTGAAATCAAAATTATTACCACCATAATTTAAATACATACAAAGTAATTCATTAATAGTCTATATAATGATTAATTTTACATGTCAACATACCTGGGTTAAAGTATACCCAGATAGCTTATAAAACATTATTTTTGGTTTGTTCTTGAATGTATTTCCAGAAGATTGGCATTTGAATCAGTACACTTCATAAGGACTAGCTCATCCATCAGTGTGGTCAGGCATCGCCCAATCTGTTCAGGGACTGAGTAGATCTGTAGGGAGACTTTTTTGTTTGAGGAAGGGAAAATCTACCCTCTTTTTTTGAGTAGCAACATCCATCTTCTCCTGTTCTCAGACACTTGTGTTCCTGGGTCTTGGGCCTTGGAATTCATACTGAGTCATCCCACTGCCAACACTGGTCCTTTAGCTTCGGACTGCAGATTGTGGGATGTAGCCTTCATAATTAGTTGTAAAATAAAACAAAATGGGAATAATAATTTCAGTAACTTACAAAATCATATGATTAACTCCATAATCATATGAGCCACTTCCCATTATATATTTCCTCTTTATCTCTATCTATCTATCTATCCATCCACCCATCCATCAATCCATCCATTTAATTTCATATTGGTTTTTTTTACTCTGAAGAATCCTCATGCACACCATTTTACTGGAGTTACACTGTTGCATATTTTGGATATCATCAATTTTACTTTTTGACATGTAGATATTCTGTACTGTTTCTATTTTTTCACCACACTGAACATTAAGCATTGTGTTTGATAATCACAGGACAGAAACTAGAGTCTATCTTTAAAAGTTTAATTTTTTTTAGGTGTAGGACACAAGACCATTATTTTATTTACTTATGTGGTGCTGAGGATCAAACCGAGAGCCCCACACATGCAAGGCAAGCACTCTACCACTGAGCCACAATCCCAGCCCTACCTTCAAAAGTTTTTAAAACTTTATAAAAATTTAATTGTAATTACTTTTTAAAAGAAATTTTACATACATACAGGAAGCAGAATATTTTTTAAAATAGCTTTTAGGTGTAGAGGGACACAATACCTTTATTTTATTTTTATTTATTTTTATGTGGTGCTGTGGATTGAACCCAGAGCCTCAGATATACTAGGCAAGAACTTGACCACTGAACCACAACCCCAGCCCCAAGAAATAAAATTTTTAATGAAAAAGCTAGAACAGATTCTAAAACTTTTTGTTTCAGGACATTTTTACCCCCTTAAAATTTATGGAGTACTCTGAAAAATTTTGATTTACACCCTACTCCTTCTAATATTTACCATGTTAGAAATCAAAGTTGTGTTTTAAAAATTTATTGATTAATTAAAAAACAGCAAAATGCATTCAAACCTAAAGAAAATCCTATTAAAAATAGTTTCCAAACCAAAAATAGAAGAGACTAGTATTTTTTCTGCATTTTTGTCTTAAAAAAAATACTTAATATATCTGGCTTACTAGAGGGTAAATTGATTTTTGTATAATTTTCTCTTTTGGGGGCTCAAGTATTGAGTTGGCAGCCTTCTCTTCACCCTTCCCCTTCCATGGCGGCTGTGATGGGGGACTTTCCATCTGGTGAGGAGACACGAAATGGCCAATCAGAAACTGACATGGAAACAGACCCCAATACCATGGGGTTCCTGACTGCTGAAGCAATCGCCCTGTCAACTCCTCTCAGCCTGGACCAACCAGCCACAGATGCCCCTAAACTTGGCTTAGCTAATCTGTTGTCCACAATAATTTAGATGGCCTAGGCTCTCCTACCTCCAGCTTCCCTTGTAAGCATGATTCTTGCCTTTCTTACCAGCAACTTCCCTGGCCCTCACCCTTTCCTGGACTGGTGATCCTCACCCAGGAGTGCCCCCGCAATAAACCTTCTTTTGGTACCTTATTCTTGTTCTGTGGTTCCTGATCTCACATGCCTTCTCTGATTTACATAAGATATATAGGGAAAAAATAGCTTAAAACAAAAACATAGTATTTGGAAAAGGAAGGCACATTTTAATAATGTCAAAGATAGAGCCAAATTTGAGGCAAAGTTAGTAAAGGCTATTTATTTCAGAGCTGGTAGCCCTAATGAAATCCATTCATGGCCATGTTAATATCAGTAAGATTCAAAGGTGTTTGAAGGAAGAGGTAGCTTTAGAGGAAAAGGATAACATCCTACCATATTCCCTGATTGGCAAGTGTGTTTATTATTAGTATCAGATTTTCAGAAATGGTGAAGAATTTGTTTGATTTGGGAGAACATTTTTATGTTCTTGTTTGGCTACAAGTGAACAAGTGAAATTTGAAGAGATTTTTAATAAAGAAAATCTTTTGCATTCTTCAGTGTGAACAGTCCTCTGTTGGCCAGACCCTGTCTAAAACAATTGTGGGTTTATGGAATAGTGTGTCCATTAAACTCATGATATCCCTTGTTTTAGAAAATTTCCCAATATTATCCCTATGTGGAAATGAATATCATTCTTTGATAATATACCTAAACTTCACAAGTTATAGTTTATTAAACATTAGTTGCAATGTGTTAATGGAAACAATTTCAGTGAACTTTCCATCTTCTGGGACATTAAAATCCTTTAGTCCACCTTGCATTTAAATGCATCTTGCACCAGCACATAATTTTATAACACTTTGTCAGTAGGAAAATATTGATTTACTGATTTATGCAAATCTTGAAAATGTTGGCACATTTAATTGTAAAATATGTTTAAATGTCATCCAATTATATAATCATTGACCTTGGCAGAAAAAAAAAACATGTTTAGAAAGGCTCTATAGCTCATAGTCAAAGATACATGTTGTCTAAAGCTTAAATTTTTCAGAAAAAAGCTCCAATTTTATCAACACCAGAAAATACTTTCAGTTATGTCCCTTAGATTGACATGCAAAAGAGAGATTTTATAATTTTATACAGATTCTTGATTCATAACTTCATACATACCTTGTCATATTTTGTAAAAGTGAGAGTTCAACTGTTGATTAGTAGTATTTCTTTTGGGAACATGTTTTTTTCACATATCTCTAGGACTCTTTACAACAATTTTTTTGTAGATGCTTAAATTAACTGACTTAAGGAAGTACTCCTGACAGCAGCATACTCAGTGTGTCTGCTCCCTGTTTCTTCTATCCTGTCCCATAAATCCTTGTTGAAGCTGAAGTATAAGAAGCACTGCTTGAAAGCTCATACAGTGGAACACAGAACTGCAAGGGAAAAAACAATTCCAGAAGCAATCTTCTGATAAGTGAAAGTTGGAAGCTCCCTAACTAAATTTCTTCCCACTCTCCAATGGCAAACAGTCTTGAATTACCATGAGGCATAAGAGCATTCCAGAAACAGTTGCCTGGCAGTGAACACTCACTTGCATCTGTGGGAGTTGGACAGCTCAGGAATGATTCACATCCACACTCTCATTCTCTTACTTACCATTCCCAGCATTGCACTACTTTTTAAAGTACTGGTACATAACCAGTTTGCTTTTCTGCAGAACTTAGGCTGAGAAATTTCTATTTTCCAGTATTTTTGAATATTTAATTTATATATCTTGCCTTATTATGGTGAGATGTTAAGCAAATAATCTGATTTGAAATTTATTTTCCCTTTTTTTGTAGAAAATGTCATTATACTTTTCTGTATTCTTAACCCCGTCTCTACTTAAAAAAAAAAAAAATCAATCACTTTTATCTAAATAGGATGTGTTTTGACTAAAGAAGTCACAGTTTTCTTACCAGAAAACATTTTTTTTTTCAGGGATAACTTAAAGCACAGAAAAGTAAGTTTTAAAAGATCAGTTCAATATATTTAAAACCAAGATGATAATCTCTATGAATCCTTAAGAAAACACAATTGCCCTGAGGATCCCTAATTCCTTTTCCTAGTTACTGAGGTTCAAATTCTCTCAGGCAATTTGTTTCCTCTGATAATCATGCTTTACATATTTGATCAGGAATCAAAGTCTCTCAACCACTCCCTAACAACATCTTGTATATCAACACCTTCATTAATATGCATAAAATAAAAATAAAATGCAAGTTTCCTTCAAAAGAAGTAAACAGAGACAATATTGCCACAAAGGAACAGAGAGTGAACAGATAAAGATTGGTTAGAATTAATGAGAAATTCAGCTTAGTATTAAAATAAGAAAAATCTAAATGATAACAGAAGAGGATATCTATTACTTTTTAAAGTATGATGTAATAAATCTCACCAAGGTTATGAAATTCAGTTCCATAATTAAACTTAATGAAAGATGCAGCTTAAGACTTTGTTCAAATACACATTTAACTGAATATATTATAAACATTTTTTCATTAATGATTTCCTGATTACATATTCATTAAGGACAAGTAACTAGCAGTTAGCTGAAAAAAGCAGGAAAAAAATAAATATGCATTTCTGTAAACTTCTATATATACATTTTCATATATATTTTAATATACTCACATTATTATTAACTGAATGCTCTTTTCCTCCAAAATTTGTATGTTGAAATCTTAATTCTCAGGGATCATATAGATATTCTACAACTTATGATGTAATTAGGTTACAATAAACCCATAACAAGTTGAAAATATAAATTTAAAAGAATGCACTTAAATATAACTAATCTTCTGAACACCATAGCTAAGCAACATATAGGAGTATTGATTATTTGTTTTCATGATCATCTGGCTGAATGTATCTACTGTATATACATTTAACAAAGTATATAATGTAAGCCCACATTTGCACTGTGGGCTTTATTTGTCAAAGAAAAATTATATTTCATTTATTTTTTTCAAGAGAGTAATTTTATTAAACCCAAAAGGAACAATTAAAGTGTTTATTTTTTTAAAAAAATTATCCAAAGTCAATTTATTTCTATTCTTTAAATGATTTTATTGTTGAATGGGTATAGGCATATCAAGCAGTCACAGTTCATTGAAAGGATTACATATTTTGAATGTCAATTAGATGAGTTGAAAAAATCCCATAAATAGTGCCTTATACTGTAGGTTCACAGAACCTACATTTAATCATTGGTACATTTAATATTAATGTACCAATATATCTCATGTAAAATATATCTATTGTTCTTTATTCTCTTATTATTTTCTATATAGTCTTTACATATTTTCAAGCTTGTGGCACTTTCTTCAAACTTTCCATTTATTTAGTAAGTTTTTTTCATTGTTGTGACCAAAAGGCATGGCAAGAATAATTTTATAGGAGGAAAAGTTTACTTAGCACAGTTTTTTAAGTCTCAATCCATATATGGTTGACTCTATTGCTCTGAACCCATAGAACATCATGGCAGAAGAGAATGGTGGAAAAAATATCTCAGGACATGACAGCAGGAAGAAGAGAGAGAAAGAGAGAGATCTCCTGAGCACAACAAAATATAAACCCTAAGGGCATGCCCCTATCAACCAAGCTCCTCCAGCTACACTTGACTGCCTACAGTTACCATCTAGTTGATCCCTATCAGGGGATTAACACACTAGTCTTTCACATGAGCTTTTGGGGGACACCTCATATTTAAACTATAACATCACCAAAATTTAGATATGACTTACTTCATTCATTTTTGTTTTATTCTTGCATAATTTTAGATATTAGTGTTTTTTGCAACATTTAAATCAATTTTATATGATTTTTTTATATGTAGACTTTAATTATAAAGAAAATAATTTGGAAACCATTTCTGAAACCAAAGGCACAAATATATAGCCATAATGACAATGTTATTTTGTTCAATGAATTGAATGCATGGGTGTAGATTAGGTCTATACCCTTTGAGGAGCTGATGCAGATGAAGAGAGAGGCATCACCATGTACATTGGAAGTATTGCTTCACATTCTGTCTGCTACTCTTTGAAAACTGACTTGAAGGACTTGGAATGAAAGGATAACTATGAAATCCTTTTGCAAGATAATAAAAGTAAGAAATCCTGAGTTTTTGTCTTGGGTCTACCAAATGCTAATATTGTAGTCTTTGAAAAAGTAATTTAAGTTCTCTTTGCTCTTAAATTTCCAATTGGAGGGACAATTTGTTTTATCCAAGGTCTTTGTTATAGAAATGTCATGTGAGAATATTAATGATAATTAATATTCATAAATTTAAAATGAATTAAATTATAAGAGTTGAGTTTCTTTTAAGGAAAAAAATGAATTCCATTTACTTTACACATGATGAAAATCGAGATCAGATTTGTGATTGCCTATAATTGCTGCTACAATTTTACTGTGTCCCCCCAAAAAAACATTGTCTTCAAAACTTAATCTAGAACAACAATATTGGGAGGTGGACTGTTTACTCAAGAATAGGTCAACCCTGCTACAAAATGGATTCTTGGTGTGTGTCTCTTTCCACTCTTTGTACCAAGAAAAGATCCAAGTTTCATCCCTGCCTTGCTACACTTTCCACCAACCAAAGATAGAGCAGAAAGGCCTGTAGCAGATCATGCCATTGCTTTGATCATGAACTTCTTAGTTTTCAGACCAGAATAAATTGCTGTTTCTTATAAATTATTATTTTTCAGCTGTTACATTAATGCAACACATGGACCAAAACAATCATTAAATTCATCAAAGTCTATATTATAGAGTAAATGCCTAGAATGTCTAAATAAATTTCCTATGTTCTTCCAAGAGAATTCTCAAGTATTAGGATGTATATAATGAATAGGTGACATAATCACTTTTCTTTCTCTCTCTTTTTTTTTCTAAATTTAATTAGGAATTGAAAAAAGGGAGAAAGAGTGCTCAATATGTTTAGAAAGAATAGTTTGAATTTCAGCTAAGCCTACAAAGATCAGAAAAAGATCAATTAGAAGAACTGGAAAAATACAGAAATTTAAATGATGAATTAGAAATGTAATGAGATTCTTTTGGATGAAAAATGTGGTTCATGTAGAGTAATGATCAGATCTAGTTATAAGACTTACTTACGTAAGCTTGTCTTTCTTAGAGTGATAAAGAGAAGTCTGGATGTAGGAAAAGGGAGGCCCCAAAACAGATGAGTGATAGTTTGTATGACAATTACATTTTTATAATATTCCTCCATTTTTTTAAAAAAATTGCCAAGCATACACAACCATTCAGAATTCTGTTTGGTATGAATATGAAATTATAGTTACAGTTAGAGAACACTTAGACTTTTTTTGAGTAACAAAGAATATTGCAAGTTATCATTTCAACCACTGTAGGACAGATAATTGTATTGAATATTACCCTAAAACACTGTAGAAAAATATACTCAGGACTTTTAATCAACTGTGAAGTACATAAGAAAAAACAAAAACTCATGCAATTTAGATATCTTTAGTTTGACTTTCCCTGTCGACTTTCTTACCTCTGCACCTAGGACTTGACCCCTGCACATTGTTTTCTGGGCTATCTGAATTTAGGATCTCAATCAGTTTTAGTCAGTGTTCCACACTCACAAAAACAGATTAGAAGAGGAATTCTAATTTGCCTCAGTCACTCTCTTCCACAGCATTCAATGAAATGATTGAAATATTCATACCAGACAATCGTCTCATAAAAAATACCACCTCTATATCATAGTAACTGCTATTGTCCCTGCCGTGGCTGGCCTAAGTAGGCAATGCCTTACTTCTGCTCTAGGACCAGGTGTAGTGTGGATATGCTGGAACAACTTTTACCAGCTCCCTTTGTCCAGGTCTGGGCACTGCTTCCCAATTCTCTACTCACTGGAGCTCGACCCCCAACTTGAAATCAGCCATGGAGAGAGCAATGGTGTCAGAGAAACTAACATCTACAAATTTTTGTTGTTGTTGTTTGTGGAAATCCAGTTATTAAAACTATCTGAACACACCACTGCCTCAAATACTCTTTACAAACTACCTCCTTGAATTTCTTAATTCAATAAGCCACGTTTTATAAAATAATTTGCTTTGTTAAACTTTTCACAAAGTACCCATTTTAATGTGTGTGTGTGTGTATGTTTGTGTATATGTGTGTATTTGTTCACTCATTTGTTAGAGAGTCTTAACTAATGTAATAATTATGAGAAATGTCTCCAGGAAATGAATCTTGGAAATAGGATTGCAAGGTTGAATTGTACATATATTAAGAAATCCATCAAGAAAATGGGTTCCAGAGAAATTGGACACTGGAAATCTGTGAAAAGTTGTGGCATTAAGAGTCTCAGAATGTCACTGGGCTGGAGCTGGGGTTGTAGCTCAGTGGTAGAGTGCTTGCCTTGCATGTCTGAGGCACTGGGTTCAATCCTCAGCATCACATAAAAATAAATAAAGATACTGTGTCCATATACAATAAATAAATATAATATATATATATATATATATATATATATATATATATATATATATATATATATACACATACAAATGCATGTTTGGGTGACAAAAGCTTAGAATTCTAGAAAGTACATTCAAATAAAAGAGTAAAATAAAATCAAATATCCAACTCATAAAACAAATGGAAAAATCAGACATTCTCAAGGACAGTTTGAAGGAGTTCTTTTCTTCCTCCAGTTTCACAGCAGATATGATTGAGACCAGTAAATAGTATTTTTATTAGCAGTTACACATTTTCAGTGTCAGTAAAATCCTCAACTCAGAGCACTTGAGTCCCTGAGATATAGAATAGAGAAAATTTGGAAGACATAGGCAGACAAGAATCTTGAACTCCCCTCCCCACATGCTCCTAAAGTCATCCTTGCTCATAGAGGAACAATTTCTAAACCTTTCTGAGGGAAACAGACTTTTCCTTTGTGAAAGATTTTCCTTATATACATTTGGGAACTATTTTTTCTGCAGAAGTTATGATAAATACCCCTTATTACCTTCATGAACACAGGAGTTGTCCAATATATGACAAATGAGAACAAAGTTGGCTTTAGGAAGTCTATTTATAGAACAGTTACATAATTCCATTAGCTTCAGTTGATAGGAGCCCAGCAAGCATGTATGGGACTGTATGGGACATTCTGAGGGTGCTAGACACAGGAGACTGAAATAAACAAATGTAAATGCCACCCAAAACTATTTATAAGTTGTCCTTGAATGGAACCTGGGATTTAATATTTTGAATCTAGGACCTGGAATGATTTCCTAGGAGCAGTTACTTTATTTCCATCAATCCTATACTCAAGAGGGAATTCTAGAAATTATCAATATAATTGAAACTCAGAACTCTGAAGTGCATATGTATAGAAAGAAATCAGAAGCTTCATGTGGACTGTAATGTTAGGAAAGAAACATTGTCAGCTACCTCTAAATACAATGTTTCAATTCCAACAGAGGCAGATTGTTGATCATTGACCTTAGATACACAGTGAATGCAAATGTTCCAATAAATTTCAAGGCATGAATAATAATTAAAATGTTTTAATATGCAGGAATTTTTAGTGATGGTTAATAAAGCATAGGTTTCAAGGGATAATATAGATTGACAGCCAGTAAAGGGTTGTATGACAGGTATTACCAAAAAAGTTCTGTGGCCATAGATCAGAAAGGCAAGTCAGGTGCCAGACCTTTGCCACTTCATGGAGTGGGAATTTTATATATATATATATATATATATATATATATATATATATATATATATATATATATATATATAAATATAGAAGGGTTTAACAATAATGAGACATATTTCTAACATGAACCCACCCAAGCATTTTTGCAAAGGGAATTTTAAATATTTAATGATAACAGGCTCCCAAGAAAAGTCAAATAAGGAAAGCAAACAATAAACAATAAAACAATAAACCTCAAAAGTTTTGGGGTTTATCATACTGTCTCTGAACTGACACTAATTATCTGAACTTTTCAACTTAGCAAGATTTTCATACAGTACAGGTTTCTGATGGTTGATGAGGATTTTGTTTGACTCTTGCAGCGAATTCAATAGGACTACAAATTCATTTCTCAATAGTATGGAAGAAATAGATATGTTTAATAACTGGTAAAACCTTTAAAGTCCTCTGTGTAGAAGCCACATGAAAATTCCTATTCTTAACCATGATATATAGTAAAATAATGTTTGTTTTGTTTCATCACTGATTTGTGTAATAGTTATGGCAACTCTTTTTTTCTCTTTCATAGTCCATGGTATGTCAATTATGCTGATATTTTTCTGTACATCTTTTGGTTGTTTACCATTTTAGACATTATGCTACTTAAACTTGATGAGAAGTACAAGTTGCTTATGTTGAGTATGCCAGTTTTTCAAATGAGTGAAAGAAAAGAACTAATGCTGTGGGAGAAGATGGGGAAAAGGAGTAGTATCACCAGGATTTAATCGGTTTGCCTGTCTGAAGACATTATCTAACCTTCCCTACACTGCAGTGTGCTCTGAGAAACTGCTGCAGATAGACTGCTATGATGACATGTCTGGAGTTTGATGTGTGTTGTGTATAGATAGACAGAATGGAGGCGCCAGCACACGATCTGAGTGCTGGTGGACCGTAAGCTTCTTGTGAATTTGTTGGAAGTGTTAAAGAGGGTAGTTCTCCATCCTCTCTACTTATGCTCTGCATCTTTGGACAACTGATCCCTCATCTTCATCTTTCAGGCACAGGGAAAAGAACAATTTCTTTCATTTTTAAATATCACCCAAACCTCTATAAAAACAAGTTCATATTACCCATTTTGAATTTTCATTTTCTTAGAGAAAACATTCTTAGAGTAAACATGACTAATAAACTGGTACACTTAACTGACTGAAATTAAGACTCAGGTTTACTTTTTTTTCCCCCCTTCCACATAGTGTGTTTATACATACCAACATAGTACTCTAGAATGTAGCATCTATAGTACAGATTTTTTAGTCTTGGTGTATACTACTTTTGTTTACATCTAAATTTTATGTTTAAAAAGAAATTATATTACCAATTTATAAATATAAAAATTATTTTGGATTCAAAACATTTAGAAAAAATTACTAGTAACATAAATAAAATAATATATTGTTAGTAATGTGTTGCACATATACAAATGTACAAATTTCATACCTCCTATGTAAATACTTTAATTTTCTTCATTAATTACTAGTTTATTATAAATTATCCACATTAAAAAGATATTTTATTTATTCTATAAAATTCTTACAAAAACAATTAACATAAAGCTATTCCTGAGATTATTTTAATCTAGTTAATTATTAGTGATTGTCATAACTGTTATTGCAAAAGACATTTATTACAGCTAATTTTGTTTAAAGAATCAATTTAGAAAATATTGTTGGTACACATTTGATGTGTAATACAAATAAAAATAGTGTTTATTTGATGCTTTCTTGTTCACTCTTAGCATTTCTGAGATAAAGACAATAATATTTCTGAACCTTTCAAATTTGTCTTCCTAATAATTTGTTTGGGGAATTCACCACTCAATCTGGTATTTGACAATCTCTTTTCCACACCATTCCACTTTGAGTTTATGCTGCAGGAATATGAAATTGTCAGTGTTCTTCTGAGTGCATCAATCTGTTCATATCTCCCTGACTCTGCCTAGGTTCCCTCAGCCTTGGAAAGACTTTCTATTACTATCTCTCAAGCTAAATATTTTCTATTTTTAAAGCCTCTTTGACCCTGTCTGTTCACCTCAGTCACAATTAATCATTTTTTCCTTTTGCCTCTTGCTTTCTCAGTGAATGTTCATCAACAGTATGACATTATTTAGGGCGAAGATTCAGCACTTGTTCAGTGCCCCTGTGAAGCAAGCAGAACAAAGAATAGTTAATGATACTGAGACTTAATACCTTTTAAAAATGTGAGGTACCAAATTGTATCAATTTCTACATGCACATTTCCAACATTTTATCATAGCTGAAATTGTAAATATCTTACAATTGATATTATGTAATAATAAAATTAGCATATAATTTACTTCTTTTCCTTGAAAAGATAATGATATCTCTTGTAAACTTTGGAGAAATTTTTGTGTACAACTTTAGAAATATTTTCTGGTTTATTTACATTTATTTCCTAATTTGATGAATTACTACCCTCTTTCACTCTCAATAAAAATGACATTTTTCTAATTTTGAGGTAAGGTATATAATGTAGATAATGCATTGAATTTTAGGATAATTATCTCATTCTATGTTGATCAGCCCAATAAGACAGTGTGTGATTGTCTTTGCTTTATTTCAGGACACTTAGGGAGCAAAACTAATCTCTCTGTATGATATATAGTAAAATAATGTTTGAAAAAAAAGAAAAATTTTCAATGTTTAAATACAATTTTATTATTATGGTCAACAGGTTTTTAAATGTTTTAGATTAATTGTGTTTGTATGAGAGGAATCAACCTGAGTATTGAGAGAGAGAGAGAGAGAGAGAGAGAGAGAGAGAGAGAGAGAGAGAGATATCAATGACTTATGGTTTGGAGATAAAAAATGTTAATTTAATATTCAAAAGTAATTATCTATGTGTCTCTTGCATTACAGTGAAAGTGCACATATACCTATGTATATATGTGTGTGTTTGTATGGTGCTTGATCTAAAAGGCATAGAATACTAAATATATGTATGTGTGTGTGTGTGTGTGTGTGTGTGTGTGTGTGTGTGTATATATATATATATATATATATATATATATATATATATATATTCATTACATTTCTAAGACATTTGAGGTAAAGTAATAAAATATTTGGATAAGCATGAAATTTTTACAAAGATGTTAGATATGCTACTTTCCAGAAAATGAGGGGACCTCCTATAAACATACAGAAATAAATTAATGGATTTTCATAATATCTTTTTTTAAATTTAGCCTTGGTTTTTATTTATTTTTTATATTTTTATATTTTAATTTCTTATATATGACAGCAGAATGAGTCACAATTCATATTATACATATAGAGTACAATTTTTCATATCTCTGATTGTACACAAAGTAGAGACATACCATTCATGTCTTCATACATGTACTTAAGGTAATGATGTCCATCTCATTCTACCATCTTTCCTACCCCCACATTTTCATAAGATCCTAACTGGAGCTGTGCCACAGATTCATATTCTGTGAGGGCATCTACAATGTCAGTGTTTAGCAAAATAAATCAAACTCAGAGAGTAAAGGGTCTTATATTTTCTCTCATATGGGGAAGCTAGAGAGGGAAAAAAATTAAAAAGAAAGAAATGAACGGGGCCAGGAGTATTGCAAAAATATAGGGGAGTTCAGTAGAAGTGAGAGAAGGTACAAGGAGGAGGCAGAAGCAGAGAAAGGGGAACCACTAGAGGATGATATTTGCAATTATATGATTATATTATGTGCACATATGAATATGTAATAACAATCCCATCATTATATACAACTATGAGGAACGAATAAAAATATAAAAAATAAATAAATAAAATCTTAATTCTTAAAACAGGTACTTCTTCTTTTATCCATCCACGTTTTAGGTTTCATGGGTTTCTGGCCAGATACTGCAAAGATCTAGAGGTGATCAGAGACAACATCCCTATTCTATGAAAGTAGGTCTGGAGGATGCCCACCTTTACTGGGTCTCCCTCACTTCAGTGCCTCAGCTGCCATGGGCTCCCAGGGACAAGCTGCTTTGACATTACATACCTTCTCCCTTGAGAGGAAGAATAGTTCACTTTAAGCCTAAGCTGCCTTGGCCTGCTTCAGCCTCAGGTTCATTCACTTGTGGACCCTGGACACTATGGTGGTCTACTTTTCCACCCTCAGTAGCTTCTGGACTTCCAGGGACTGACTGACCACGGCTGTGTTGCCTGAGACCAAGATGAGTAGCCTAAATGAGTGCCTTGGCCCTTTGGTTAGCTGACATGGAAGCACATAATCTGTGACTGCCCCAAAGAATTTCTTAACAGACTTTCTAAACATATGGATCTGAAACCTCATAAGACAATGCCGTTGGACTTTTTAATGCTTTAATTCTCCAGATAGACTTTTGTCACTACTGTAGAGGTGTTTTTAAAAGTGTTTTAGGCATGCATTGAAGTGGAAAGATGTTAAACAAGTGACTTTTCTTGTATAATCAAATTTTGATGTATGTCTCTTTCAAATTCTGTCAAATTAATTTTATCCTATGTTTTTCTTTGGACTAATTTTAACTACATTAACATACATAATTAAAAAATCTAAAGCAAGGGGAAATATATTTTTGGAAATAATATGAGTGAAAGCAGATTACAAATTATCCTCCTGAAACTGACGTAAGCAAATATTATATACATAAAATGGAAACAAATACTGCAGTAAGTATTAATGAAAGGAAGAAACACAGACAACTGCTAAAAACTTTGAGAAAACATTAGGCAGAGAGGTAAGAAAAAAAATCGAGGAATCAAGGAGTGTATCCTTCTTACATTTCCTTTGGATAACTGCAAAAAAAGGGTAAATATACACAGAAAAATAAACTGAGTCTTAACCTATCAAATGCTACTCCTATAGGTGCTTCAACTCATCTCATTAAAATAAAATTTTAGACCAAAGACAAATTTTATATAGAGTGAGTAAAAAGTAAAAGAAAATTCACCTATACCCATATGAATACTGAGAAGGCACAGATATATATTTCCTTAAAACAAAAGTACTGTGGCAGAAGTATTATTTTAGATTATAAAAAAATAGAAGAAATAAAAGAACATGTTAATGTGCTATGTTCATACACACACACATACTTATACTCATTCACATGCAGAGTATATGGTCAATATCCCATGACATGTAATGGGATTATGTATTGATAAACCATCATAACTTAAGAATAGCACAAAGTGAGCTGGGCACAGTGGCTCACTCCTGTAAACCCAGTGGCTTGGGAGTCTGAGACAGGAGAATCTCAGATTCAAAGCCAGCCTCAGCAACAGTGAGGTGCTAAAAAACTCAGTGAAATCCTGTCTCTAAATAAAATACAATATAGGGCTGGGCACTTGGCTCATTGGTTGAGTGCCCCTGAGTTCAATCCCTAGTATCCAAAAAAAAAAAAAAAGAATAGCACAGTTGAAATGTAGTTAAAATATTAATTTATTGCATATCATAGTATGATTTCTATAGAATGAATGTATATAATCTTTCCCGATCACAAAAATAAAAATTAAAAAAAAAACTATATAAGTTGAGTCACTACAAGTAGAGAAATTCTATATATTCTATACTTTCATATTTTGTATGGAAAATATACTGAGAAATACAAATATGTTCACATGATAATTTTGCAGAATACAAAACAAATTAAGAAGATATAAAATAATGGATTGATGAAAAAAAGAGTTGTTTCTTTGAAAAGATAAACAACATAAACCCTTAGCCAAACAAAATAAAAGAAAAAGAAAGAAAACCCAAGTTAATAATATTAATATGAAAAATGAGAAATCACCATAGATATCTCAGAAATCCAGTGAACCATTAGAGACTATTTTAAAAACATATTCCTATAAACTGGAAAACCTAGAAGAAATTAATACATTTCTAGACAAATATGATCTGCCAAACCTCAATCAAAAGGCCATAGAAAACATAAACAGTCAAAAAGCTTGTAATGAGATACAATCAATAATAAAATGCCTTCCAACAAGGAAAAGATCAGGGCCAGATGGATTCTCAGCTGAATTTTACAAAACCTTTAAAGAACTAATGGTATTCTACCTAAAATTATTTCATGAAATAGAAAGGAATGGAACATTTTCAAATTTGATTTTTGAAGCCAGTATCACACTCATACTACAACCAAACAAGGACACATCAAGAAAGCAAATTACAGTCCAGTATCACTGCTGAATTTAGATGCAAAAATACTTAATAAAATATCAGCAACTCATGTTCAGCAACATATTAAGAAGATTAAATATCAAGATCAAATTGTTTTTTTTTTCTATACATGCAAGGATATATGATTATGCACAAATCAATAAAAGCAACCCATCACATAAACATAATTAAGGACAAAAACCATGTAGTAGTCCCAATAGATGAAGAGGAGTTCTTTGACAAATCTCAGCACTACTTCATCATAAAAAAAGAAAACACTAAATAAACTAGGAATAGGATCTTATCTCAACATCATAAAGGCTATATAAGAAAAACATAAAGCCAACTTCATAATAAATGCAGAAAAACTGAAAGCATTTCCTTTAAAATCTCAGCAAAGATAAGGATTTCCATGTCCTCACTCCTACTTAATATAGATCTGGAAATTCTAGCCAGAGCCCTAAAGAAATAAAAGGGATAAAACAGAAAAGGAAAAATTTAAATTATCACTGTAAGAAGATGATATGATCCTATCTATACCTAGAAGATCCTAAAAATTTCACCAAAAGACTCCTAAAGCTAATATACAAATTTGTAAAATACCAGATTACAAAATCAACATGCAAAAATAGTTTTTCTGTATATCAACAGCAAATTCACTGAGAAAGAAATCAGGAAAACAATTGCATTTATAATACCCTCAAAAAATAAAATAAAATACCTTGGAATAAATATAACCTGGGAGGTAAAAGACTTCTACAATAGAAAATCTCAGAACATTGAAAGACCTCCCATGTTTATGAAAAGGCAGAATTAATATTGTTAAGATGGCCATACTAACAAAGGCAATGTACAGATTCAATGCAATTCCCATAAAAGTACTATTGACATCTTTATAGAACTATAAAAGTAAACTGTCCTGTAATTCATTTGGCAGAATAAAAAGCCCAGAATAACCAAATAAATGTTAAGAAAAGAAAAGCAATGCTGGATACATCACAATGCCTGACTTCAAATTATTCTACAGAGCTATACAATGAAAACTACATGGTGCTGATATAAAAATCAGACATATAGACTGACTACTGGTACATAATAGAAGACCCAGACACAAATCTACATGTCTACAGTCATCTGATCCTTGACGAAGGTGCCAAAAACTTTCATTAGAGAAAATATAGCCTTTTTAAAAAATGGCTCTGTGAAAACTGATTTTTCATATGTAGAAAAATGAATCTAGACCCTTATTTCTCAACCTGCAAAAAAATTAACTCAAAATGGATCAAAGACCTTGAAATTAGATGAGAAACTATGCAATTTCTACAGTAAAACATATGGTTAACACTCTAGCTTTTAGGCAGAGGCAATGACTTTCTCAATAAGATCCCTAAAGCTCAGGATATAATGACAAGAGTTAATAAATTGGATGGCATCAAATTTTAAAGCTTCTTCACAGCAAAAGAAACAATTAAAAATGTGAAGAAAGAACCTACAGAATGGGCAAAAATCTTAATTAACTATTCTTCTGACAGAGGATAAATATCTAAAATATATAAATTACTCAAAATCTTTACACCAAAAAAATCAAATAACACAATTAATAAATGGACAAATGAATTAAGCAGGCAATTCTCAATAGAAGAAAAATGAGTCGCCACCAAATACATGAAAAAATGTTCAATGTCAGAGAAATTAGGGAAATGCAAATCAAATTTACACTGAGATTTCATCTCACAACAGTCAGAATGATAATCGTCAAGAATACAAATAATAATACATGCTGGAGAGGATGTAGAGAAAAAGGAACACTTTTATACTGTTGGCAGGACTTTCAATTACTACAACCACTATGGAAATCAACATAGAGTTTCTGCAAAAGACTGGGCATGGAACCACCATAGGATTGAATGATACCACTCCTTAGTATTTATCATGAAAAATTAAAGTCTTCTTTCTATAGTGATAGTGCATACCCATGTTTAAAGCAGCACCATTCAGAATAGTCAAACTATGAAACCAGCCATCAATATGGTATATATAACAATCATATTTTATTCAGCCATAAAGAAACATGAAACATTGGCATTTGCAGAAAAATGAACTAGATACCATTATGTTAAGTGAAATAGCTCAAACTCAGAAAGACAAGTGTCATATGTTTTCTCCTATACGCACAAACTAGATAGGAAAAAGGAAAAAATGGCGAAGGTGGACCTCCTAATAATCAAAGGGAGATCAGTGGAGAAAAGGGATTAAGGGGCAGGAGATAGGGAGTGATATTGGCCAAATTATATTGTTACACTGTGTGGATTTACAACTATGTAACAGCAAGTACAGCAATAAAATGTACAAAAACTAAACAAAAAAAAAGAATCATATCCATAGAACAGAATGACATCCTGAGATAAATGCATTGACAAGGTAAAGATATTTAAGCAAATAACAAAATGTAGATGCATATAAAAAGTGTTAAAAAAATGCTAAGAATGAGCAGGCTAGGAAGAGCCTTGAAAAAAGAGATAACATTTCCTGTGAAAATCACAATTGGAAAAATGATAATCTGTTCATATTTGTATACTTGTCTAGGAATTAAAGAATAAATGAAGCTGCCTTGTGAATATTAGGCTATTTAGGGGGTATCAGGTATTGAACTTTGTGGCATTCAACCAGCCACATCCTCAGCCCTATTTTATATTTTATTTAGAGACAGGATCTCACTGAGTTGCTTTGTGCCCCTCTTTTGTTGAAGTTGGGTTTAAACTTGTGATCCTCCTGCCTCAGTCTCCTGAACTGCTGGGATTATAGACAGTGAACATTTCAAAAACTTTTACAGAATGATCAATACCAACAGATACTCCAATGAATCTGCTTTTAAAGATTAAAAAAAAAAACAGCGAGTGAACAAGAGAATAACAAAAAAAATTAGACAGTTATCAGCACCCCACAAGGCAATATTCAGAGCTATAAGCCAGGGAACATTTTCCCCAACTTTTCAAGTAAAATCTCAATACTTTAGGAGACAGGGTAACCTTTTTATGTAAAGAAAATTAGTGAACCACCAATAGTGGATTTTAAGATAATAAATAACTCAATATTCCTAATAGCTAAAAACAATCTTTCCTTCAAAGGCAGATGAAAAATATTGGTAATGCTACTTGTTATAAAATTCTGATAGAATTTTTGAGTTATTAATCATATCAATGTACCAAATTAGTACATTGCAATTCCAGGAAGTTGTGTTAAATAAATGTTGACCATGTGAAGTTGGGGAAAGAAATACGCAATTTCTGAGAAAGAAAATATGGCTTAATGAATTAAAATCCTGTGAAACATAAGCTATTAAGGTTGTGCTATATAACAAAGGAAACAACTATTAAAATACAAAGGGGAAGATACAGAAGACTGATCACTGTATTGTATTCAAGTTTCCCCTGAACTATAAAGTAGATGTTATGTTCAGGTTCAGAATCAATAAATCATCCACGTGATTCTTCCTAAGGTTTGAGATGGAGTGTTGCCTCCTTTGCATCTGGTAAGTTAGTGAAAATACACAAATTTGAAAATATAATATTACAAAAAAATTGTGATGTTGATATAGGGCAAGTAAAGCAAAAGGAAGAAAAGGAAATATAAAAAAATAGTCATTCAGATTGGCAAAATTTTGACACCAAATTTTCATAAGTGTTACAATTTGTCTTGCAATAATTGTAGTAAAATGAAGATATTTTTTGAGTTTATAATATTTAAAATATTCAATTTAATTTGATTTATTAGGTATATCGTGACAGGAGGGTCTCCACTTCATGTTCCACCTCAGGAATTTAGCAAAGATTTAAGCAACTTAGTGAGATCCTGTCCCAAAATAAAAATATAAAAACAGCTGGGGATATCACTCAGTAGTAAACTGCCCCTTGTTTAAATTTTCAGTAAACTGCTGACACCCCCCAAAAAACCCTTAAGAACATAAAAATAAATTTAACACTACCTACTTAAGTATTGCTTAAATTTTATTCAAATCATTTTATGAATCAAAATAAATAAATTGCACTACAAAATGAAAACAAAACACTCGACTATGTTTTTAACATTTTTTTCTTAGCATTGTTCTCCTTTTATTCATATTTAATATTATGTTTTATTTCCTCAAAAACATATATTTCCACTGAAAAAAATTTTGTGTAGTTTTAAAGGTAATCTCTGTTTATCTATTTTTATTCAAACTTTTAAAAACTTTTCTTCTTTGTTAATGTCATGCTATATGTTTGCAAAAAACAATCACATTGGAAAAGAAAATCACATTTAAAATTTATATTTAACACTAATACTCAAGACAAAAATTACTACCCCCAATAACTTTTAGGTACTTAAAAAATGTAATACACTTGAGAAAATTACTGATTTAAAATATTGACAGATCTATCCTGCCACATAATCTAATCACTTGTATTTTGGTATGTCTAGAGGAATTTGCTTCAGAAGTGAAAATTTTATTAGTAAAAATAGAGATGTTATTGCATTTGAGAAAGACTCTTTCCATCTGGGTAAAAAGTGAAATTGTCTTACTATTAGGAAACTAGGTCAAAAGATTTATAATCTAAGATGTTATTGGATCTAGACGAGAAACAAAATTACCTGATCTGAAGGGTTTTGGTTTGAATATGAGGTGTTTACACAAAGTTTCTATTAATGCAGAAAATTTCACAGATGGAATTATTATATTATTATATATTATATAATTATATTATGAAAACTGAAACTCAATTTAAATGAACTGTACTGGTGGTAACTGTAGGCAGATGAACATGGCTAGAGGAGGTGGGTCACTGGGAGACAGGGCCTAGGGGTGCATTTTCCCTGTGGACCCTTTTCTACCCCTTCTGATTCATGACTTGAACATCTTTTCTCTGCTGCACCCTCTTGTAGCATGATGGGCTGCCTCATCTTGGGACCAGAGAAATGGAGTTCACCATCTATGGGATAAAACCTTTGAAACTTTGAGCCCCCCAAACTTGTCTTGCTCTAGGATGTTTTGGTTGATATTGTTCACAGTGACAAAAAAGCTGACTACATCCTCAGAGAAGTTTAAAATTATTTTCTGCTAATTTTTTAATTTAATAGATGAATAGATAAAAAAGTGTGGCATTTATATACAATGGAATATTACTCAGCACTAAAAAATAAAACAAGATCATGGCATTTGCAGGGAAATGGATGACATTAGAGCAGATTATGCTAAGTGAAGTTAGCCAATCCCTAAAAAACAAATGCCGAATGTCTTCTCTGATAAGGGGAGGTTACTCAAAATGGAGTAGGAGGGAAGAACATGAGAAGAAGATTACCACTAAATAGGGAAGAGAGGTGGGAGGGAAATGGAGGGAGAAGGGGAATTGCATGGAAGATGGAAGGAGACTCTCATTGTTATACAGAATACATGTATGACAAAGTGAGGAAAAAGAAAAAAAAAAGAAGTGTGTCACATTACATGGGTAGAGAGAAGTGATAGGAGGGAAGGGTATGGGAAGGGGTAAAGGAAGGGCAGCAGAATAAAATAGACATTATTATTGCTGTATGTATATACGTGACTGCATGACCAATGTGATTCTGCAACCTGTACGCTCAGAAAAATCAGAAATTATACCCCATCTGATTCAAATGTACGATTTGTCCAGATCATTGTTTTGTCATGTGTAACTAATTAAAACAAATAAAAAAAGTAAAATTAAAAAAGACATGCTTGTTTTGAATTTAAACAGAATTTTTAATATTATTTTTTATTTAAAAGTTACCTTATAACGTATATAATATGTATAATTATATAATACATATTTTACCAGCATATTTTATACCCAGCTCTAATTATTGCTATATTTAAAATGAGGATGTTTTATTAGTTAAATAATAGTTTGTATTTCAGACATTACAGTAAACATATTAAGTCCCTCCTTTAATTATAAGTTTTAAAGTATATAATCCTTGGTTAAATATTATATACATGATAGTACTCTATGGAATTCATGGTATAATAAAATCCTATTGAATGAAAAACTGTAATCCATCCCAGGAAACTCTTCAAAAGTAATTAGTAAATGATTAATTATTTCATCTCGTTTAACAGATATGTTGAAAAACAATTTTTTTTAAATCCAGGGATTATTTTAATGAGTATACATTGCTTTAAAAATGGATGAACTATAGCTTTTCTGTTCTTTTTTGTTGTTGTTGTTAATATTTATGTCATAAGGTGGTGCCCCATGAAAAGTTTCATCTGTAGTTTTTGGTACAGATGAAAGACTCGTACTCAAAAGTTATCAACATCACTTATTTCAAGTAAATTTTTTTAATAATCTGGTTACATTGCATGATCAGAAAGAAATCAAACCCATTAAACCTATTGGTATGCTATAATCCTATTTAAGTCTTAAGAAAAAGTAAAACCTTATATTTGTGATACGAAATGTACACTAATATGGAAAAGACTTCTATTGAACTAAATAATTATATACTTTAAATGAAAGTAAATAATATTTCATGGTTTTATGGGAGTGTATATATTTTTAAATAAGAATCAGATTTGTGTGTACAAAATAATGGAAGCCATAAAATTCTTCTCTTCAGCATAACTAAAAGAAGAAGATGAAGAAAACATTGAAAATCCAGGCAGGCATTCACTAGCAGCAGAGAAAGAAAGGGGAAGGGCCTAATGCCATACTTTGAAATGTAGATAATTCTGGATCTGGGTAGAGCAGACTGTAGCTTTAAAAGTTCCCTATCCTCCAAAGAAAGTATACTATTCTGTCTCAGTATCCACCAAATTTGTACTGATGTTTGTGAAGCCAGAAGGAGGCCAATAGAAAGGGAGGAATTGCATGTTTCTCTTTTCCTAGGAGAGTAACCTAGAGGTGGGGAGCAGATTGGTTGTGAAGAGATGCCTAGAAAAGCATGGGCACTGTTTCCGGCAAGTCAATTGTCCTGTCTGCCCACTGAAGGTGTGGGGTATGTGGCGTCTGTGTGCCACAGTCCGGCTGCAGCAAAATAACGAGGGGGGTGACGAGCAACTTGTGTAGATTGATACAGCAGGAGTGGGAGCTGTTTATTGTAGGACAGGAGGGGTATATATACATTCCACACAGCTTATCTTAATTAGCATAAACTAGATACAGCAGTCAACCAATAAGGAATCTTCACACTTAATGGCTCGCTGGCATTACTTCACAAACCACTCCCTCTGGCAAAATGCCAGGTGCCATCCTGACTTGTTTACAGACTCTAACATCTGTGAGCATCTCCACTTTGGACTGTGTGGTGTTATCCAAACACATGGAAGAAACAAAAATGGCAGATCAGGAAATGTCCTCATATATATGCAGGGAGAAAGGATTTTTTTTTTGAGAGAATCTCTCTCTTTCTGTCTCTTTCTCTCTCTCTCTCTCTCTCTCTCTCTCTCTCTCTCTCTCTCTCTCTCTTTTGAAGATGGACACAAAACAATGCCTTTATTTTTATGTGGTGCTGAGAATCGAACCTGGGTCCGTCTGTGCTAAGCGAGTGCTCTATGGCTGAGCCACAATCCCAGTACGAAAAGATTGTTTTTCATGTGGACTACATACAGTTTTTCTCTATGGTGAGAAAGAAGAAAAATGATCTTCATTAGCCTAAAAATGAATGCAAGTCTCCAGGTGGCCAGAATATGAAGTATACTTAAGTTGTATAGAAATAAGGAAATACAGTTTGGCGGAGTCAATGGCCACAAAAATTGACACACAGCATGAAGTTCTCGAACTTAGGTTAGAGGTAAGTTGGACCCAAGAAACAGAAAGAAGCTTTCCCAAGGGCTGTGAGGAACAAAGAAACTCACTAAGCAATAGTGAGTTTATTTAATTCAATAAATTCAGACTCCAAATAGATAAGAGAAAATTGACGGAAAATAACAGGATAAAAAAAATCACAACTGAACTCATAATAAATTTGGTAGCACCCAGGACAAAGAGAAGGAGAATTAATGATGAGAGGAGAGAAAAAGTTTGAGAAAATTATGGAGTACTACAAATGAAAATAAAGACTAAACAGTGAGACAAATCCACTAAAAATACAGATAATTAGTCTTAGTGAGGAATGAGTCTCAGCAACTAAAAATAACAAGTAATGATTTAGCACAGTAATAAAACTGAAATTTACTAGAAAAACAAAGCAAAAAACACAAAAACTAAATCTATGCATAGAACACTTTGAGTTTTAGGCAACATGCGGGTGCCTTTTAGTTAAATAGATCTTCAAGAATTTGGAAAGAATACCTGAGACAATGGAGCAGAAGCCAACTTGCTTAAAGAGTTTTGAGTTTTAGACTGGTATTGGACTTCCCTACAGTATCATTCACTGCTAACATCAGAACATTAAAAATAAAAACTATGAATCAAATGATGAAGGTATTCTCAAGAAAGATTAAATTGAGGACTATAAAGCTTGGATTTATTGTATAAATATTACTAATAATTAATTTTATCTAATTAGGAAGTTAATCAATATAATAAGTCTCCAAAATAGAGAAATTGTGTTAATAAAAATAGGCCCATTTAAATATAGAAAGAGTATTTTCAAATTGAATGGGCAATAGTTACAGAATGAATTATACAGTAATAAATATTGGATAATATAATGATGTAAATATCAAATATTAGAATAAAGGAGAAGCAAAAGTATCAATGTCCTTATCATTTATAGTAAAGTTTAATAAAAGTTAATAGCTCACATAGATACAAATAACCATTTTACTTTCATATGTATATTTGGTTTTCATATGTATATACAGTTCTCATATTTTCATATAACTTAAGAGTCTGAGGAAATATAAAATGTGGTAAAATATTAGTTCTAATTTAGTATGTTTCCTTTTCTTCTGGTAATTTTAGTAAAAATTAATTTCATTACATATTTTAATCAAATTAGTAGAATGCAATCTATTTTTATAAT
Organism: Callospermophilus lateralis; assembly: GCF_048772815.1. Classification (NCBI taxonomy): domain Eukaryota; kingdom Metazoa; phylum Chordata; class Mammalia; order Rodentia; family Sciuridae; genus Callospermophilus; species Callospermophilus lateralis. Next base: position 851,653 of record NW_027513711.1, read on the forward strand.
TAAATATTATTTACTAATCCTGTTTGCAAAACTATGTGAAACATTTTTATGTAAAAATAATTATTAGCATTATCAGAAAATGTAGTATTGTATGATCTTTAAGTAACTCAGTTCTTGTTAATATTATTTTAAAATTTTGAAATGTATTTTTGATATTAAAAAAATATATTGTTCTCATTATATTGTAATATGTATTATGTCACTGTGACATTATTTTAAGTTATTAACTTAAAAATTTAACAAAAAATTGAATCTACTCCAATGAATATAAAATGTCCAAATTTAGAAAGCATAAGTCTCAAATTCAAATATAAATGATGCTGTACAAATGGCAACTGTATTTTAATGAAAAAAAACATGAACACAAGTCAAACAGAACATTGTGTTCTAAGACGTAGTTAAAAATGGGATAAGACACCAATGACTTTGGAAATAAATGCATACAAATGCATAGGGGTATAAACTAAACATAAAATGTCCTAAAAGATCAATGTATCTGAAATATACTAAACCTCAATTTCAGGTCATGCCAAACTTATTAATGTTCTCCTTGACATTTGCATTGATAAATTTTATAATAATATTAAAAAATAGGCATTTTGTACCATAGATTGAATACCAGTCAGATTCAAGAGTATTTCATCATGAGCAGGCATAAGGAAATATAAGAGACTAAAAAACAATGGAATTGTAATGAAAATTATCACAAAAATTTCATTTATGAAAAAATCACCTCAGGCCCAAATTTTGGGACCAGCCTACCATGGACTGACGCCTCTGAAACCATAAACATAAATAAACTTTCTCTCCTCCAATGTTTTATTTTGTTTATATTAGTCATAACATCTGAAAGCTGATACAAACATTGTCCTTCTCTTGAATCTTTATTTGGATATATTCAGTGGTCTCCTTGAATCTCTCTTCTGTCACAGACTACAATGCATTTACAGAGCAGGGAGTCCAGCACAGGGAGATTAGCTTTCCTGAGAAAACCCTCCATGTAAAACCTTTGCAATTTATAACAAGGCTGGAAAAATTATATATACCTATGTATATCTCTTTATATATATATTAGTATAGGTATATATGGCAGAAGATATATTCTTGAATTATTTGTATTTTAAAAAATTAAAATATATCAAATGCAATAAATAAATTATGTTAATTTTACTGCACTATTAAATTAATTTTTTATGTGAATACCAGGTAATTGCTAGAAGGTAATTCCCTAGCAGCCTAAGGTATGTTAAATGGCATGTGAAATGCATCAATATTGTTGCAGTTTGTTCTTCTTTTCTATTATTTTTATGTAATACCTTTAATCTAGCCCTTTGTCTTTTGTTGGGCCCTTGATTGTTTTCAGTTTTTGACAATGTGAATCAAATTGCTATGAATACACATAATATAGATGAGCAAAGTCATCCATGTCTTCTGGAGAACAAAGACACTGATTTTGTTCAGACATTTGCAAAGAAATGAGATTGCTGGAGTGCAGAGAAATACATGCTTAGTTCTATGAGATAGTTTCAAACAGTCCTTGACTGTGGCTTTACTCTCACTGGAATGCGTGAGCCAACAAGTTGCTGTACATCATTGACAATGATGGCCAGTCTTTTCAAATTTGAGACATTTGTTGGATACATGTAGTATACCTTTGTAGATTTAATTTACACTTCCATGATAAGTGATTTTTTTGGTACCTACTGTTTTTTTGGCTATTCTCTCTTGTGACATTCATGTTCACATCTTTTGAACATTATATATTGGATTGTCAGTCTTTTTTATTATTTGTAGACTTTCTTTAGATATTCTGGAAACAGAGTTGAGATTTTAATTTTTATCTCTGGTGCTAACAGAATATGAAGACAAAAAGAAATACATCGGTCATCATATTATGTACAAAAAGAATAACTGAGAAACTCCTTCTACTTTTTATTTCCTGGTCTCATAATATATCTTTCAGGTTTATCACATAAAATAATAAGTGCTGGTATAATTAACGTGTCACATCTTGAAAAAACAGTAGCCCCAACCCCAGTAGGAGTCACTTCCATGCTGATGTCTCCTTAATTAATCTTATGAAATGACCATTTCAAACATCTAACTGACCAGTAATTTACAAGTGCTGTGATATATCTTCAGACCTGTGGATACCTGAACACCAATCAGTACTTGACTTCTTGAGTCATATGGTGAATTATTTGGCTAAGATGAATTAATATATGGTCTAGTGTCTATAAGTTAGACACACTGTGAACTATTGAATAATGCTACAGACAGTCACTTAGGCAGGGAGACAGAAATCCATATCCAGAACACATCTCAATTAGAGTAAAAACAAATAAATCTCCATTCCCTCTCCTTCATTGACAGGGTTGAGTAGATTCAAATATCCTCAGAAATTGCCTCAGTTGTCCCTTCAAATAGAATCTGTCTCTGCTGTTAGGAATTTACACATTCAACAACAGTATTCTCTAACAAATGGCTGAGAGTAAGGACTTACAGTTTGGGTCCAAAAATGCTTTTCTTTTTGAAATAATTATCACTAAATTAATAGACCTACTCACTACACAGAATTTGGGTGGTCAATGACAAAGAATGAATAGAAAATATTGAAAAAATAAATTTCCAACTTCTAAATAGAATTGGATATAACCCCCAAATCTGTATCCACTACAATGTGTCCACTACAACGGAGCCTTCTACACAGATCTTTTTCTGATTATATTCTCTTATCATCCTCAAATCTTGCTAATTAAAGGGACCTTTGCTTTTATCCTGGAAATCCAATAGTATCTGCAATGTATAATATATACTTGTGACAACATAAATCAGGTGTTCTGCCCAGTGGGAGGTTTCTAACCATCACTCCCAGCCTACAATATTTTAGCTATAATGTAGAAACAGTGAACATCTGAATGTCATCTATTCAGAATTTTTACCTTCTATATGAACCAGTCAGAGGGACCTGCCACACACACACATATACAAGATCAAAGGTCTGAGTTGAGGAAGAGAGTTTAATGAATTTGCATTTGTTTGTAAAAATTGATGTAAAAAAGCACCAAAAACGGGGTGATTAAACAACAAAAACATATTGTCACATGGTTTTGGAGGCTGGAAGTCCATGAGTTAGGCGTTGGCAGGTTTTGTTCTTACAAGAATGATGAAAAAGATTTGTTTCATACCTCTCTGCTAGCTGCTAGAGGTTTGGGGCAATCTATGCCTTTCTTTGGTTTGTAGACCACTGACTTCAACTGTATATGTCATTCTCTCTGGGCGAATATCTATGTCCAAATTTCTCTAAATTAGTTTACATTAGTTTAGGAGCCAACCCTACCTCAACATACATACACAAAAACACACACATGTATATATATAATTATATAATTAAACAATTAGATTTCCACAAAGTTCAACTTTTGTTGTATTGGAAGTTAAGATTTTAGCACAACCCAAACCATAACACCATACATAGATGCAGTTTGTCTTCTCTTTTTGTGGATTTGCAAAAATGTGTGTGTGTGTGTGTGTCTTTGTGCATGCACACAAGCATGTTCACAACTGATTGAGCCTACTCCTAAATGTATACAAAAAGTTCAGCTGTGCCCACACAAATTAATGTTTTTTTGTGGCCCAATCAGTCCATGATAGATGTCTCTCCTCAAATAGTGTCTGTGTAACAAGATTAATAAGCTCAGTAGCCTGTCAAATATTCGTTTCTGAATAGAGAATGCTATAGGCTACAGATGGTCTTATTACAGATGGTCTTATTACCTTAGGTATGCACATAATGTCTTTCCTATTATAGCTTGCCAAAGACACTTTGTGCCAATCCTGTGTACTATGAATAACTAAAGGACTTTTGAGTCTACTGGATCTTACTGCTGAATGCAGTATGGCTAGTATAAAAGCCTGAATCTACTTTAGAATTTTTCCTTTCTGAATCTCACTCAAATAATGCAACTTTCTTAGTCACTCAATATAAGCAACTGTACTATATACTTTCTGAAAAATCAGAGTAGTATATCATAATGTACTGTGCCCTCTTTTCATAGAAGAGATAATATTATTCAATAACTTGTCCTATGTCTTAGATAGTACACCTATAAAATATTAGATCTTAAATATGTTCCTTATATAGTAATCCCCTGAATATTTGTAAGGTTTATCTTCTACGCACTGAAAACTTTGCAGAATACTTGCCAATTTTATCTCGAAGGTCACACTAATCATCGGTATATATTTGATGTATTTTTAATTTTTCTATTTGACTTTCTTGTTTAAAGAGGGACTGGTTTTTGGATCTTCAACTAGACCTCTTTTGTCATAATCTCACTACAATAATCATGGAACACTGTGGGAATTCTTCTCACCACCATATGATTTAGTCCATGTTATATAATGAAGAACCATGGAAAACCCTGAGGTTGTGTTTGTGGAACCATTGCACTCATTGTGAGTTGGATTGGGACAGATAATCCATTTGTAACTTCCCTTTCTCTCTACTCAGAGGGGCTATGATTATGTTATGGTTCTGCTAGTATAAGGTAAACCCACACTCTTTGATCAATTGCTCTTGTAAAACCAAGATATTCTCAATATTTTGTGCATAGTATTACTTATAAAGAACAATGAAAGGTTTTGTTTTATGCCATGAGTCTTCTGGGATAGATTTGGCTCAAATGACTCCCATCTCACTGGGAAAATAGGCTGTTTAGTACATTTTCTTCTGATTTGACTGCTGAGGTAAAAGGGAGAACAAGTCTTTTATTGCCCAAGCTGAGTTCTAGCCCATCGCCATGTCCATCAATATTCAGATGGTCAAACTTTGGGTGGACAAAGTAGACAGGGCCCTCATTCTCCCCACCAAGGTTTTCTGCCTAATGTAAGTTGCTTGAAACAAGGTTTCCCCCAATGATCCTGTTCCGGAGCTGCTGACCATTTTCAGAAGCGGCTTAGCTTTCCTGAAACTCCAGGCATGTATAGTACGCCTGAACTTGATGAACACACGACCTTTCTGGGGGGCTGGTAGAAAGCCAGTGCAGGTGGAACCAGCACCCATGAACAGATTGCTGTGCAAATAGCAAAGCCCTATGCCAAGAGCAAAGAACTGAGAAGGTGTGAGCAAAAATCCTGGAATCATGTGTAACTGCTGACAGCATGCTTGTGCAAGTCTGCCATTTCTCTATAAAGATTTTATTTCTCCTGGCCTCAAGGATTCAGTCTCAGAACACTAATCAGTGTGCTATTCTCTGTGCTTGAGCCTAAGCCTCAGGAAATGCTCATGCAGATGATATTGCTTGCTTCTTTAGGATTTCTATCTTAAATTGAGCAAAAGAACCCTAGGTTGACTTAGCAAATTATCTAGGGGGATTGGTGTGTAAGATATTTACCTGGGGCACAAAATTTAAATGATAATCTGCAAACTAATTGAGCAGAATAAAAAAAATACTAATGAACTTTTCAGAATCCACGAAGTTCCCCAACAAATAAAGTTTCAGCATTTTAAATAAAGACAGAATCTTACCTTGAATTTTTATTTACTTGCTACCCAAATACTCATCTTTAAGTCACACAACAAAGTCAAAGTTGATGTGAGATTTAAGAATAGAAAATGTTTATTGACAGTCCAAAGAAATAATAAGGACTTTGAATGTTTCAATGAAGGTGCTGTGCCTCAGAGAACTTTGAAAGTTAAAGTGGTAATTCTGGTAATGAGAAGATGTTAGAAAAGTAGGCAAGCATTCTTTTGAGAAAAATGACATGAATAAAAAGCCTGTATAAAGATGTTATGATATATGTTCAGATAAAATGACATAAGCACTCTGAAATTAAATGTTATTTTAGGTTTTATTTAAAAGACATATATATTTGGAAGGAGCTGACAAAAATCTCACTGAAACTTTTTTAGTTTAAAGGTTATTCATTAACATAAAAATAATTTCCAATACCATATTAAGTACTTCTACACACAAAACAAGGCCCATAATTTTAAACTGGATAAAAATATTGCACTGTTTTGGCATGTAAATGGTGTTTACTGCTAGTAGCCTTAAATCATATTGTGATACAAAGACCACCCTCTGTATAGTCACACATAAACCTAATAAATGCAAGCCATTCCCATACAGTAATTTACTTGGGAGAGACTACTTTGTACAACTAGGTCATAGCCGCTAACTCTCAGGGCATCTTCCGAAACTGTGCATGTTCATAAAACAATTCTGAACTTTAAATTAAAGTCTAAATCACTGCCATGGACCTGCCTGTCCATCATGCCAGCAATGTTCAATTTTTATTTTAATTCTCACTGTTCTCATATTCAGATAAGGTATTTTGAGGATTTGGTGTAAGCAAAGGAGGAGCTGATTAGCCAATTGAATAACTTCTTGTTGTTATTTTTCCTACACATTGTTTGGAATTAGAATTGATCCCTTTGGATTGAACAAGCTCCCAAAGTTCTTTACAAATCTGGAGCAAATTCAGCCTCAAGAAATTAATTGAAAATGAAGTGTGAGAATAATTTCTATTAGTTCCATGAGCTGGTGGAGCAGAACTTACTGGTATTACCTATACTAATCCATGAGGCAGCATCCCTCGATCAAAATTCTCTAGCTTGCACTCTTATAATTTATGCCTATAAAGCTGAATGTGTCTTGCAATGACAGTATGTGTAGTACTGTTTTTCTTTCTTTTTATTCTTCCTTCCTTCTTTTTTTTCTTTTTTTCCACTTTCCTTCTTTCTACTAGGGATTAAACCCAGGGGTGTTTAAACACTCAGCCATATTTCCAGCCCCCCACCCTTTTTTTGTGTGTGTGATGAGTTTCGCTAAGTTGCTTTAAGGCCTCACTAAGTGGGTGAAATAGTGATGAACTTCTGATCCTCCTGACTCAGCCTTCTGAGTTGCTAGGATTACAGGCATGTGCCACCACACCCAGTTTCAGTACCATTTTAAGAACTTGACTCAGTCACACAGTTGAAGGATTGTGCAGAAACTCACCTACATGATGATGCTGAGATTTGAACCTAGGCAGTCTGATTCTATAGTCTGCAACTGTACTCATGATTTTCTCATTGTCACTAAATGCCTGTTAGTATTCTAGGTCCATGATCAACAAATGTCCCCCACACTGACCCATGGTTAAGAGAGAGAATCGTTTTCTTTCCTGATATTCAATAATTCTTTCAGATTTTTTTAAAATTTTGCAATTGTAGATGGACAGAATGCCTGTATTTTATTTGTTTATTTTTATGTGGTGCTGAGGTTCAAAACCAGTGGCTCACACATGCTAGGTAAGTACTTTGTCGCTGAGCTACAGCCCCAGACCTCAGATTTTTAATATTCTATTATACTGAAAGATTCTTTACTCAACAAGTCCTATGGCTCTTCCTATAAACATGATACTTATAATTTCAGTTTCCATAAGAGGAACATTTGAGTTTCATAATTTCATGGGATTCTTGCTTTCACATATTTCTCAATTTCAGTAATTTACTCCTTTGATTTTATGTTGCATCTTGTCTTCACTTGAAAGTGTACATCTGACATAGGAACATTTTTTCCCTAAATTTAGATCATTTTATGTGATCTTCTCATTGTGTTGTGTTCATTGATTCTTTTACTTCATCACTGACTGTTATCCTACAACAGTCTATATAATGTCCCTCAATGTCAGGTTCAGTTTTAAGGCCTGTCAATAATTGCCCAATATCAGTGCTCTGCTTCTGGTTGAGAAAACTGCAAGTGTAGATAATTTTCAGTCTCCATTTTATGAATAATCTTCAGGCTATTGAATCTCATTCTTGGAAATCTTAAAGTCACACATATTGTTAAATATATATCCATGCTTCTTAATCGCATCTTGCCCTCACACTGCATGGAAAATTTTGTTTTTCTACTAAGAAAATCTATGTGAGAGTGTGTGTGTGTGTGTGTGTGTGTGTGTGTGTGTGTGTGTGTGTGTGTGTGTGTGATAGATAGATAGAGAGAGAGAGAGAGAGAGAGAGAGAGAGAGAGAGAGAGAGACTGAGAATTGAATCCAGAGATGCCTTTATTTTTTTTTATTTTGAGACAGGGTCTCTCTAAATAACCAAGTCAGCCTCAAATTTGTGACCCTACAGCATCAGCCTCTTGAGTAGCTGGGATTACATGTGTGTACCACTGCAGGCAGCTGCTAATTAAATGTCTAACTCAATCACCCATTAAAACCCCAAATATAAACATTCCAACCAGACTCAGTTTTTAAGTTTGTTTCCAAATTTAATCAAATATCAGAAACTATAAGGCAAAATATCCAGAGACTCTGGCTTTGGCCAACATGTTTTTTCTTTGCCTTAATTTTAATGCAGGCTTTTCAATTTTCCATAATGTTATAAAAAATTTTTATTTATCAAAAAATTTCAGAAATAAGGAAAGATAAAAGCATAAATAGAAATGAAACAAACACTAAAAGGAAACTTTTACAATATATGTATATTTTTATATTCTTACATTTCTTCTTATAGTAATTTTTTTTCTTATAGTAATTTTTAGAATTAAATTAAGAAGTGTTAAATGGTACAAGTAGAAATGTTAGATGACAGAGGAATAAGCAAATTGGACAAAATCAATGGCATGAGCATGCTTATTAATTATGAATGAAAGCATAATGCAAAAGAAAGAATTATAATAAAATAGATTTTTATAAAAAAAGACATAGGGGAAGCATTTAGTTATTGATAGAGAATTGTACAGGGAATCTAACAGTGTAAAAACCTAATCATACAGAACAAAAGATTAAACAAACAAATAAATAACAAGTACAAAATCCAAAAACCAGAACACACAAAGCCTTAAATAAATGTCAGTTTCTGTATAAAAACAAAAAATACAACTAAAATGAATCAAGTAAATAATAAAACTAAAGGCTGAAGCAGGGAAAAGAGAAGCAAGATCAGCCAGTTAATTTGTAAAAAGAGTTAGATGTCTTAGTTGTCAAAATGGGAAAATTAAGTTTATTTCAAAGTGAAATAGATTAAATTGACTGCTTTTAATCCAAAATATAAGATGATTCATGTGATATTTTAACTTTATTTTTATGGAGAAGTTGTGGATATAATTAATATATACATATGTAACGTATCTATATTTATTTTATTTTACTGTTTGGAATTTTATGTAAGCTTCCAATTTGCAACTACACATACATATTTCTTTTATAATTAGAAAAATTCATATGTTAAAATGTTTGTACAGTGTTCTAAGGTCTATATTAAGAAAGCTCTGCAAAAAAGTAATCATCAGAACATTGAAACGCCTAGGTGAAAATACATAAAACAATTTTTATTCTTTTCTGTTTGGACGATTATGTCTTAATTTTTAAAAATTTCTTTCTTCAGCGTATTGAGGTATTCTTAAAAAATAAAAATTTTATGTATTTACTATGATCTTGTTTGCATTATAAAGTATAAAATGAATTCTCTTTTCATGATAGGTAACATATGTATCACCTTATAGCTAACACTTCTGTGTGTTTAATGAGATATTTCAAATATACTCTCTTAGCAAATTCAAGTATACAGTACATTAACTGTGGTCATGATATCTCTTCTTAGGTCTTCAGAACTGCTTTATCTTAAAGTTTATATACTTCAACCTTCCCTATATTCCCCCTTATTTTCCCATCTTAGTTCTATTTTGTATACCCCTTGACCCATATTAACCATTCTATCACCTTCCCTTGATTTAAATTTGTTTTAGATGCTACATGTGAGATCATACAACATTTCTCTTTCCATGCATGACTTATTTTGGTTACTATTCTATGCTCAAGTTCTATTCATATTGTCAAAAAATGGCAGGATTTCTTTCTTTTATAAGGCAAAATAATATTATTTTTGTTATTTTTTTTTATTCATTGACCAATGTACATTTAGGATGCTTCCAAATAATGGCTCTTTTGAATAATTCTGAAACAAAACAAACCAAAACAAAACATGGGAGTGCAAATCTGTCTAAGATATTCACTTGAATTCCCTTGCATGCAATCCCAAAAGTGGAATTTCTGGATTACATGGAGGTTCTGTTTTTTTGTTTTTAAGGAAATGCTTATCATTTTCTATAATGTCTTTACAAATTTGTATTCCCATGAATTATGTAAGTTTTTCTTCTCTTTTCTCTTTATTCTTTCCAATACTTGCCCATATTTTAATTTTTGATCATCATACTAACAGGTATGAGGTGATATCTCTTTGAGGATTTGATTTGCATTTTCCTAATAATTAGTGATATTAAGCACCTTTAATATGCCTACTGAAAATTTGTATTTTCTCTTTGGGAAATGCTTGTCCCTTTTTAAAAATTGAGTTATTTGTTGATTTTTAATATCAATTTCATATATGATAACAAAAACACAGTCAATAAACACAAAAATAAGGAAGTGGCATTACATCAAACTAAAATGTTGATACAAAGGAAAGGAAACAATCAACAGAATAAAAAGTAGCTTAAGTAGTGGTAAAAAATGTTTGAAAACCATAAGAGGTTAATGCTAACTAAAATATATATAAGAAACTCATACAATTCAAGTAATATTTGTGAAAGACCACTATGGATCCAGTGTGAAAAAGTATTAGAAAAAAAATAACAAGACAGGAGAAGCAAAAGGACAAGGTAGTGGGGAGTGCAATGGGTCATGAAGGAAAGAATGGTGTCAATTATCAAGGTGTCTATTGCATTCAATTCAATGGTTTGGATGTGAGTGTCCCCCAAAAGCTCATGTGTGAGACAGTGCATGAGGGTTCAGAGGAGGAAAGATTGGGTTGTAAAAGTCTTAACCCAGTCAGTGAATTAATCTCCTGACAGATTAATTGAAGTGGTAGAGTTTGTCTGGAGGAAGTAGAAATTAGGTGTGGCTTGAATATATATTTGTATCTGGCAGGTGGACTATCTCTGTTTCCCTCTGCCACACTCTTCTGCAATGATGACCTGCCTCACCTTTAGTCCTGACAAATAGAGCCTGCTGTCTAAAGACTGAGATCTCTGAAACCCTGAACCCCTAAGTAAATTTTCCTTCTCCATAATAGTGTCATTCAAGTCTTTCAGTCACAGCAGTGGAATAGCTGAATAAAACAATATGTGATATAGCCTTTTAAGTAATTTTCAAAAGAATTTGACCTTAATTTATTTATTTGCCTTTATGTTGTGTGAAAGATCAGACTCAGTGCCTCAAACATGCTAGGCAAGCACTCTACCTCTGTACCACAACCCCAGCTCCCTTTTAAGTATTTTTAAAACGCAGACTACAGTACTAGCAATCAGATTTCAGATGATTATTCTTATCAGAAAATATTCCCAAGTCCTTTGCAAACTATGAAGTATTATGATATGATTGTGACTTCATAGATGAAACAGTCTAAAGAGATAAAGAGTTTTAGATCCTCTGTTATGATAATTTTCATACAGTTACCAAAGCAGAAAAGATTATTATTCAGTAATATAGAAGACTTGTTTTGTGGAACTACTCAATTATTTATTATTGGATTATCTAATGAATAAATTTTTGCTAAATTAGTTGTTTTAGAATAAACCACACTCTTTTTTCCCCAAACCACACTCTTAACCTTTTTCCCTAAAATCTAAGTGAATTTTCTAAAATATGTTCAACATTTAAAAAATTATGTGTCTGCAATATGACCCAGAATTTCCTTTTCTAGGTATCTATCCATTGGGGTTACTTAGTTATAGATTACTTCTTGGGATTTTCTTTCCTGAAGATATTATGGTAAATTATTAGAACTTATATTGTGTATGGATTGAAATTTGCTTTTTTAAACAAGTCAAGATTTTTCTTTCAATATTTTTGTATATTTTTGGATATTGAAAATATCAGGGATATGTGAAAACATTATAATCTTAATATTTAAATACACATAATGATACAATAAGCATTTTTTTGTTTATTTTTATTTTAAGGTCTTGATACTTGTGATTTTGATTGTATTTTGTTTGCATCTTTTAAAATTGAGATGTATATGAATGATTAACTCAATGATAAGATTTTACAAAGTCACATTTATTTATATAACTTTAGCTAACTGTAAGTATGAAACGTCCATTTACAACTGTTATTCAGCTGGAGCTTTGCTTAGTTTCCATTACAGTAGTCTAACTTTATTGGCCCCAGTTGTCATTTATATTCAATTGTGCTACATAAGATGACAGCATTTATTATTTTGAAGAATAGCTTTTAAATAGCTTACACAATTCCTTAGCAATAAACCACCAATAGAAAAATTGGTCTTCCATTTATAAGCTTTAGAGAAGATATTTACAAAGCCCTAACACTATTTTTGTCCCATATATGTGTTATGCTTAGCAACTCTTAAGATACCATTTGACTTGGGCAGATATAAAATTTTATTGAAATTTAACCATTAGAATAAATATAGTTTAATGCTGAAGATAAGTTTTCCAAACTCATATTTTTCATATTTTATACTTTATGTTCTAGTTTGATAAAATGAAAATAATTAAAGAGTACATAAATTTTTGCATCATAAAAATATTTTTCTGTTCAGCAAATGACTTCTCTATTTACTTCCATAATAAAGTCACACAGTTATGTCACAACTTTAAGCTTTGTAATTTTGGTGACAAGTATCTGTAAGTGTATTAAAGTGGGAACTTTTAATTAAAGTCATTTCAAGTAGATAGAATAGGAAATAAAAAGCTTTAAAAATAGGGAAACATGAATTGCTAGATTGTAAAGAGAACATATCCATTTCTATAGATTGACTTCTTTGTAAAATTTCCATTTTCTAAAAAGCATTACACCCAAACATTTACTTCAAAGCAACAATAAAGTTCTTATATAAATTTAGCCAAATCAATTGACTTTTATTTCATCATCCTTTGAACATTTAATATTGTTTGTTGCCTTTGAGCCAAAATTATGGAAAAAAACCCAAAATAATAAATATAACATATACCCTCAAGGTAATATCCCATTATTAACAACAATAATAGCTTTATGTCAACATTGAACTATGCTATCAATTGAAATCTTTCCTCAAGATCTCTATATCTGGTCCATGAAGTATTTCTTGAACCATAGATCAGTTTTTATATATACATAGTTTTTTTATATCACTAATTTTTATAAATTTTAGGTGTTTTTTTCACAGTAAAAGATCAACAAAATGAGTATTTTGTAGTTCTTTCTATTTGGGCATGCAATTTAAGCATGGTCACAAAAATTATGAAAAGCTGTGTATCTCTGGGTCAAATTTCAGATTTTATTATATAAGTACAACATGTATAACACTCAAATATTGGATAATATTGCTAGGATAAAACAAGAACATATGTCATCATTTTATTTTGTGTTTTTTAAAGAAATAATTTCCTCATAACTTTCTATAATTTTGAAAAGATTTTATAACATTGGCGCTAATATATAATTTACTTCTCTTCCTAACAAGTACAAATAACCAAGTTTTTCCATATTCAAAATTTACATTCATTGAGTCATAAAACACAACTTCACCTTTTTAAATGTTTTAAATTCATAAATTTATGTATTGTGAAATGTTATTTTAGAAGACATAGGCTAAATTTACTCAAAATAGCAAGTGTATATCTTTGTGATAAACCTCTTAAGCAAAAAAGCCTAGAATCTTTAAAATGATATTAATAACTTTTGTTTCATGAATTAATATTGCATGTTAAGTGTTAATGCTGACACAATTTGTGAAATATGGTTCTAAGGCGAATATATGATATAGAAAATATATTTTTAAAGAAATATTAAATTGCAGTCAGATAACAAAGACTCTGAATATTTGAATCATAAGCAACTTTTTCCAGGTCTCTAACAACTGATCCTGATGGAATATCTAACCTAGGCAGATTTCTGCAATAACACAGGACTTTCTTTATTTCTTGCTCTCAGTCAAAGGCTGGTGTGTATTCTCAGGAGAGGAGGACTGCACAAATTTTCACATTTCTAGCTACACATGATAGAGTTACTATTTTAGATAAGAGAAGTTGTGAGGTCTGATCTTTGTATCTCTACCAAGAAAATAAACCCTTCCCCTGGTGAGACAAGCTAACAGCAATCAGCCCCAGTCTCTATCCCATCAAAAGGCAGTTCCCATGCAAAGGGAGATAAACCGGGAAGAACAGGGGAACAGTTCTAACCCACCACTGTGCTTACAAAGCCAGTGTATCATTGCACGAGAAGTGGGTTATGTCTCCATTAGCAGATCATGCAGCGGTATCATGATCTTGCCCAGTGAGAAAGTAAAGATGTATTATGGTCTTTGTTTTTGTGCCCCTTCCCAAATCAAATGTTGAAGTTCTAACCCTCAATTTGACTTTATTTGGAGATAGGCTTGTGAGGAGGTGATAAACAATTAAATTAGGTCATAAGCATAGGGACCTAATCTGATCAGGCCTTTATAAGAAGTAAATTCATCAGAGTGCCTGCTTTTTTCCTCTCCTTGTTATGTGAGGAAAGGTAAGAAGACAACTTTCTGAAAAATAAAAAGGGAGCCCTTGCCAGATTCTGAATTGGTTATTGCCTTGAGCTTGGATTTCCCAGCATCAGAAGAGATACATTATTTCCTTTTTTTTTCTTTTTATTTTATTTTTTTATTGGTTATTCAAAACATTACAAAGATTGCAGAATCACATCGGTTACACATCCACATTTTTACATAATACCATAATAGTAACTGCTGTATTCTGCTACCTTTCCTATCCTCTACTATCCCCCCTCCCCTCCCCTCCCATCTTCTCTCTCTACCCCATCTACTGTAATTCTTTTCTCTCCTTATTTTTTTCCCATTCCCCTCACAAACTCTTATATGTAATTTTGTATAACAATGAGGGTCTCCTTCCATTTCCAAGCAATTTCCCTTTTCTATCCCTTTCCCTCCCACTTCATGACTCTGCTTAATGTTAATCTTTTCCTCCTGCTCTTCCTCCCTGCTCTGTTCTTGGTTGCTCTCATTATATCAAAGAAGACATTTGGCATTTGTTTTTTAGGGATTGGCTAGCTTCACTTAGCATAATCTGCTCTAGTGCCATCCATTTCCCTGCAAATTCCATGATTTGCTGTGTAGTACTCCATTGTGTATAAATGCCACATTTTTTTATCCATTCATCTATTGAGGGGCATCGGGGTTGGTTCCACAGTCTAGCTATTGTGAATTGTGCTGCTATGAACATCGATGTGGCAGTATCCCTGTAGTACGCTCTTTTGAGGTCTTCAGGGAATAGTCTGAGAAGGGCAATAGCTGGGTCAAATGGTGGTTCCATTCCCAGCTTTCCAAGGAATCTCCATACTGCTTTCCATATTGGCCTCACCATTTTGCAGTCCCACCAGCAATGTATAAGAGTACCCTTTTCCCCACATCCTCGCCAGCACTTGTTATTGTTCGACTTCATAATGGCTGCCAATCTTACTGGAGTGAGATGGTATCTTAGGGTGGTTTTGATTTGCATTTCTCTGACTGCTAGAGATGGTGAGCATTTTTTCATGTACTTGTTGATTGATTGTATGTCCTCCTCTGAGAAGTGTCTGTTCAGGTCCTTGGCCCATTTGTTGATAGGGTTATTTGTTTTCTTATTGTTTAATTTTTTGAGTTCTTTGTATACTCTGGATATTAGGGCTCTATCTGAAGTGTGAGGAGTAAAAATTTGTTCCCATGATGTAGGCTCCCTATTTACCTCTCTTATTGTTTCTCTTGCTGAGAAAAAACTTTTTAGTTTAAGTAAGTCCCATTTGTTGATTCTTGTTTTTAACTCTTGTGCTATGGGTGTCCTATTAAGGAATTTGGAGCCCGACCCCACAATATGTAGATCGGAGCCAACCTTTTCATCTATCAGACGCATAGTCTCTGATTTGATATCAAGGTCCTTGATCCATTTTGAGTTAACTTTTGTGCATGGCGAGAGGAGGGGATTCAGTTTCATTTTATTGCATATGGATTTCCAGTTTTCCCAGCACCATTTGTTGAAGATGCTATCCTTCCTCCATTGCATGCTTTTAGCCCCTTTATCGAATATAAGATAGTTGTAATTTTGTGGATTGGTTTCTGTGTCCTCTATTCTATACCATTGGTCGACCCGCCTGTTTTGGTACCAGTACCATGCTGTTTTTGTTACTATTGCTTTGTAGTACAGTTTGAAATCTGGTATCGCTACACCTCCTGATTCACACTTCCTGCTTAGAATTGCTTTTGCTATTCTGGGTCTTTTATTTTTCCATATGAATTTCATGATTGCTTTATCTATTTCTACAAGAAATGCCATTGGGATTTTGATTGGCATTGCATTGAACCTATAGAGAACTTTTGGTAATATTGCCATTTTGATGATATTAGTTCTGCCTATCCATGAACAGGGTATATTTTTCCATCTTCTGAGATCTTCTATTTCTCTCTTTAGGGTTCTGTAGTTTTAATTGTATAAATCTTTCACCTCTTTTGTTAGGTTGATTCCCAAGTATTTTATTTTTTTTGAGGATATTGTGAATGGGGTAGATGTCCTCATTTCCAGTTCAGAAGATTTGTCGCTGATATACAGGAATGCCTTTGATTTATGCGTGTTGATTTTATATCCAGCCACTTTGCTGAATTCATTTATTAGCTCTAGTAGTTTCTTTGTAGACCCTTTTGTGTCTTCTAGGTATAGGATCATATCATCCGCAAATAGTGATAATTTAATTTCTTCTTTTCCTATTTTTATGCCTTTAATTTCTTTCGTCTGTCTAATTGCTCTGGCTAGTGTTTCGAGAACTATATTGAATAGAAGTGGTGAGAGAGGGCATCCCTGTCTTGTTCCAGATTTTAGAGGGAATGCCTTCAGTTTCTTTCCACTTAGAATGATGCCAGCCTGAGGCTTAGCATATATAGCTTTTATAATTTTGAGGTAAGTTCCTGTTATCCCTAGTTTTCCTAATGTTTTGAACATAAAGGGATGCTGTACTTTGTCTAATGCTTTTTCTGCGTCCACTGAGATGATCATATGGTTCTTATCTTTAAGTCTATTGATGTGGTGAATAACGTTTATTGATTTCCGTATATTGAACCAGCCTTGCATCCCAGGGATGAATCCTACTTGATCATGGTGCACAATCTTTTTGATATGTTTTTGTATACGATTTGCCAGAATTTTATTGAGGATTTTTGCATCTAAATTCATTAGGGATTATGGTCTGTAGTTTTCTTTCTTTGAGGTGTCCTTCTCTGGTTTGGGAATCAGGGTGATATTGGCCTCATAGAATGAATTTGGGAGTTCTCCCTCTTTTTCTATCTCCTGAAATAGATTATGGAGTATTGGTATTAGTTCCTCTTTAAATGTTTTGTAAAACTCTGCTGTATATCCATCCGGTCCTGGGCTTTTCTTGGTTGGTAGTCTTTTGATGGCTTCTTCTATTTCCTCCCTTGATATTGATCTGTTTAGGTTGTTTATATCTTCCTGATTCAATCTGGGTAGTTCATATGTCTCAAGGAATTTATCTATGCCTTCACTATCTTTTATTTTATTAGAGTATAGGGTTTCAAAATAATTTCTAATTATCGTCTGTATTTCTGAATTGTCTGTTGTGATGTTGCCTTTTTTCATCCCGTAAGCTAGTAATTTGGGTTCTCTCTCTTCTTCTCTTTGTTAGTGTGGCTAGTGGTCTATCAATCTTATTTATTTTTTCAAAGAACCAACTTTTAGTTTTGTCATTTTTTTCGATTGTTTCTTTTGTTTCGATTTCATTGATTTCTGCTCTAATTTTAATTATTTCTTGCCTTCTACTGTATTTGCTGCTGATTTGTTCTTCTTTTTCTAAGGCTTTGAGGTGTAGTATGAGGTCATTTATTTGTTGGCTTTTCCTTCTTTTAAGGAATGAACTCCATGAAATGAATTTTCCTCTTAGTACTGCTTTCATAGTGTCCCAAAGATTTCGATATGGTGTTTCTGAGTTTTCGTTTACCTCTAAGAATTTTTTAATTTCCTCTTTGATGTCTTCTGTAACCCTTTGTTCATTCAGTAGCATATTGTTTAATCTCCATGTGATGTAGGGTTTTTCCTTTCTCATTTTATTATTGATTTCCAATTTCATTCCATTATGATCAGATAAAATGCATGGTAGTATCTCAACTCCTTTGTAATTGCAAAGCTTTGCCCTGTGACATAATATATGATCTATTTTTGAGAAGGATCCATGTGCTGCTGAGAAGAAAGTGTATCCGCTTGATGTTGGGTGGTATATTCTGTATATATCAATTAAGTCTAAGTTATTTATTGTATTATTGAGCTCTATGGTTTCTTTATTCAATTTTTGTTTGGAAGATCTGTCCATTGGTGAGAGAGGTGTATTAAAATCTCCCATGATTATTGTGTTGTGGTCAATTAGACTCTTGAACTTGAAAAGAGTTTGTTTGATGAACGTAGTTGCACCATTGTTTGGGGCATATATATTAATGATCGTCAAGTCTTGTTGGTGTATGGTTCCCTTGAGCAGTATGTATTGTCCTTGTTTATCCCTTTTGATTAACTTTGGCTTGAAGTCTATTTTATTTGATACAAGTATGGACACCCCTGCTTTCTTCCGGGGTCCGTATGAGTGATATGATTTTTCCCAACCTTTCACCTTCAGTCTGTGTATGTCTTTTCCTATCAGATGAGTCTCCTGTAGGCAGCATATTGTTGGATCTTTTTTTTTAATCCATTCTACTAGCCTATGTCTTTTGATTGGTGCATTTAAGCCATTAACATTTAGGGTTACTATTGAGATATGGTTTGTATTTCCAGCCATATTTGGTTATGTATGATACTTAACATGATTAGTTTTTCCTCTATGCTTAGTTTTTCCTTTATTGTACTACTTCCCGTTGTTGGTTTTCATTGTTATTTTTCATTTCCTCTTCCTGTAATGTTTTGCCAAGGATGTTTTGAAGAGCTGGTTTTCTAGCTGCAAATTCTTTTAACTTTTGCTTTCGTGGAAGATTTTTATTTCATCTTCAATCCTGAAACTTAATTTCGCTGGATACATGATTCTTGGTTGGAACCCTTTTTCTTTCAGCGTTTGAAATATGTTGTTCCAGGATCTTCTAGCTTTCAGAGTCTGTGTTGAAAGATCAGCAGTTATCCTGATTGGTTTACCCTTAAATGTAATCTGCTTCCTCTCTCTTGTGGCTTTTAAGATTCTCTCCTTATTCTGTATGTTGGGCATCTTCATTATTATATGTCTTGGTGTGGATCTCTTATGATTTTGTATATTCGGTGTCCTGTAGGCTTCTAGTATTTGGATTTCTTTTTCATTCTTTAAGTCTGGGAAGTTTTCTAGTATTATTTCATTGAATAGATTACTCATTCCCTTGGTTTGGACCTCTGTACCCTCTTGTATCCCAATAACTCTTAGGTTTGGTTTCTTGATGTTATCCCATAATTCTTGGATGTTCTGCTCATGATTTCTTAACATTCTCGCTGAGCTGTCTATGTTCTTTTCAAGTTGAAAAACTTTGTCTTCGTTGTCTGAAGTTCTATCTTCCAAGTGTTCTACTCTGCTGGTAATACTCTCATTTGAGTTTTTAATTTGGTTTATTGTTTCCTGCATTTCCAGGATTTCTGTTTGTTTGTTTTTTATATCCTCTATCTCCCTATAGAGTTGATCTTTTGCTTCTTGGATTTGTTTATGTAATTCATTGTCAAAGTGATTTTTCATTGTCTGAATTTGATGAATAATGTCTTCCTTGAGACTCCAGATCGTCTGAAGCATGTATATCCTGAACTCTTTGTCTGACATTCCATCAGCTGCAGATATTACCTCATCTAATGTTGAATTGACCTGTATTGTTTGTGGTCCTTTCTTTCCTTGTCTTTTCATACTGCTCATGATTCTTTCTAGCTTTGTGAAACTGTTGAGCTAATGTTTTTCCCCTTATATATTTGTATTGTTCTTGAATATCTCCAATATCCCTCTTTTTCGGAGAAAGACAATGTTAACAGATCCCAATATCAACAGTACATTATCTAAGGACAAGTTTTCATTATTAATACATTTATAGTTAGATTCTAAGACTATAGATATTGGATTTAATTATTACTTAAGAATATATTCCTTAGTTTCATAAAAGGCGTACCATATCTGGTGGCATATAGAAAACTTAATTTCAGACGAAGGATGTTATACTTAAAGAGAAAGAAGTGAGGGAATGAGGTTAAACTAACTTAGCACCTTTGGAGAACTCTAACCACTCGACTGGTAATTTATGGAAGAATGTATAGACTCAACCTCCTATTTAGATAGTTACCCTATGTATACATAGCAAAAGTTAGGAGATTGAAAGTGGTATAGAGAGAATATGAATTTAAAAAAAAAGAAAAGAAAAGAAAAGAAATAACAAAGAAGAAAAGAGAAATAAGAGAAGCGAAAGGGAAGTAAGATAGAAATACAGAAAAAAATGGGGGGGAGGTGGGGTATATGCAATTCCTCTATATTATATTACTTTGTTAATTCAGTTGTTCATGCTCAGTTCTTGGTTTCACATATGCTGAAGTTGTGGAAGAGAGAGAAGAAAAGAGAAAGAGAGGAAAAAAAAAGTCTCTCAGAACACTGTTTTCCTTGTTTCCAGTAGGTGGCGTTGTCTATTCCTTGTTTGAGCCTCTGTATTCAGGGTGGTGGGTATAGCCAGTGTGAAGGGAAATGAGCTTCCACCTGTATCTTCCCTACTCTAGTCTCTGAGGTAGAAACCAGGTGCCTCTACAGTTGTTGTTTTGTGTTGATAGCTACAATCCCCAAAAGCTTGTGGGAAATATTTTGAGTTTTCGCAGCTAAGGGTGGGGGAGTTGGAAACCGGGTACCTGGATCAGCCGCAACTGTGCTGGTAGCCACACCCACTTTGATGGGTTTTAAGGGTTGATGGGCTTCCTGAGGACTAGCGCTCGGGGCGGGACCGGACTTCCTCCTCCGGTCTGGCTGAGCGGCTGTCGCGGCTTCCTGCTCCGGTCTGGCTGGCGGCTGTCGCAGCTCCCTGCTCCGGTCTGGCTGGGCGGCTGTCGCGGCTTCCTGCTCTGGTCTGGCTGGGCGGCTGTCGTGGCTTCCTGCTCCGGTCTCGAGATACATTATTTCCAATGTTCAAATTTCAACAAAAATGTCAGGAAACAGGAAAAATGGGGTAAATTCATGAAATAATATAAAATTAAGTATAAATTTAATGAAAGAATGTAAAAGAAACTGAAGGGATCAAGATGGTAGACTTAGTAGACAAAAATTTCACAGCAGTTATTATAAACACACTCAAAGAACTAGAAGAAACAATCCTGTAAGTAAACTATAATGATAATATCTCCTGTGTGGAAAATACAAAGATTCAACTAATCTTCAAAAATTATGATTCTGGAATTGAAAAGAACAATGTATGAAATAAAAAAAAAATCATTGCAGGGTCTCAGTGGATTTAAACTGGCAAAATATTCAGCATATTTGAATACTGACCAACTAAGAATATAAATTTTTGAATAATGAAAAGAAAAAGAAGAATAGGTGGGACACTGTTTAGTGTACCAATATATGCAGCCAGAATGTATCAGGGCTTAGGATAGAGTAGAAAAATATTCAATGAAGTAATGACTGGAAATTATCAAATGTGATAAAACAGACTAAGCCAGCATCAGAAGAGACACATTATTTCCAATGTTCATAGGTCATCAGACTTCAAGAACAATAATTGAAAGGAAATATATTCAGGATATATATCCAGGCATATAATAGTAAAAATGTCTAAGAAAACAGATAATGAAAACATCTCCATTAGAATAGAGAAAAAAGATGGAAAGGGAGAGAGGAGGGGAAGACATGGGGAAGTACAGGGGATCAAAATTTATCAAATATGCTGTGTCCATATATGAATATCCCACAATGAATTCTGATAATATACATTTATATAATTATAACACACTAATTAAAATAATAAAAACAATGATGGAAAGGAGATCAGTAAATTAGGGCAAATGATTTAGGGGAAGTGGGAGGGAAGACAAAGCTAAATTAAAGGAGAATGAGAGCTGGGTGCAGTGGTGCATGCCTGTAATCCCAGCCGCTTGGGAAACTGAGAGGAGGATTGGGAGTTCAAAGCCAGCCTCAGTAAGAGTGAGGCACTAAGCAACTCAGTGAGACACTGTCTCTAAATAAAATACAAAATAGCTCTGGGGAAGTGCCTCTGAATTCAATCCCTGGTACCAAAAATAAATAAATAAATAAAAAAGTGGGCAAGAGATTGATCAAATTAGGTTCTGTGCATGTACAAATGTGGCAGAATGAATCACATTGTCATGTATAACCATAATATACCAATAAAAATAACCTGAAAGAAGAGGAAAACAATTCAAAAAATAAAACGGAATCCAAAAAAAAAAAAAAGTTCTCAACCAAAAATATTACTGCAAATTAAACTACCTTTCCAAATGTATGGTAATATAAAGATTTCCCACAAAGTCAAATCAAAGTGGAAGTTTGTTGTTGTTGTTGTTGTTTTAATTCCTGTTGTTTTTTTACCCTAGGAAGCACACCTTAGAAGAACTACTAAAGCCATTACTCTAAGCTAAACAAAAGTGACCCCAAACAATAATTCAAATCCACATGAAAAACAAGGAATACCATAACCGTATTTGTAGAAATAAAAATAAAATGTGGTAACATGTTTCTTGTTTAATTATATTAATTGATTTAAAAACAGTAGTCAAAAAATGTGCATGTAATTTTACCAGTGGGTGTCTTAGTCTATTCAAGCTGTTAAAACAAAACACCTGAAACTGACTAATTAAAAAAACAAACACATAAATTTAATTCCTCATAGTTCTGAAAGCTGAGAAGTCCAAGAGTAAAAAGGAGTGCCCAAGGCCTCTGCCTCTGAGGTGGTCTCCAGAGCTGCACCCTCTGGAGGGAAGAGTACTCTGAAGGAGGGAACTCAGGGCAAAGAGGCTGAGCCAGGTACTTGCACCAATTTTCCAAGACATCAATCCACTTTTAATGGTGGTGCCCTAATGATTTAATCACTTCCTAAAAGACTCCACTTCTTTTTATACCAAGTCTCAACTTCAATTTTAGAGAGCACAGATTTAAACCACAGAAATGAGCATATTACCCACAGGGGGGAAAAAAAGATCTATTTTAGTAGAACACAGGAGATGAGTGAGGGCAAATGTGAAAAAGAAGCAAGAAAATTAAACAAAATGATAACCTGAATACACAAAAAATCTAAGACACCTAGAAATAATAAATAAAATGTTAGTATAACAAAAATCTGTAAGTACACTTGAATTTCCTCTTTTGGTTCTTTTAAAAGATATAAAATTCTATGAAGAAATAATTACATAATTGTATTACTGGCTTTATTATATATATGTGTGTATATGTGTGTGTGTGTGTGTGTGTGTGTGTGTGTGTGTGTATTCCATATATAGGTAAAATATTTGTGTTAATATTAGCAAAAAAGTGAAGAATAGAACTATATTGAAAAAAAATATTTCTATTATCACACTGGAATTGATTTATTATAATTAGGAATAAGATTCTGTTGTTAGGATTTAAAAGGTAAGTTATAAAATAGCCACCAAATCATAAGTCCAAAAATATAATAAAATAATTAAAGAAATTTAAATGTTATTACAAAAGTAACTCAATTAATACAAAATTGAAAAGAAAATTGAAATAGAGGAACAAACAGCCATGAGACAAAAACAAAAATGTAAACTGAAAGACACAAATTCAATTATATAAAAATAACATTAAATATTTAAACAATTCAATTAGAAGGCAGAGATTTTAAAACTGGATTCAAAAACAAGATATAACTATGTGCTATCTAAAAGAGAGAAACAGCTTGGAAAATAAAGGATGTAGAAAGTTGTGTCAAGGGGAAATTACCTATGAGAAATTTGATGTGGCTCTTCTAATATCAGACAAATACATTTTTTAAACAGATATGCTATGATGGTAAATAGATAGATTTTTTAATGATAAACATATCAATCAGTCAAAATGCATAAATTTAGGATACTATGCGTTCTTATTAAATGACTTCGACATACATGATGCAAAACCTAACAGAACTGAAGTAAAAAATGTGAAGTTCTATAATTCATATTGAGAGATTTCAATAATTTACATACTTCCATTCAATAATCATATTAAGAAATAGGTAGAAATTAAATAAGTGAATAAAAAATAAGACCAACAATAGCCCACTAGACTGGTTTTATATCTTTAGAAAATATGATTCATTATGATATTTTTTCAAGTATGTTTTTTGTTTCATAGATATTTTGGAGACTCCTTAAAATGAACTGTTTTTAATGAGTAAATTTATTTCAATTCTTTATTTTATTTCTGTCTAGAAGAGATAATGTTTCCTCATCTATGGTATAATTCATAAAATCATTTTTCTATAATTTTCAATAAATTCTCAATTGCATTTAATAATCTTAATCTTTATTTCTAATACTGCATTTTTAATTTCTAGGAAATCTCTGGATTATTTGCAAAATTTTGGTTTTCTTTCTGAGATACAAACAGAATTCCTTTAAGTTTATGAACAAATTTTCAATAGTTACTTTAATGTTCTTATCTACTAATTTATAAAATTAGTCAATATTATGATATATTTCTATGGTCTGGTTTCTCTGTTGTCTTTGTGGTACTTTTTCTTTTTCCCTACAAAATTTGATTATATACATGAAAGTGTCAATAATACATTTTAACAATGCTGAATTCCTCAATTTTCCCAGGAGGGTATTAATTTTTTGCTTGTTTGTTTTTCATGTCAGTTAATTACACTGATTTGTCTTCCTTGTTGTAGACGGTAGCTGAAATATTTATTCACTTGATTTTGTCTCATATAGTTGTCCTCCCTTGTTTTTTACTATTTTTTATGGTTTAGCCAGTTGAAGGGAAGAATTCCCTTTCAGTACCTGGGTGCTCATGGAGCTGAACACTCTAATTCCTGACTTTTTGAAGGAGTAACACTATGTGATTCCAGTTGAATTCTATACTATTACATCAGGAGGAGTGAATGAATAATGTCTTGAGAGGAAATGATTCATAACTACATAACCAACAATGGTAGCTTTCTTTTTTGTAAATTTCTACCTCCATACTCTTTCTTATTTTCTCCTGAATTTGGTTCATCTCTAGGTTGTTTTGAGCATTTTAAAATATATTTGGTTCAAAAAAAATGTGAGTGTATGTGATCATCAACATCATTACTTTGATCAAAGTATGCTACCATTATGAGAAGAGGAACTCTCAAACTACTAAATAAAATTTCATTGAAAAATTTATTTTTCCTAATTATTTGTTCCTTAAAATTAATATATAATAGTGTCATAGTGGTGATTGAAATTTTGAAAATCAGTTGTTTCAAACACCTGTAAGTGGAAACACTTGTCAGAATGAAAATATGAAGTATACCCATCTTTGCATATTTTACATCACTAATATTATGTGATGTTAAACACTGCATTTGTAAATTAAATTTTGTAAAAACAAGCATAATCCCTCTCTCTTTTCCTGTATCATTTGCATTTGTCATTGCCTTCTCAACTGATTATAAAAAAGTGTAACAAAACTCTAAAAAAATCAGGTTAGAAAAATGCATTTAATTTTGGACTATTTCTGGTAACAGAGAATTTGTTGCTTGCTGGAAATTGTTTTATGTTTTTATTACATTAGAATGAGAGGTCATTATACTGTAATAGGAAATTATTTTGGAACTTCCAATGACTTTCTCCTAATTTTGATAGTAAATTATAACAGAGTACAATGTTTACTTCAATGAATGTTGCAGAGAAAAAATATATTAATTTTATGATGCTTATTTTCTATTTTTCATTTTCAAAATTTGCTTTGATTTTTTCTACAAAATAGTTGCACTTATAAAATTCTTTGTAAATACATATTATTTCTAATTTAAGATCTATTCATTATTAATATTATGGCAACTAGAGGTCAATATGTTATTTTCATCAAATTTAAATTTAAATGAGCTATTTATTAATAACTTACCTAATTTCTATGAATAGAAGACATGTCACAGAAGTAGTATATAAAAAAATTAAAAGATGAAAAAATAACACCACCATAATATAATTATTATTAACAGATATTAAATGTTAGAAATAATAAAGAAATGACATGACAATTTACACTTTGAATATTCATGATTAACTGGGATTAATTGTACATTGCTGTTTTTATGGAATACACTTACTCTCAAAGTATATTTTAAAGAGTATGCAAATATCTAAAGAAACATAATAATAGTATATTCTGAATATGTAAGATATATGTGTATAAAATCAAATCATCACCTTTTGTTTTGCTATCACCAAGCAGCCATCTGGTAGATCATTATGTTGTGGTTTTAGGATCACTATTAATAAATAATGACACTGATAAGAAGCAACTAAACTACCTAAGAACAATTGTTCCATAAATGTTATCCACCAGTGTTCAATGCTTCTCTACATCACAGATTGTTCAGAACTCTGTGTGAGAAAACCATAAAGATGACTTTAAAATAAGAGTCTATCTTGATCTTTTTTTCTTAACTTAAGTTTTACATGTTTTTTTAAGTTAGTTATTAGAGTTATTGTTCTGAAATGAAATAGGTAGAAGCCAACACTCAGTTATTTTTCAAAATGCAATTTTATGAATTAGACCAAGGATTATAATTACAAAACATTGATTTTATTTTGTATGAACTAATACAAGGACAGCAAATATCTAAGAAGCATTATAACCACTAGAAGCAGAAGATGGTTGACTCTTGATACTAATTATTGGAGCAAAATTTTCAGATAGATCAGATTACCACTACAGGAAACCATATTGATTCAGAAGTTATTTTTTCATTATAAATTTATGACATAAAGCATACCTATGAGCTTCAAACAGCTATGAAATGAAAAACATTCTCATTATTATAGAACTGATATTAAACTGAAAGTGAATTTCTAGAAGTTATAATTCTCAGACTTAGGATTTCTTATAATGTAACATCAACAATGGGATAGAATAAGATAAAACAAAAATATTGTAGTAAAGAATTGTCAAGCAGTACCCTGAGTATAAGTTACCAACTTTGATTTTATTAGTTAGAAAAAAAATAATGGAAGGTAGTGTAAATGTATAAAAAAGATTGTTCAGAAAAGATCTGAGTTTCATATAATTTCAGCCAGTAATTCCCAAATGTGTACTAAATATCTCATTGCATTAACAGTTTCTACAGCTTTGAATAAATCAGGATTTTATAGAAAAGCACAAAATAGAGTCATTAAAATAATTACATGATCATGTGGCATGGTGGCACACACCTATAATCCCAGTGACTCAGGAGGCTGAGGCAGTAGAGTCACAAGTTCAAAATAGCCTCCACAGCTTAGTGAGGCCTTAAGCAACTTAGTGAGACCCTCTCTCCAAATCAAAGAATAAATAAATAAATAATAAAAAGGCCTAGGAATGTGGTTCATTGTGTGAAGCCATTTGTGAAATACATGAGTATCTTCTTGGCATGAAGCCAGGGAGATTTAGGTTTGGCCTTGGGAAATATCCATGGCTCCCCTATGGCAATAGATTTCCCAAAGCATATGACCTTGATCTCCACTCTGCTAGGAAGATTCCCCATAGTAGCTCTGGGGATGGGCATGACCTATTAGAAACCTAACAGCCCACTAACTTAACTTTTTTTGGTGAAGAACATTCTACAGAAGGTCTTTGATGTTTCCTGATTATAAGTAAAACAGGCACGGGTTCCATTTGCTTGCCTGTTCTGCCCCCGGATGCCCACTTTTGAAACTACTTTCTGTGTTCTGTGGTATTTCTTTGTCCTTCTATTTTCCTTAGCTTTTATTTCTCACCAAGGGGAACCCAATTTCCACTGTTGTGCAGGATGAGGGAGAGAGTTCAGTGGTTAAGCACCTCTGGTTTCAATTTCTGGTACAATTTTAATAACAATAATAAATATTATTATTATAATAAAAAAGTGCAAAATATGTAGTAAGATTAAGAAGGTGATATCAGATTATTAAATTATAAAATAATAATGGTAGAATTGTTATACTCGTATTCAGGACCCCCAAAAGACCACCAGAGACCAAGATCGATGTAAGCAGCAAAGAGGTGTTTATTGTGATCTAGCTCGGTCCTCCGTGTGCACACAGCAACTGGTGACCTGGTGACCCTGAGAGGCCCTGAGCCCAGGGTTTGCAGCAGTTTTATACATTCTTTAGAGAAGGCAGGGCACCCACATACATCATAGCATCTCTTAGCAAATCATCACACAACAATCAAACAACAATTCTAAAACATGATGAGCATATCAAGTGACAGGAAAGAATCTGGAAAGAATTATTGGTTAGTTCAAGGGGTTGATGCACTTAAAATTGATTGGTTTAAACCATGAGGATGTCACAAGGGGGGTACATGCCAAGCTGCAGGGCTTCTAGTTTAGATATTGGTCACCACACCTAGGTGGGGGCCATCTGGAATTTCAGATATTTCGATATCTTGGCCTATCTTAGGTGATCACCATCTGCAGCTTTTCTGAGAACTGTTTCCACAGAGCTTTTCTGAGGTACTTTCCTGACTTTAGGACTGCAGTAGGTCAGATGTTAAGTTTCAGAGCAAAATGAGGTCCCAAGTAAAATGAAGTTGCTTAGGTCTTTCAGAATATTTTCTCTTCAGAAAAGTTGAAACTATATGCAAACCTGAGATTGTGGATCTGTGCATGGTTAGTATTGATGTTATTACTGCTTTTGCTCTAAGGGAAAAAAAAATAGCAGCTGGAGCATCAACTATAGTAAAAAAAAAAACCTAAAAAAATGAACACATTTTGTTGAAAAAATAATGCTGTCAGCTGGTACGTTATACCACCAGCATTTGCATATTTCCTTTTTTCCTCCCTAAATTTTCTGGTACTTAAACTTGTTCAACAAAGTGAGACTCTGCGACTAGAATAGCATCGTTTCACCCAACTCTGTGTCTTCCTTTTTTGACATAAGGCCCTCAGTCTAATAAAGAAAACTTCAGAAAATAGCATTTCTCAAAAAAAAGAAAGAAAGAAAGAAAGAAAAGAGAAAAAAAAGAAAGAAAATTATTTGAGGGACTTTTCTCAGTTTGCCCAAGTACCATGCAGGATGCATAGAAGGGTTTCATTTCACAGAACAGAAATATTTAAAACTTTGGAATTCAATGTCTGTGAATCCCTGCTGAAGAAATTCTTTGCCTCTAGGTGATGTTTATAACTTCTTTCAAATAGTCCTCTATACTCATATGGATATTGATCCTGAACATTGGGGCTGGTGGATTAGTGAAGAAGACTCTGAAATTAATTTTTCAACTTCCATCTTGTTTGTTTCTTACTATGTATAATTGGAAGGAGACAAACATATTTCTTTGTTCTATTTCTTCATTTCCTTCTCTTTCTCCTTTTTCAGATTGAAAATTTCTCCTATTTCATATTTTCTTGTCTCTGCCCTGAAAGGTGAGTTTCAGATGGACAGCAAGCTAGTGGCAATGGCTGCCTTTGTACATTTTAAAGAAACCCTGTGGTACTGAGTATACCTCACTCTTGGTCAGAGAATTTTAATATTAAGTTGATATTTACAAAATATTAACACTGTAAAGCAACCACTTTAACATAATCCTGAAGTACTCTGCTGCATTTTCTAAACCAAACTGTATATCTGTATATAAGTATTTCCATGAGGAATTCAGGAGGTTGAGGCAGGAGGATCAGAAGTTCAAAAGTTCAAAGATAGCCTCAGAAACTGAGCTATGTCTTGGTCAACTGAACATGACCTTGTTTTGAAAAATGAATAAATAAATAAACAAACAAACAAATAAATAAATAAATAGATAGCGTTCAGGTTACAGCCCAGTGATAAAGTACTCGTGGTTTCAATCCCCAGTACTAATAAATTAAAAAATGAATAAAATTCACCTGGGCATGAGAGAGGGGACTCAATGTCAAGTTGATTTTTAAATAAATCATATTTTTAAAATATTTCAAAGAAATACAGGACCTTGACAAGTTTCTAATTCTCTTCAAGTTTTGTTTTCTCATCAGTAAAATATCAAAAAAGACTTACATTTTCCCAGTACTTTAATCAAAATTTTAATATTTTTAAGAAGGGTATTATAAGTTTCCAAATCACTTTAAAAAACATTCTCATTTTCTTTAAACTTCTCACTAAAGTAGAAAGTTTCCTCTTAAGCATGCTTGAACATTCACTGTCATTTTATTTGGAGAAACCACAGGTAATTAGTTCAGATTTGGAATTCATTGTCACAGCTTGTACTTTCTAAGCTCTTACCCATATGAACTGCACTCATTTCCTTTGCACAGCTTGACCTTTTCTAATTAATGCACAGAATTGCTTAACTGCAACTTGCATTGACGTGCTGTGCCTATCAGGAACTGAAAAAGTTCTAGGTCTGTAATTTTCCAATGCACTTGCATTGAAAAAAATGGATCTTTAAAGTTTTAGTTTGTTGGAGAGTCCTCAAATTATTTTGGTTTATGATTTCCTGTTTTCAGAAGTGAATAAGATCTATTCTGTTTCTCAACACTTTTGTTTTCTTAAATCAATATAAGTGATTTTGTTATTTAAAATTAGTCTTGGGGCAGGGGATGTGGCTCAAGTGGTAGCTTGCTCGCCTGGCATGTGTGCGGCCCGGGTTCGATCCTCAGCACCACATAAAAAGAGTTGTGTCTGCTGAAAACCAAAAACATAAAAAATAAATATAAAAAAAGAACACAATAGAGTTTAAAAAAATAAATAAAAATAAAATTAGTCTTCCCAAACTGTGGATGCAATCATTGTTTGCAAACAGATCAGAATAATGGATTTTTTAAAAATTTAAGCTGAAATGATTAAAAATTATTGAGATCTTATGAAATAATAGAAAAGAATGATTTAAAGCAACGTGCAAGCAATATACTTTCTTTTTTCCTTCTTCTTTTTATTATCCTAAGTCTAGAACACTTCTTCTCTCTTATGAGGTCTCCACATTGTCACAAAAGATAAGATAGAAAATGTTGGAAAGCTCAAAAACACATTGTCAATTATAACCACTGCATAAATTCAGGCATTTGGGGTCAGTTCACAAGCTACTTTTGTGGCAAGCTCCTAAAGCAACTAGAAAAAATAAACTGAAACCCTTTCACATGGTGTGGCTGGTATTTCCATCAAGGCCTTTTGGCATCCCTCTAGAGTTCACATAAAAATAATTAAGAACATAAAATAAGCAGAACTCAAAAAATTGGCAAGTACCTTTTTTTCCCCCTCCATCCTCACATTACTAATCATGATTACAATGAATGACCCAAGAAAATGTATCAACGTTAACCTATAACTTCCATTATTTTCTGGCATATCCAAGTATGTACTTTCAATTTAAGAAAAAATTTAATGAATTAATCTCTGTTAAGGGGGAAAAAGCTCCAGGTGGTAATACTAAGTTGTTGAAGGCTGACACTTACCTTGCCCTTTCCTTAGAAAAATATCCACAGCTAGGAGAGCAATGCCCTGAGAGTCAGTAAGGTAATTGCTTGCTGTTTTAGATGAACTAAGCAAATTTGAGAACAGGAACATTAGTACCATAAATCTTGGAAGAAGAGGAAGCTAAAATTTCTATACAATATCTGATCCCTTTCCAATGAAACAAAATGATAATGGCTCCTTGGTTGGAGGAATAAGTGCAAAACCGACATATTTTGTATTTGAATTTTTTAATGTTTCCCCATATCTTAAGAATTCTAAGTAGAAAAAAAAGATGTAAAATCATATATTAAAAGTACTGTTTTTAACAAATATTACAGTCATACATATACATTCATTCTGCATGCCCTATGTATGATATTAATGATATTCACTTTAATACATTTTTATTTCATTGTACTTAACATGGCTCTCAATAAGTTGTCCAGGCTGTCCACAAACACACAGGATCAAGTGATTGTCCCCTTTGAGTGTCCCAAGTAGTTGGGCCTTTAAATGTTCAATTTAATTACTACATTTTAATTTAAAATTAAATAAAATGTTATTCTAATTAGCATAATGTCCTTGGAACTACCACTCTTTAAAAACCATCCCTAGGGCTTTGGGACGTCCTCTAGGACTGACTCTAGTTTCCAACCAGCTTGTCCACTACAATAACCCTGAAATTGCTGCCATAACACATTTGCTAGCTCAGACTTTCTGTGACATGACTACCCCTCAGAGGCTGCCTGAAGGTACTTATGAGAAATCACTACTAATGGTGTCCCCTGTGAAATTCCAGTTCCATCACAAGGTGCACCTTCTAAACATTCTCATAGCTGACACGCTCAGGTGACAGAGGGTGCTAGCCTGCACGCAGTGCCACTAGATAGACCTATCTACAGCTCCTTGTGACAAATTATCACTTAGGTTTCTAAGGAACAAGGCTTATTTTCTTTGCCTCCCAAATCGGGGTTAGCAAAGCTTTTGAGTTTTTGTTTTGAATCTTTGAGTATAGTGTCAACTAAGAAAAAACAAACTGAAAATACTCCCCTTCCAAAGGAAAAATTAAAAAATATAAGAAAGGTTAATTTGCTATCTAAGCCAGAAACTATGAACATCTAGGTTCTTTCTAGATAATTGTTTTTGTCTCCTAATAGTCACCCAAGACAATTATTTTTTGAAATTAAAATACCATTATCAGACTTAGATCATAATCTGACAAATATCAATAGTACTATTACAAAACAGTAACAGAAATTTTAATATTTACATTAAAGATAATTTGTGCTCCTTCTAAACCAATAAACCTGTACTTGCTTTGAATTTACATTAAAAGTGGCCATTTTTGGTGATTGTGTTTTTCTGAAGTAAAGAAATATTTTTTTCTAAATCAGAAGAAAGAGAATAGTGAGAGGATAGTCTGGAAGAAGATAAAAGAGAGCATAAGTTAAAGCAGTCTTCCCTGATTTATGGAAGTATGTGCATCCCTGTGAAATTTTAAGTAACCTACAAACCTTTTACTTTAATACATCACATGTATTAAAATAAAATATCTATTACAACATGATTGCATATTGATATTGTAAAGATTTGTGAAAATATGAGAGGTTTACAACTATTTATAATTACCATGTCTCATATTATTATTTGTCACTAAAAATGTAGGTGTTGCAAAATGTGGAGGACAAACTTGTAATCCCAGTGGCTAGGATGGCCAAGAGACAGGAAGATCGTGAATTCAAAGCCAGCCTCAGAAAATTAGTGAGTCCCTAAGCAAATCAGCTACACCCTATCTCTGAATAAAATATAAAAAGTTCTAGGGATGTGGTTAAGGGGCTCTGAATTCAATTCCCTGCCCTCCCCAAACAACAACAACAACAACAAACCCTAAGTGTCAGAGCTCTGAACCTGAGTTCACATTTATTCTGTGCAAATACTAACACTGGCATTCTTTGCAAGTTTTTTTTTTCCTGTATTGAGGAGATTGAACTCATCCTCTGTCACACACTAGGCAATTGCTGTATTACTGAGCTACATACTCAGCCTCATTCATTGGACTTCCAATATTTCATCTAAGAATAGTTATAGTAAAATACTTCAAAGGATTTTTGCTTAGCTGATTGACAATAAAAACACTTTCAGTGAATGAGTGAAATTATGAATATGATAGAATTGTGTGCATAGGCCAGTGAATGAAGCTAATAGTGGACTTAGTACATGGTAGAGTGAGTTTTAATGACTATCTTTGTGATTTTAATTCTCATCTCTGGTTTTTCTGCAAAATACCTCTGGTAAACCCGAATTTTTGCTCTATCATTACAGAATAGTGAAATTAAAGGTTGAGTGTACACAGATAATTCTTGAAGTGCCCAAAGAATTCCATTCACTTATTATGTATTCCTTTTTCACATAGCTGCCTAGCTGATGTCATTTCTGATAGGTTAAGCGACCATCTAGCACTCACTTGGCCTTGTTTCACATGGATATGTGTTTATGTTATAAGTCACGTGGGGCATGGCAGCCGTGTCCCCATATCCTTCAGAGACACAATCTTCCTTCTCTACAGCGATGAGTACATGTTCCTCTGTCTTGAGTTTCAAAACAATTTCTCCATGTATGTTTTTAAAATCCTCACTTTTCCCTTGTATTTTTCTTCTTCTCATTTGCCTGCACAACCTGATTTTTTATTTAAATCCTTAACCTGATCAGGCAGCCACCTCTCTTGGGTTCCTTAATAATAGTGATCTGCCACTGTGAGGTCTACATAGGAAACCCAAAATCCCAACGAGCCTATGCTGGTCTAGCAGAGCAGCTAGAGCTGCTTTTAGTGTTTCTCCACTGGTTATGTCTTCTCAAATAAATTAAATGAGGCTGCTGATAACACAGAGCCCTCCCTGCTCAGCTATTCAGTTGGAAAACTACCCTGCAATCAAGAATCAAACCAGGTGAAATAAGAATGACATTTTTTGTTTGTCTAATAGCTTCTCAGGAGACATAATTAGTAAAAGCTTTGATAATGCAGAATAGAGCAAACTATTGGGATGTAAATAGGCAGAAAAATTGCTACATTTTCCTAGAGATCTTCAACTACATCCACAGCAGCCAATTCTTCTGTGAATCTCTTCAGTATCATTTTGGTGTGGCTTATTATGAATTTGTGCAAACTTAGAAATTTCTCAAGGAGATCTATGCTTTAAATTGTCTATTGCTTGAAGCTTAAAATCTGAACTCCAAAAGCCTGTTTTATTGTGTACTTCTTCATCTTTGTTCCTCTTTCTCAAATAGGTGTGATGTATGAGGAGCAGTAATGCTCAGAATTGTATGAGGAATATTGCTATCATAGCTAAGATATTAAAGGAGTTAACATCTTATTGCTATTTTTTCCAACCATAGAAGATGATCCATACCTTTAAAATTTATAGTCAACTTTGGATTTTAAAGCAAGAACCATATAATATTTTTATTTCATAACTTCATGTGATCAAGCCAGGTTGAACATCATTACTTTGTTGATTTTCAAGTTAATGTAATTTCAAGTAATTATTTCTGATGTAGACCATTGATTTATTTTTCAGTCCTATAAAATTCATATTTGAAAAATGTTGCTGCTTGTCAGTTATTTTGTCATGTATGATCCAAATTACTATAGGGTACTTCTTTTGCATGTTTAGAGTTTTTTTGTTTGTTTTTTTGTTTGCTTGTTTTGCTTTTGTTTTCTGTTTATTTGTTGGTTTTCATTTGCTGCCAAGTATTAAACCAAGAAGCACTTCGCCAATAAGCCACATTGCCAGTCCTTTATAATTTGTTTATTTTGGGACAGGATCATTCAGAGTTGCTTAGGACCTCACTAGGTTGCTTTTAAAAGATGATGCTTGCTTTTAACTTGAAATTCTCCTGCCTCTA
The DNA here is from genome assembly GCF_048772815.1 of Callospermophilus lateralis. Taxonomy (NCBI): domain Eukaryota; kingdom Metazoa; phylum Chordata; class Mammalia; order Rodentia; family Sciuridae; genus Callospermophilus; species Callospermophilus lateralis. Next base: position 887,082 of record NW_027513711.1, read on the forward strand.
CCTCCCAAGGTACTGGGATTACAAGTCTGCACTACATCCCAGCTACATATACAGATTTAATATAAGAATTGAATTCTTACTCTGCCATTCCTTTCATACTAGATCACTTAATTTTAAATTGCTATAAATATTTTCCTGTGTCTAGGCCTGGGTATGTGGGTTGGAGTCATTCTTACTCTTCATGGGTATATAAGAAAGGGGGAACAGAAGATAGAAGGGGGACTAATTAAGAGAACATTAATTCTGCAGTATAAGCTTCCAATTTTTCTTATTTGTTATATGTATTATTACAGTTTATTTTGCAGACAATAAAGGGTCAGAACTCCAGAGTCAGGATAAACAGAGTATATTAGTGGTTATCATAATGCAAAGATTCTCAAATACAATAACAAAAAAATTACCAGAATTTTTGTGTTCCAAAAACAAGAAATTAATTGAGAGGTGATCAGATAATCTCCAGGAAGATCGAAAGGCCTCTATGAGCAACCAATATGGAGAGTTGTATGGAGATTTCTAAGAAAACTTGGAATGGAACCACCATTTGACCCAGTCATCCCACTCCTAGGTTTATACCCAAAGGACTTAAAATCAGCATACTATGGTGACACAACTGCATCAATGTTTGTAGCAGCTTAATTCACAATAGCTAAACAATGAACCAACCTAAGTGACCTTCAACAAATGAATGGATAAAGATATTACTGTATAGATACATAATGGAAAATTATTCAGCCTTAAAGAAGAAAAAAATAATGGTATTTGCCTAATTATGGATGAAAGTAGAGATAATTATGCTAAGAGAAATAAGCAAATCCCAAAGAACCAAAGGCCAAATATTTTCTCTGAATCTCTTGACACGCGAATGCTAATTTACAATAAGGGTGGGGAAGCATAAAGGTATTTTGGATTAGATCGAAGAAAGTGCAGGAAGGGTATAGGGGTAGGAATGATAGTAGAATGAATTGGACATTATTACTTTGTGTACCTATATGATTACATGACCTATGTAACTCTGAATTATATACATGCAGACAGATGAGAATTTATAATCCATTTATGTATAATGTGTCAAAATGCATTCTACTGTCATGTATAGCTAATTAGAGCAAATATAAAATATTTAAATTAAAAAACTTGGTATGTAATTAAAAAAAATGATAGGCCTCTAGGAAGCACATTTATTTTTTACACTAGAATTCTTAGGGAGATATATGACAGACACAGAGCAAAAGTGGAGCAAAGTCAATGATTTCATAGATTCTTTTGCCAATGCAAATAAACCATAGATCAGTTGCATATAAAGAAGCTCTTTTTAGGGCTGAGGTTGTGGCTCATTGGTAGCATGCTTGCCTAGCATGTGTGAGGCCCTGGGTTTGATTCTCAGCATCACATATAAACAAATAAATGAATAAAGCTCCATAAATAACTAATAAAAATTTTAAAAAAGAAGTTATTTTTAGGAAACAAGGCAATTACAAGAATCATAAGGTCTCATAAGTAATAATATCATATTTAACTAGAAAAAGTTTGAATGGGATTTAACTAGACAATATTTAAATAAATTACAGTGTATGGAGGACCATGCAGCTTTAGATAATAATTTGTCTATAACATTATCACATGTGGATAATGATGCAGCAATAGACACCAATGTTTAGTCATCTCCATTGACAGAAGCAAATGTGTATGATAGTTTCTGTCAGTGGCGAAACCAAAGACAATGACACTTGATATATATAATTAAGTTTTTGCAAAATTATAATATGCAGAGGAAGGAAAAAGAGAAATAAATGTGTGACAAAATAAATTTTTCCCTGAAGTTGATTTTTTTTCAGTGAGAAAGGAGAAGAAACCCAACAACTTGTTTCTAAGGTGAATGTAAACAGATTTTCTAGTCCAAATAAATAATATTTGGTTTCTGAAATTTTAATACAATTAGGTGAAGTGTGAAAAATCAGTTACCTTCCCTATTTTTATTATTTTTTAACTTTATTCATGGTCTTTTTAATACAGAATATTTCAAGTTGACTATAGTAAATCTGACAAACTTTATTCTCATCTTAGATTTTCTTTTTAATGTCTTCAAGTTATTTCAAGCATGAGCGTTTTACAACTGAATTTGTTTTGGCATAACTAAAGACAAGTACCTATTATTTGACTAAAAACAATTGTATTATATCTGTACACTTTGAATTCCAGTGACATTATTATAGATGTCTTTTCATAATAAACCCACTTTCAAACTTAAACACTACATCTCCTACTGACTGTATTTTCCTCAATATATACCACAGATTTAAATGTTGAAAGAATTTAAATAACCATTGAAATTTAAACAGTGCATAATCTTATGAGAGGTAATTTTTAGAGTATCAGAAATCATTTTGTATGTAATTTAAACATTTACAAAAACAATCATTCTCTACCAGGACTAGTGCTGCTGGTCTGTAATCTCAGCAAATTGAGGGGCAGAGGCACAAGGATTCCAGTTCAAAGCCAACCTTAGCATTTTATCCAGGCCCTAAGCAACATAGTGAGACTCTGTCTAAAAAGAATGATTAAAAAAAAAAAAAGATCTGGGGATGTGGTTCAGTAATTAAGTCCCCCTGGGTTCAATCTTCAGTAACTACCACATCTCAAAAAACTTATTCATCTTAAGTAAAGAACGTGTGTGTGTGTGTGTGTGTGTGTGTGTGTGTGTGTGTGTGTAGAAGCAATTTTGTTAAATATGTTAAGAACTAAGTAGAAAATTTAAGAGATTTTTCTGGTGAAGGATGCATCCTCAGTGCTTTTGATTACTCACTCAGAGGATTATTAATGAATCTGAAAGGGTTACAAAATTGAATCTAAAATTATCTTTTATATTCTCTTCATGGACTTGTAATTTATATTTTATTATGCATTAAAATTAATAATAGTACATTTTAGACATTTGTTACGCTTGAGTTAATATAATTATGTGAACAAACGCTACCCACCACAGTCCTCCAACTCCCATCACCTGATAAAATATTAACTGGTATTTAAAATTTTGAGTGTGTGTGTGTGTGTGTGTGTGTGTGTGTGTATTCTAAAGTTTAATTTTAAGTTGTAAAGCCATGCATGATGTTCTTCCCTTGTGTTGAAAATACAATCAATTTTGCCAGTTCCCGTTCAGATGAATTAGTTCTTCATAAGCTTTGATGGGAAATTCACTTAGCAGATTAATGTAACTTCAGACCATTACACATAATGGTGGTCCAATTAATTCACTAAAACTTTGACCACACTCTGGAAAGTAAACCAAGGAAAAATTAATTAACTTGGTGCTGTGTATCACATTATATACAGAAGTGAATCATATGAGTATAAATTATGCAAATTCTTTCTTTTTTAAAAGTAGTAGCAAGTATCTAATGGAGATTAGTCATTGTAAATTTCATAATTATTAGAGATTTTATTTTACACAAATTCTGTTATAAAAACATAAAATAACTATAAAAAAGTGTTCAATCATGTACTTTGTAACTGAAGAAAGTATACTTTGATATATTCAATAATGAAAGCAGTGTAATTTGAACTATTGGAAATAAAAGCATTGCAAACCTATTAAGTAAAATAACCCAATAAAATAAGTTGATGTTAGAAAAGTAATTACCTTTACAAATTCTCATCTATTCAAATGTCAGTAGAGAACATATGAAATGAATCAAAAACTACAACCATAAAGTGTTTTATATTGTGTTCAGAACATACCTCTATTTATTCCTTTGATTCTAAATCAAAGTATTGTGTCCCCTATTTCTGTTTAAGTAACTGTACTTCAGACATAGCTAAATGTAATTGCCTGCAACAGTGAAAAGCCCAGTGAAATAAAAAGTTCTCTGATTTCAGATTAGATTTCCCCCCTTCCCATTTACATGTAATTTTGAGCAAGTCACCTAATAAAATGAGATATTTTTAAGTATGAGCACAAATAGATAAACATCAAAACTTCAATTGTATAGTAGAATCTCATGAAAAATATATATTCCCAAAACTTTTGACAATAATCCATAAAAGAGTGAAGTTGTTTTAATTCTATTAAAGTAAAGAAAACTACCCAGGAAGAGTTGATTTCCATTACCTATATTGCTTATTCATCATCAAACTCATTTTGAACATAGGCTATATTTATGTAACATGTCTCTTTCCTCACCATCATGCTCTTGGTCATCTATCCACTCATTCATAATTTTTAGAAAAAATAAAAAATATTTTAAAAATGTGTTCACTTATCCTTTTGCCCCCTCTGGAAACTGCCCACAAGGGTACTTGTGGATTGGAATAATTGTATAGAAAGAAATGCAACATGACTTCAGGAGAGCAAAGGACATACAAGCATTGAATGTTTCTGGGTGATGAAAGGAATGCAGAATAGTTCATGAGAGATTGTGAAGCAAGGTCCAAAAGCCTTAGAGAGCCCGGTGGAGCTGAAGTAACTTGCCATGCTCCCATCTCGCAGTGGGAAAATGCCTGTCTCCCATGCTGATTTTCTTGAGCTGTTTTTTTCTTTTGTTGACACCATGTCACCATGTCACCATGTCATGCTTTTTATATGTTTTACCTCATGAAAGAAAACTACACCTGTTTCCAGAGAGTGAGTTATTTCAAACCACTAGGTTTATTCTTCTCCCTTGCTCTTCATCTTTTCAATCACTCAGGAAATGTGTAATCTCATTATGAAAGTGTTTGGAATCAAGAAAGATTCTAGTGGAAAGGAAAGGCATAAATTACATCTTCACATGTCTTATCAAAGAAATATATATATATTTTTGCTTCTTCAATATGTATATTTTGATAAAATTTACATTAAATATTTTTTTACATTTTAATATTTTTATTTTAGTGCATTATATTTATATATAATATTGAGCTTTTTAAAACATAAATGCATAAAACAGTCTTCTCCATTTCAATCCCAATATTACCCACTTTGCTTCCTTCCTCCCTCACCCTGATCCCCTTTTTTAATCTATTGGTCTTCATTTTATTTATTTATTTATTTATTTATTTATTTATTTATTTATTTATTAGTTTTAGTTGACAATTATAGTTATATTTAAAACTGGAATGCATTGTGTTATATTCATATATGAACCTAGGATAATTTGGTCAACTTCATTCCCTAATTCATTCCCTTTTACTCCTTTCCTCTCTCCCATTTGTTTCCCTTTCTACTTATTGATCTGCCTTGTATTTTTGTGAGATCCCCTTTTAATACTTCATTTTTCTCTCTAGGTTTGCATTTGAGAGAAAATATTTGACAATTGACTCTTTAAGTGTGGCATTTTTCACTTGGCAAAATGTTCTCCAGTTCTATCCATTTACCAGTAAATGTGTAACTTCATTTTCATTAATGGCTGAGTAAAACCCCATTGTACATACATACCACATTCTCTTTATCCATTTGTCTTTCAGTGGGCACTGGGGCTGATTCTATAACTTGACTATGGTGGATTGCTCTGTTATAAACATTGGTAGGCATGTATCATTATTATACAATGCTAATTTTAGTTCTTTTGAATAATGGATGAAAATTAGAAATCAACAGTAAGGAAACTCACATAAACACGGAGTTTGAATATTCTTTTAAATGAGGAAGGGATCAATAAAGAAATGAGAGACATGTTTCTTCAGGTCCTTGGCCAATTTGTTGATTGGGTTATTTGTGGGTTTTTTTTTTTTGGTGTTAACTTTTTGAGTTCTTTATATACTCTTGAGATTAGTGCTCTATCTGATGTGTGAGGAGTAAAGATTTGCTCCCAAGATGTAGGCTCTCTATTCACCTCAAAGATTGTTTCTTTTGCTGAGAAGAAACTTTTTAGTTTGAGTCCATCCCATTTATTGATTCTTGATTGGGGTCTAATCCTACAAGATGGAGATTAGGGCCTACTTTTTCTTCTATTAGACGCAGAGTGTCTGGTTGTATTCCTAAGTTCTTTATCCATTTTGAGTTGAGTTTTCTACATGGTGAGAGATGGGGAATTAATTTCATTTTGTTGCATATGGATTTCAGTTTTCCCAGCACCATTTGTGGAAGAGGCTATCTTTTCTCCAATGCATGTTCTTGGCACCTTTGTCTAATATAATTGTAGTTTTGTGGGTTAGTCTCTGTGTCCTCTGTACCATTGGTCTGTGAGTCTGTTTGGTGCCAATATCATGCTGTTTTTGTTACTATTTCTCTGTAGTATAGTTTGTTATCTGGTAGAGTGATGCCACCTGCTTCAGTCTTTCTGCTAAGGATTGCTTTAGTGATTATGGGTCTCTTAGTTTTCCAGAAGAATTTCATGATTAAGTTTTCTATTTCTATGAGGAATGAAAATGTTCACCATCACTAGCAATTAGAAAAATACAAATCAAAACCACTCTAAGATTTCATCTCATTCTAGTCAGAATGGAAGCCATTATGCCATAAAAACAACAATAAGTGTTGTCAAGGATGTGGGGAAAAACTATACTTATACACTGCTGGTGGGACTGTAAATTGGTGCAGCCAATATGGAAAGCTGTATGGAGATTTCTTGAAAAATTGGGAATGGAACCACCATTGGACCCAGCTATCCCTCTCCTCAGTCCATACCCAAAGGACTTAAAAAGAACATACTACAGGGGCACAGACACATCAATGTTCATAGCAGCACAATTAACAATAGCCATATTATGAAACGGATTAAAAAAATGTGGCATATATACACAATGAAATATTACTCAGCAATAAAGAAATCATGGCATTTGCAGATAAATGGATGGATGTTAGAGTCTGTAAACAAGTCTGGATGGTGCCTGGCAAAATGCCAGAGGGAGTGGTTTGTGCAGTAACGTCAGGGAGCCATTAAGTGTGGAGATTCCTTATTGTTTGACTGATGTATCTAGTTTATGCTAATTAAGATAAGCTGTGCAAAATTTATAAATACCTCTGTTGTCCTACAATAAACGGCTTCCACTCCTGCTGTATCAATGTACACAAGTTGTTCATCACCCCCCGGTTATTTTGCTGCAGACAGACTTCGGCAGATGGAGTTAGAGAAGATAATGCTAAGTGAAGTTAGCCAATACCCCCCTCCAAAAAAAACCAAATATTTTCTTTAATATGAGGAGGCTGATTCATAGTGGGATAGGGAGTGGAAACATTGGAGGAATAGATGAACTCTAGACAGGGTAGAGAGGTTGGAGAGGAAGGGAGGGGGCATAGGGTTATTAATGATGGTGGAACGTGATGATCATTATTATCCAAAATATACGTTTGAAGACATGAATTGGTGTGAATATACTCTGTATACAACCAGAGATATGAAAAATTGTGCTCTATATGTGTAATTAGAATTATAATGCATTCCACAGTCATATATAAATAAAAAAGAAAAAGAAATGATAGGAGAAATAAAAAAAATCATATTTGCATCTTGAAGGAATAAGACACACCAATCCAAGTTTAAGGCCCTCCATCCTAGGATACAAAAAAGTATTTCAATAATTTAAGTTATCTTAAAAGTAGATCCCTCCCCTGTCCATCCATGGGTGACAAAGCACTCCAATCGTAGCCTAAATCTTGATAAAAACCTTGTTGGATTCTAAGCAAAAGACCCACAAAAAATAATCCTGAATCCTGCTTTAGAAGCACTGTGAGATAGTTTAAATACATTTTTTGAACTGCTAATTTTGTGATAATAGATATCTGTTGAAGCAGTAGATAATTCCATTTCTCATATTTTTTAAAAAAAAGATTAATTATGACCTCTTGCCGATAGTCACTGATGAAATGCTCCTCTTGTCATTAAAAATGTTTAAAAGAGGGCTGGGACTGTAGCTCAGTGGTAGAGCACTTGCCCTTGCATGTGAGGCACTGGGTTTGATCCTCAGCACCACATAAAAATGGATAAGTATATTGTATCCATCTACAACTAAAGAAAATATTTTTAAAAAGTTTAAAAGGCACTGAAAACTGCACTTTTATTCATATAAAATATATCATAGAATACAAACAAAAAATAAACATTTTATAAGCTTCTGGTAGGATCTTTCCTAAATATAATTCATGATATCCATAAAATGTGGTGGTTTAAAACAAGTCTTATTTATGTTGCATCAGGCTATGCTATTTAAAAAATGCTATAGTTTAAGCGTGATTTATCCCTAATGAAAATCGTGTTGAAATTTGATTATAATTGTGGCAGTATCAAGTAGATCATTAACAAAGATTAAAATAGCTCTGAGACCACTAGCCCAGTGGCACATATTTGTAATCCCAGGTACTCAGGAGGATGAGGCAGAAGGATCACAAGTTCAAGGTGAGTCTGGGCATTTTAGCAAGACCCTGTCTCAAAACTGAAAACAAAAAAGGACTGGGGATGTAGATAAGTGGTAGAGCACTTTCAAAGCATGTACAGGCCCTGTGTTCAATCTGCTTGTGCTTCCACTTTTCCACCATGATAAGATGCACTGTGAGGCTCTCACCATAGACTCTAGACCCCTTCCAAGATGCAGCACAGACATCAAGAAGATATTAAAAGTGTTAATACTTCTACAGTGAGATTGTCTGTAGAAAAGCTTGTCAGAGAAGGATTCCAAAGCTTATCTAAAAATGCTATGAGTGTGTGCCGCAGTCCGGCTGCAGCAAAATAACCGGGGGGGGGGGGGTGACGATCAACTTGTGTACATTGATACAGCAGGAGTGGGAGCCGTTTATTGTAGGACCAGAGGGGTATATATAAATTACACATCTCTTATCTTAATTAACATAAACTATATACAGCAGTCAACCAATAAGGAATCTCCACACTTAATGGCTCACTGGCCTCACTTCACAAACCACTCCCTATGGCATTTTGCCAGGCACCATCCAGACTTGTTTACAGACTCTAACAAGTGTGTATAAAAAGGAGACTTGCTTGGGGTCTTTAGGGTGGTCAGGGAGTGGTAATTGGTGGGACATCAGGCATAGGCACAGGCTTATAACATTTGAAGCCCTGCCAGCACACAGGAAAGAGCACACAGACAATCTCATATTTGTTAGATTTTTACAGAAGAGGAAGAGGGAGGGTTGAGATTAAAAGTAGACACTGTGCATTAAAAAGAAAAAAATACCGATGTCTCTTTATTACAATGGTAAGTTGCATGATTGTTTCTTTCAGATTTCAATTCTGCTCTCTCCTTTGTGTCTGTAGTTTCCTGAAGGCTGCTCTGCTGAATGCTGATTTAGAAAGGACATGCTTGGAAATCTGAGGTCTCCTCCAGAATTTTTTTCAATGATAGTGGAAGAAGCACATAGGGAGAGTTGGAGCACTGATATCTGGGGACTATGGTTAGGAACTGGAACCCTGCTACTTCATATTATATAAACTAAAATGAATCATAAATCCAGTTTAGATTCAAAGGATGGACGAGACTACTTTTATTAGTGGAAACCACTGTAAAATTAAATTGCAAAGGACACACTTAGAAAGAGTGGGAAATGGAGGTAGTTTTGTAAACAATTTACTACAGAGCTCAAGGAAAAAAATAAATGATCTGCATTTAACTTGATGGCATACAAATTTCAGGACATGGAATTCAACTGAAATACAGGAAAAGTGTCACAGTTTATACCTCAGTTTCTTTCTGCTAAAAAAAATAGGATCAGAACTAACTCATCAAAAATTTGAGTGGTCATTGTGTTACAATGGAAGTTGATTTTCAATCACTCTAATTTCTTCCTTGAAAATTATTAAATACTATCACCTAATGGATAGTGGCTGAAGTCCCTTTGAATCAACTTATTCAGAAATGAGAATATCCAAGGTAAGCAATGCACAGCAGAGATGGGGGACAGTGAAATTTATAGAACCCTTAATTAAACTGACAGGTAGAAGCACAGGGAGAAACATTCCCCCAATCCATGTTTCAATGGATTGCATTTTTTTTGTCATTTATTTCATCAATTCATAGAATTAGAAAGTATGGCAGTAGTTGTAGGGATTTCCCATCTTGGCAGTTCATGTCTGAGCATTAAGAGTCAAAAGGGAAATTCAGTAGGCAGAATCTAAACATGCCCAACATTTATGATTTAATAAGAAAATGCAGTGTGATACTAGAAGTTAAACCTAAGCCTGGGACATGCATTCCTTTGAGAAACACAATGTTATGACCTCACTTTATCAGGATATTACTGACATGAGGGCTGAGATTGTAGCTCAGTGGCAGACCGCTTGCCTGGCATGTGTGAGGTACTGGGTTCAATCATTAGCAGCACATAAAAGTAAATAAAGGCATTCTGTCCATCTACAACCACACGCACACACATACAAAGAAAATTACTGACATGATACATTTGAGCAAAAAGTAGTGGATTATTTCAGAGAAAAGTAAGCTATCCGAATTTGAGATAAGAGAATCTTGAATGTAATAATGACTAAATCAATGTCTTAAACAGAATCATGCTTAATGACAAATTACTAGCAGCAGCCTACTGTTGAATAGAAGAAGGTAATTCTCATTGCAGTTATTCATCGATGTCCTGGAAGAACAATTAATAGGATTGATTGTTATTAGCTAGTTGTTTTATCTCAGAAATGGTATGATTGTCTACTTGGAAATTATACATATAGCAAAAAATATGATTATAGCATACACAGTATTGTAAGCACTAACACAACTGTCTTATGATGTAAAATTACAAGAGTCAAAACTTTCATTTATACAATCAGTCACCAGATAGATATGTGTGTTTAGAACAAGGTTGAAACTAAAGTGGAATAGATTGTCTACACACTAATATGTCCTAAATAATAATGTTTTCCAAGAAGTTAAACCTAATGCAAGTATGTAGTACTGATCAAAATAAAAAATAATAATAATATGATTATGTTCACGTCAAAATAATACTGTGAATATTTTTAATCCTTTTTTTGACTCTATTATATTATCATAAACCTAATACATATTTAATTATATGAAGTATTCAAAAGTTTTAATATAAGCGAAAAAATTCATTAGAAACCAAATAAATTTGAAAAAATGCAGAATTATTGTATTACCACATGCTTAAAAATACCATGGCCTTACAAAAAGTAAAATAATGTTATATTGGAATAGAAAAAAAGTATGTTAGATCAATTTAACAATGGAATGTGGCATACATAATATGTCATTCGTTAAATGCAAATCCAAGAGAATATATATATATATATTTATATACATGTAAATAGAATTTGGCATAGGTATACCCAGACTGCTACAGCATTTTAAAACTAATAATATTATTCTTTATATATAAATAAAAATAGAATCTAATAATATTGAAACAATTTACAAAATAAGATAATTTACAGTTAATGTATGTTGAGCTTATCTTCAGGTAAGTTTAATGTTTTTCTCTATACTTAGTTTTTAGGTTTTTTTACAGTGAATTGAATAAACCCATTAATTTCATAATAATAATAAAAAAAGATGAGGAGTATGTTATTTAAAATGTATCAAACTTGAAATGTCTAATGTACAATTTTACTATTTATTTAAAATATGAAACAGAAACCTAATGACTTGGCACCAACACAGAAAATATTATGCTTGTTGACTCCCTAAGTTTGAAACTGTTTTGAATACTTATCTTTTTCTTTAGATATACTCATTCACAGATGGGTGTATCATTGAAGGGAAAAAGAAGCTTACAAAGTGAGCTAATTCCTACAAAATAAATTAAGATAATGTCCTCAGAACATAAATTATTCTATAAACAATCAGTTCTCAAAATATGAAATGGAATTCAATCAGGAACCCACAAAGACAAATGCATTTTCATAATGATAAACACCATTTTTAATTATTCAGTCATAATAATTGTACAAAAGAATGTGTTTCACTTTCAAATTCCTATACGTTTATATATTGTGCATTGACTGTATGCACTCTTCTCTCTTGCCCTCCTCTCTCTGCCTTGTTCCCCTCCCTCTTCTCCTTCCCTAGTCCCACTTCTATTTTCACATATTTTTAAAATCTTCCATATATAAGAGAAAACATGCCACACTTATGTTGTTTCTATGTTTAATTTTTCTCAAGTGATAACTGTTACATTCATTTTTCTTCAAAAGATATGACTTTATTCTTTTTTTTAAAGAGAGAGAGAACTTTTTAATATTTATTTTTTTTAGTTGGGGGCTGTCTTTATTCTTTATAGCTAAATAATGTTTCATTATGTATATAATCATGCTTTTTTTGCCCAAGAATTTGCTTACAGGCACTTAGGCTGATTCCATACCTCGGCTTCTATGAATAGTGCTGCAGTAAATACAAATGCACCTGAACCCTGTGTGCTGTCTTCATGCACTTTGGTTGTTGCCTGGGGTCACTTTTTGTGGGTACAGTCACTTTTATTCTCTCATAATTGTAGAATGCAGATCTCTAAAGGCTGCATAGTGAATGGCACAATTGTTCTTACAACTTATGGAGAACATGGAATTATTTACTTTTATTTCTTATGCACACTGTTATGTCTCCTAGAACATCCTGAAAAAATCTAAATAGAGAGTCAATTGATTATGATAAATACTTTCCTGGGATCAATTCAATTGCCTTTCAGTTTTTACTATGTAATTAAATTATAGCCACTGTTATCTCTTTAAATTCATTATTTCAAATAAATCTATTTTGGTATCCCAAAGTTTTCCAACTACTTGTACAAAAAACACAAAAATATAACTTTCTTGTCCTAAAATACTTTAAGAACTTTTTGAGAGCTTTCATTTGTCTAGAACTGTTATTTTAGAATATCAGTTTCAATATATTTTAATAGTTAAAAATATATATATTTCTTAACCTACAGCTGTACAAGACTCAGTGGGCTTAGAGAATATTAAATCAACACTTCAGAGTTCTCTTATTAAATATAGATCTGGTATTCTCTTTAAAATCCAAATTGTGTTGTATCTTTTCAAATGAGAAGTGAAAAAACCCATGGAAGCAACATACTAGTGTTTCATTTCTGTCTTGGCTTTGAATACAGTACATCTTTTCAATTTTTTTGTGTGAAGAATTTGGAAGTCCACATTGTAGATTTATTCCTTGTCTATGAGGAAAGTGTATGTCTTAATGTTCAAGTTGAAACCTGAGTAAGAAACTTGTCTCCCTCCCACTCTAGGGAAGATGAATTCTACTGAAAGGATGAATGAAAGACAAATAATGGTAAATCAGATTAAAAGTTTATAAATACTTTCTTGAAAATATAAAGTGAGTCACTTTGTTCAAGGAAAACAACTGTCAGTACTTATTGTTATAGACAAAATATATCTTTTAACCAAATTTTAGTATTTTAAAAAGTGTGGGCTGATGAATTCTCAATATTGAAGGAATTTCTTAAAAATATCTTTATAAAATAACCATTTTATTTTTGATTAATTTCTTTCAGATCCAATAGTGATTTTTTAAAGAAATGGTATTGACTTTTGGAATAACTGTATAACTTTATGGAACAGTATTTTCCAAAATTACCAATGAAAGTGTTAAAAGTAGTAATAAATCCATTTATAGAGCAAGATAGATATATTCATTTCATTATAACAGATATGACAACTTCAGTGGTATTTTTCAGATTCTACTTCTTTGGTTTTACCTTGTATCTAAATAAATATTTATATTTATTTTAAAGCTATTAACTAGCTCATCCGCTTCCCAAATTTCTGTATTATATTCCAACTAAAACAATATTTTATAACAGATCTAATGCTGAAGTAGATATAAAACTTTGGCTAAATTCTACTAAAGCAACTAATGTTTTTAAAATATGTGGAAAATTAATATATTTGATATTGTTTTTCTGTTTTTTTAGAAAACATTTTTTAAAAATGTGTCATTGTGTTAACAGGTAATTATTTGATTGGAATTTTTAAATTAGTTAATAAAATAAAATTTAAATAATATGTAAAATTTTCTCCTAAATATTTTATACAATAAATATATATAGCACAAAAAATACATATTTGAAATTGTTTTTTCTTTAAAAATACAAATGGGTTCTGAATTGGAAATGTTTGAGAACTGCTGTCTTAAAAGAATTTCAACTGAGGGCTGGGGATTTGGCTCAAATGGTAGCTTGCTCACCTGGCATGCATTCGGCCTGGGTTGTTTATGACCACACTGTTGGTCAAAATCTATTCAAAGAAATAACTTTAAACTTATCCCTTAGTCCTATCTGAAATCTAGATACACAGTAGCTTAGAATCATGCCTTTGTCACCTACTTGTTCCTTTTGTTTCCTTGAACCAAAATTGTCTTTAGTTGGGGCCTTTCCCACATAATGGAGTCATTGTTGAATAGCACATTACATTGTCCATGTGTAAATAAGCACTCTAAAGACCTATGAACATCACAGAGTTTTCAAATCTCACAAATTCTTAAACTTTTGATAAACACTATTTAGACTTAATGGAACAAAAAAAAAAGGAAGAAAAGGAGTTGGGGAGGAGGAGGGAGGAAGAAAGAACACAAAGAACATTCCAATTCCTTAAACCATGGGAGGAAAAGAGTGATTTTGGAACTTGAATTTTAATGTATACATACATGTTGTATGCATTTATAATGTTAGTCTCTTGATGTGTGGACAATAACTCTTTAAAATAGGTGCAATTTTATTTCTTTTGTTAATTGGCTATGCTTTACTTACTTTTTGTTGTTGGTGATTGTAGTTGTTGCTCCTGTTCGAATATTTGTTGTTTTTTATGTATTGTTATTAAAATTCCATATGAAAAATTCAGGTTATCTAACAGTATAGAGCACATACAAGTTACCTCATTTCAATATTTTAAATATTCCTACACAAAAACTGATACACATCGAGCACTAAAAATAATGATGGCCATTTGTCACAGAAAATTCACAAAAACTCAATTTCTTAATTTTATTTATTAACTTATCAAATATAAGTTTGAAAAATATAATGGCATGTAGACTTGAGATATACATTATAAAATAACATAAAATTGCTCTGAGCTCATCAAAATCATTAAAAAGTTGTTCCCCTCATGGAGTTAATGGTTTCATGAGTTATATTAATGTTTCATGTGGTTTGTCAATGTTTAGTTGATTCTCTTGAATTCACAAGTTAGATGATTCTATAGTGTGCTTTCATTGTAATGTTCCTTTTCAGTAGCAATTAAAGCCTCTTTTAAAAGAATAATTGCTTATTCCAGATAGGTTTCTATATGACAATCATCATTTGCTTAAGAGTCTGACATTACCTGTGCAGATATTAACATCATTTTGGATTCTTCTTAATGGGAAGCTTCCTAGGTATTGCTTTAATTCTTCATGAATGTTTATGGAATTTTACTGACTTCTAGGTTTAATTAAAAAATATATGTGTGTGTGTGTGTGTGTGTGTGTGTGTGTATATATATATATATATATATATATATATATATATATATATATATATATTAGTTGCAAATGGACACAATGGCTTTATTTTATTTTATTTTATGTGGTATTGAGGATAGAACCCAGTGCCTCACATGTGCTAGGAGAGTGCTTTACCACTGAGCCACAACCCCAGCCCAAGATTTAATTTTGTTAGGTTCTTTGGAGGCCTTAGTTTGTCTACCACATGAAAAAATGGAAGAGGGCTACAATACATAGGTAGAATGTAAACAAGTGTTTATTTGATGCCCACCAGAGTCTTTGTCAGAAGAGTTTTCTGTTCCAAATTTATTATAACACATAATTTCCCAGTATTATAATATGAAATTATATTATTATAAAAACATAAATTTATGAAATAATAGTTATTATAAACTGTAACATATAATTATAATTTCTGACATGTATTTTGAAAGAATGACTTTAAACAATGAGTTATAGTCCAGATAAAACAAACCCTTCCATATTTAAATTGTGCATGTTGAAGAAAGTGCTTGCATGATAGTAATGTTTGCTGAGGTTTTATTGAATGAACAGTGTTCCTGAAACAGGACATAAGTATATAATACCTGTCCTTTGTGTACTAAAAATGCATATATCAAATCAATGAATGAATGAGAGCTATTTTTCCCTAAGAATATGCTTTATCAACTAATTGTATTAAATCTGATATTATTTTCTAAGGGTTTTCTATCTATGTAATTAAGATGAGTTTATTATCCTGTCATTTAATTATGACAATAGAAAAACTATAATCTCAGCTTTTTCTTGTTATAATATTTGGAGTCACAAATCTAGTAAACCAATAGCTATGCAAGTCTAGAATTTCACTGTTTTGGTAAATATAAATTTAATTTAAGTCTTTAATATCGAATATTTAGATATTGGAAACTCATTAGTAGACATGAGTGATTTGGTTACCTGGGCAAACTTATTTTAGAATTGCCTGTGATCCAAAGTTTTAATTTTAAATTTTAGAGATAAAAATATTTATTTAGAGCCGGGTGTGGTGGTGCATGCTTGTAATCCTAGCCGCTTGGAGGCTGGGGCAGGAAAATTGCGAGTTCAAAGCCAGCCTTAGTAAAAGTGAGGTGCTAAGCAATTCAGTGAGACCCTGTCTCTAAATAATAAACAAAAAATGGCTGAGGATGTGGCTCAGTGGTTCAGTGCCCCTGAGTTTAATCCTCGATAGGCCTATCCCCAAAAAACATTTAAAAATTATTTAGGCTATTTAAAATTAGCTTAGGAAGTCTTAGTTGTCTATTCAGCATGAAATAGAAGCTATAAAATAAAATATGAGAACAGACTGAAAGCATTGACATGAATCCAGAACTGGCTTTAAAAAAAAAAAAAGAACAATATTTAAGAACAGATGAGCATGCACAGATGTTTAAAAGTGTGAATGGGAATCACTGTTGACTCTATTTAAATTATGTTAGGGTCAGTATAAGCCAATAAAATAACCTGTTGTACAGTGATTATCAAAAGACCTATGGCTGTCTAGACACTGTAAAACTAACCCTTAATCATGAATTTCATGTCCAGTAGGGGTTTTCAACACATACTATGTGACAGAGAAAGGGGGAGACTGAGAAAGAGGGAGAGGAATACAGAAATAATAGAGTAACAAAACATTGCAGGTAGGAGTTCCACAACCCAGTAAAATAACGTTGTGTTTGGGTTTTAAACCCAAATTTATAAAATTAATGAAAATTTCCCAAGCAAAAAAAAATCATCATTGATTTTATGTATTTTTGGTCTAGGTTATATTGCTTTGTTTCTATTCTATTTCAGGGACAAAGTTATATATAGATAAACTAGGAGTTAGTTGGATCTTCTGAGATTAAATGAATAACTACCCACATCTACTGAATGTACAGGATTGACTATTTTGACATGTACAATAATGAGAATGAAGTTCTACAGGACTCAAAGGCTCCAAATTGGCTTATAGGTAAAAATAAATTCATACCTTTTGCATTTATTTACCTCACTTATCAACAGTAATTGTAAAGCAGGTAGTAAACAAGGGATTGAGAGAAAGACCTTTGCAAATACAGTATCCACCCTGCCCCCTTTATCTACATGGGACATGTTCTGAAACTTCCAGTGGATGTTTAAAACTGCTTGACAGCAGCAAGCCCCATAAACACAATGTTTACTCCTACATATTTGGACTTGTCTCTTACTAGTGGTAAATGGCTTGGTGTCACTCTTTTCAGGGTATTCCATGCTTACATCTTTGTATAGAATCAATGCTTTGTGTGCAACATGTAGCCAGCTATCAGAACACATATCTGTCCATGTCTTCTATCCCCAAATTTAATGCTTTTTCTATTTTACCTAAACACTTAACATGCACTTGTGACTATAAATTTTGCAGCTGAAAATGAGACAGCAAAGCCAGCACATTTTTTCCTTCCTGGCAATTACACATATAGAAGATATTCCATTACTATAGATCACAGCAAACTCAGAATCAATAATTTTGTTTTGTTATTAAGTCCAAATGTTAAAGGAAGAACTTGACACCTTCTATTTGGTATATCCAAATCACTAACATTGTTATTTTTGTGCTTTGTTGTCATTAGTAGTAAAAGAAGTGTTGCCTGAACATAAGCCTTGTGATGCTGTTATAGTTGATTTGATTTCCCAAATGGACAATAAGTGACAAGTAGGCAGGTATCATCTACAGTGTGGAGAAGCCAGGCAAAGGGAAGATTTAGATCTTGACAGGTCAAATGGCAGAGATTTAAAACTTATGAATTATTTATTTCTGGAATTTTCCACTTCATGTTTTTGGAATACAGTTGACCAAAGGCAACTTGAATTGCAGATAGAAAGTGAAAAAAACGAATAAGGGAAACTATTGTTGTAGCATACCAGCCAGGCAGTAATGAACTATTTCGTACTTCAGTTCTGATGACTATAAGTAACCTCACGGTGAAAAAAAAAACAAAAAACTGAGTCACCACTCATTTTCCATTTAAGATATCTGAATTATATATAAAAGTAGTTTAAGATCCTCAAAAATGAATTTCTTTGTATGATATTTGGACAAATTATCAGGATTATGTAGCTCACATTGAAAAAGAAACTTTCCAAATAATCTGAAATTTATATTTAGTATTCAATCAATTCTAACATCACCTAAATTGAAAGATTTCTTATAAATTCTCAGGCATTATGGTAAACATTCATTATAGTTTCTGACCTTATTATTTTCAAATATAATTTATAACTAAGTGTAATGAATATTTGATCAATATATATCAACCTCCTTTAGTTTTTCTAAATGTATTCTTAACCATGTTAGAAACTAAGTAGATTAAAAAGAATTGATGATTTTTGTGCCTATCTGAAATAAAATTATGTAAAATAGTCTATTTTAAAATGCTTCTTTTTCAGCTTTTTTTTTTGCTAATGTTTTCTGTCTAGATGTATGTAGAAAATTTCAAATACTAATTAACTCTGAAATGCATTATTAATCTTTGTTTACATTCTGTAGAAGATTTATACAATTATTAGGTATGAATGATAAATGAAAATATTAAGGCACTGATTGCCATGAAACACAGTCAATTTCAGTTATAAACTCACATAGTATTGAATAATATTTTTGTTTGTGTATATACATATTGTATCTGTGAGAAAAGCAAACTAATTCATTTTCATACACATGCACCTACATTTATGTATTTATCTACATACACATACATGTACATATGTAATTTACTTCTAGAAGACATCAAAAGGTTTGCTTTTATTGTTATAATTATCTAGATAAGTAAATGATATACACATTTTATCAAATATTCATTTTTCAAATGAATAAAATTTTAATATACATACCAATAGCACAGTTAAGCCAAGCTTTGCCTCCAGAGAATGTCTAAGTCTTTTTTACTGCATCAATATTCTTAAAATAACAACCATGTGGTTAAATCTAAGAGATGATATCTGATTTTTGTTTCTGATTAATTCAAAACTCTAGATTGTATTTTAGTTTCAGAAACAGTGGTGTATTGGAATTTCTTGTTCACATAGGATTTAACATGAATATAGATGAGATTGCGGTGTTACAATAAGAAATATTACATATTTCTAATCCAAAATTGAGTATACATTTAACAAGAAAAATGATCCTTCATTATTTTCAAAATAAAGCAGTTAATTAAACCTCACAGAACTTTGATTTTTATGAAGTCTTTCTTATTCACTTTTTCCATAGAAGACACTACTTACTTATTTTTTCACTTATTTCTCCTTTCCTTCTTTCTTCTACTCTTCTACTCTCTTTCAATTTTATATAAGCAAGAGACTTTGATATGTTCTCACAGTTAAAATGCTCAAGAGCAATTCTAAGCTGTTAGTGTTAATTTATATGATTGAATAGCTTCCAAATAGCTCAACAGAGGTGACTGAGTTTATTCTAATATTGGGAAAAATTACATTTTTGTTGTTTTTGTTTTGGTCTTTAAACTAAAGAGGAATACAATGTTGAAGCCTTAAGTAAAGGACACAGCCTATAGTTAGGAAGTCAATTTATGATCTGTTTCTTGATCCTTAAATTGAATACACTACGTAAATACAAAGTGTTTCTCTTACAGGTTTAAAATTCAAAGGTTAAAAAATAATAGTCATGATTTAACGCCAAAAGCATGAGACATGTCAGCACTGTTCAAATCACTCAAGTATATTTTAGTACTGTTTATTTCAAATGCATGATAGACAGGGTATTATTAAAAATAACTTCAAACCCTGCCCTACTTTCTGGGACTAGCTAGATTAAAAAAAATCAATGTTAGGCCATCTCTTCAGTGGGAAGTATAAATAATCTCATTTTGAATGATTCTCTCTTTTCCAACACTTAAGTTTGAAGGAGGTGCAGGATCAGTTTATTGATTTACAAACTTTCTTCTATAATCCTGCTGTTAGTATCCTTGGTATGAGAAAAACTTGATGATCTGCTTAACACTTGTTCCCTTTTGTCTATAGAGGGCTTTATCACACCTTATGTTGATGAAGTCAGAGTAGAAAAAGAAAAGAAAAAAAAAACATACACAATGCAGGGGTTTTTTTTGCCTCTGTATTAATCATTTTCAATAGAGCCACACTTCCAAATTTTGATGTGTTCTGATGAATATCTTACTATTACTATTTAATCATTTGAATTGTAATTCTAATGTGCAGATGGTATTACTCAGGAACTATTGTATACATTTGGGTTTATGTAGATCTGTATTCCTTAACAGTAACTAATAGAAAATTACCTTACTTCCTTTAAAATTATATCAAATTTTATATTAAATTAAACTGAAGGTTAAAGTAATGACATCTTTACATATTTTTAAGTTGAGTCTACCCCAGAGGTACAATATCTCCTAGTAAAATATCATTACTCTGGAAATTTTATTTATAAACTTACCCTGTTTCCTGGGATACTCTGTGATTAAGTACATGTCATCATTCAAGTTTGCTTTGTTTTGCTGTTATTTGCTTAAAATAATAAGGAAGAACATGCTTATTATTTATAATAATTAAAATAAGACATAAATTGAAATACTTTTATTGCTGCATTTTAATTTATGCAGAATAATGGGATTTTTGTGGCATATTTTTACATGTATAGAGCATAACTGGATTATATCTACCCTTCATTTTCATCTTGTACCCTCCCTTTGGTCCCCAACTTTGGTCCTCTCCCGTGATACCCCCCCCCCCTTCTACTTTCATGTCACCTCCCCCATCCCTGATATTTCACATAAGTGAGAAAACATGTGATACTTGTTTTTTTGTGCCTTGACTTAACATGATGATCTTCAGTTTCATCTATTTTCCTGAAAATGACATGAATTTTTTTTCTTTGTGGCTAAATAATTCTCCATTCTATATATATGCCACATGTTCTTTATCGATTCATCCATTGTTAAGGCACCTAGGGTAATTCCATAATTTGGCTATTCTGAATTATGCTGTCATAAACATGGATATGCAAACATCTCTGTTGTATGTAGTCTTTAATTCACTTGGGTATATATCCAGGAATGGCATAGCGGGATCATATGATAGTTCTATTTTTATTTAAGTATTTTGTATTGAGAAAGCTTCATACTGATTTATGTAGTGGTTATACTAGTATACATTGTCACCATAGTATGAAAGTACTCCTTTTCCCACTGCATCATCTCTAGCTAGCATTAATTGTTATCTCATTTCTTTTCTCTTTTTTGGATCTTGATTACTACTATTCTGACTAGGGTGAGATGGAAACTGAAAGTGGTTTGATTTGCATTTCCCTGAGGCTAAAGTGTTGATTTTTTTTTTTTTGGTATAATTATTGACCAAACCTCTTTTGAGAGAAGTGACTATTCAGTTCATTTGTCTATTTATTGATTAGGTTGTTTGTTTCTTTTGGTGGTAAGCTTTCACCATTAAAATTATCTTAAATATCAGTGAATTCCTGAATATTATAAATGATGTAACATATTTCTGGAGGTTTCACTAATTAAATCAAAGCATCTAAGATTAGTTCTCTATCTGTACTCTGTGCAATTTACTAACACAAATGGATTTTAACAGAGATTACCTCCAGAACACCTGGCTGTGGGCTGGAAATGAAGTGAATTTAAGTACATTTTTTTTTAAACTGTTCAATTGTTTCAGTTTTGCTTTTCTGATCAGGAACCATCAAATTGCTCCTGGAGTCCAGATCAATAAAACTCTTTGGGTGACTGTAACAAAAGTAGAATAAAAGTATTTGCTGAAAAAAAAAAATTTTGGTAGAACTATTTCTGTATTTCACTTGACTTTAGCTAAAAGAAAACTGGCCTATAAAAAGTGTTTTTTTAAAATATTGTACAGTAAAATGTCACTTAATGGGCTATATTTCCCAAGGCAGCCTATGAAAATGACCCTGTGTCCTCTGTGCAAAAAGCAATCACCTTCTTTCTGCAATGAACCATTTTATTAATTTTCCAAATTCTCTAATCTTTATATTCATCATGTTCCCCATTATATCCATGGCTCACTTCTTAAAAATCAAGACATTGTTCTGAAACTGATATCTGACATTTACTTGAATGAAAAGAGGCATCATTTAATGTGAACTTTCATTTTGATCTTTCCCTACCCTGCTTTCATTCCAATCACACTTTTTTTTCTTTCTTTTTTTTTTTTTTACAGACTCAAACTAGTGTTTATTGAACATGGCTATTTTTCAGCAATCCATCTAAGAAATAAAGTTTATTTATGTCCTAGATGTAGAAAATATAAACACTATAATGTTATTTTGTTCAAACTGCAGGATGATTATAACTAAAAATCTAGAGCATGCATTTAGATCCAGTGACATTCAGTACTTACGAGACGTAGTTTAATATGAATAAAATTTGTGAAGCCTGAAGGTTAAATTGACATTTTCGTGGCAGATACAGTCTATGAGTGTTTTACTTAGATAGTAAGGACATAATGTAAATAAAATAAGAATGGCTTTAAAAGAGAATGGTCAAGCTGTATCATTTCTTCTGCCACGTTTTAATATGTATAATAGCCCTCCTTTTTTCCATTTGGACATAAAGTCAATAAATATATGACTGTCATTAATATAATAATTTTCCACAACACAAATCTATAACAATGTAATTGACTCATGTATTTGGAGAGGTGACTGGAGGACTGTAGCCCTGCATAAAATATCTGTGACTTTTATTAATTACCTGATTTAAGGAATGTAGTAAGTATGGTAAAGTATTTTGGACCCAATAAGTTTGAAATACAGATGGCTTCCTTCTCTTAAAGCTATACTTTTAACCCTACAAATTTTCAAGTAATTATTATATAAATTCTTGTGAAAGTTGGAGAAGTCAAGATGACTTTACAAAAGGAAGCTGGAAATTACATTGAAATATATATTATATTGTTTCTGAATTTTTTGTGGTGACATTGAGGTTCAATATATTTATATTTTCACATAATTTTTGTATGTACTGTTCATTGAATTATGGTGGTAATAAGGGGGTGATGTCGAATATGGCAAGGTGGCACATGCCCAGAATCCCAGTGATTTGGGAAGCTAAACAAGAGGATCTCAAGTTCAAGACCAGCCTAAGCAACTAAGTAAGACTCTGTCTCAAAATAAAAATAAATAAATTAAAAGGGGTGAAGATGTGAGGATGTACCTCAGTGGTAAAATGCCCCTGAGTTCAGTCTCCAGTAAAAACAAACAAACAAACAAACAACAACAACAAAAAAAAAAAACAGAAAGACAAGATTGAAAATGCTATTTATATTTCTAATGGACATGGAAAGACACATTATCAACACATACAGTATTAAATTGCACATAATGACAAAAATAGGGAAGACAATTTCCTAATCTATACTTTAACACATATATAATTATCTTTTGGTGGAGTGTGTTTGTTCTGAGGATTGAACCCAGGTCCTTGGGCATGCTAAGCAAACCCTCTACCACAGAACTGGTAATAATAATCATTATAATACCTCCTGTTCATTTCACAAAAAAAACATCTAACATTTAAATTTCTAATATAACTCATATTAGTTGCTTTTGTATCTTCCAAATGCTGAATTATTTCCAGCATGAATCACGGTAGATTTCTGTGAATTTTCTTTTTGTTTTGGGAACATGGGGACATTTTTAAAAATTTCTCATAAAGTGGTTTATCCACCCATTTTAGCATACACAATTGCAACCCAGTAAATTTCAAATATTTGATGAAATTCATTGCAGGGAATCTGTTTCCTGATTCCCTTACAAAAGGAAATTCCCTCATTTCCTCAAATGCTTCCTTCCCAATTGTACTGCTTGTATCTTCAATGCTTCTCTCTCCCTACAATTCTCATAAGATCCATTACCTTTCCAATCTTTGTCCATCTCAATCATTGAGGGCAAGGATCATATCCTTATTATACACTAGAATGTTAATTACTCATTAACATTTTTCATTTGATCTTAGATTTTCAATTCACACATTTTGCCAAAGTTGTAAGGAAACTCTCCAGTTGTCAGATCAGGTGAGGCAGGGAGCTACCAAAGAAGGCAGATTTAAAAGGGCCCCTAACTAGGCTTTATTGAGATATCACTTCCAGGTAGAACTCTGATCAGACCCACAGAGTGGACAGGAGAAGGGTCTGAGGAGAAACCATATGGAAGCTCAACTGGACTAAACTTTAATGGGGCTTACAACAGTAAGGGAAGGGCTTGGGACAGGAAAAGGTGTTTTTAGGGTCCCTTGTCCCATTGGAGTTTGTCAGGGGAGTTGGCTGAACTCCAGGATTGGCCAGGGGGTCCTGCTGATTGACAGGTGTTAGTCAGGAGATCTCACTGATTGACAGGCATTTCTGCAGGCACCTGATTGATATTCCTTTCCCCCTCAGGCTGCTTTGTTCTAAGTCGCCACCACCGACCTAACACTAGTCATGAAAGATTGAGCAGGGACAAGAAAATACAGGGTGACTGACAACCATAGGGAACCTTATCTGAGAGGCAAGCACCTATTATTTTAAGATCATGTCACAACCTATCAGGTGGCTGGGACTCTCCCTTATCACCAAGCTGCTACAACATCCAATTACCTGCCAACCAAAATACAGGCAGTTACTGGCACAGTGGTACACACCTATAATCACAAGTGCTCAGGATGCCGAAGCAGGAGGAGTGCAAGTTCAATGACAGCCTCACCAACTTAGTGAGGCCCTAAGAAACTTAGCAAGACCTTGTCTCAAAATAAAGAAAAAAAAATGGTTGGGAAGGGGGTCCCAGTTACAAACAACCAAAAAAGGACAAAAGAAAAAACCAAAACCCCCACAAAGAAAAGTTGCTGAGGGCTCTTCAAAGGATAATAAAGTGATGAAGGGGGCAATGAATTGAGGCTAATGGCTAATAGAGAATCAATGTCCTTGAAAACGTCATCTTTTGAGTACCACACCATTCTTTCTTGGTGGTAGTTATACAGTTCCTACGCACAGTGTCAGTAATCAAGAAATGCACCTGGGCTGGATGCTTTGGAAACTTTCCTGGACTCCCAATAATACTTCATTGCAGGAGTGGTATATCATTCTCTTATCAAAAACTGGGCCCTTATGTCTCCAGTTCCAATCCAATAACAAGAACATGGTTTTGAGAGAAAGAAAAAAAAAAAGTTTTATTGCTTTGCTAGCAAAGGAGAAGCACAAGGGAATCCTGTTCCAGGGCTATGATTCCCATCCAGGGGAGAGGGTTTTTTTTTAAGAGCTGATTCAAAGGCTATATCCAGGTATTTTCTGTTCAGAGGGTAATTCAGTTGTTAATCTGGAAGACAGTGATTTCTTAAATCTTCTTGTACCATCCTCAAAGTCTGAATTATTTTGTGTCTGTGGTGGGTGGTTGTGCTTAGACAGATAACTCTGCCCAGGATGGGGTGGGGAGGAAGATACTCCTATATGTAGAGAGAGGGAAACAAAGAGAAAGAAAAAGGAACATACCTTCTTTAAATATAAGTCACAGTGGCAGAGCAGCAAGGGCTATATTCAAACATAAGTGAACCATTGTTATGTTCCCTCCCCTGAGAGGACCCGCTTTCTCCCTCGAGAGAGTCCCCTTTCTTTTTTCCTGTTCCTTCAATATACTCATGATTGCTACTCTGAGCTACATGTCTGTACTACTCCTGGTGTGATCACAAGAATCAGAGAGAAAGGACTGCCATGGCTGCCTGTCTTTACAGCAAGTCTTTGCCGGGTAATAGAGTGACATACACTGAAACTCAGGAATATGTAACTGTCACAGTGTAATATAAGAAATAATCATTTGGAATGATGGACTTTCATATTCTCTAATGTTGTGATGCAAAATATTTGTCCCTTTATTAGATCAGTAGACAAATTCCTTAAGTCTTGTGCTTCACATAAAACTTAATTTAAATGCAATCTTTTAAAATCATTGGTATCAAAAATTTATACTTTGTAAGTATCTAATTAAATATTTGTAATAAGTGTTTATATATGGATAGGATACTTAAAGGCATATTTTTTTCACATCTCCATTCACTTAAAATATTTTATATATGTTAGTTTATATAGTTGCTTAGAAAGTATATTTCAGAAAAACTAAAAGGTCAATGTGAATATATATTAGAGGGGCTGGGGCTGTAGTTTAGTGGCAGAGTGCTCACCTCGCATGTTGGAGGGACTGGGTTTGATCCTTAGCACCACATATAAACAAGTAAAAAAAAACAACAACAAAAAAAAAAAAGAGTTCCATTGACAACTAAAAAACATTATTATTATTAGAGTGGGTAAAAATATTAGAGTGGGTAAAAATAGTTGGTAGGTGACTTATGACCCCAAATATACTTTATTTAAAAAGTATAACTGCCAAAAATATGCATGACTAATGATAACTCCTATGGTTTTAGCAAAACAAAAACAGAAAAAAATAAAATTAAAAAACCCCTAAAACAGAGTACTTCAATTTCTGAACAAGGAGGATGATGTGCTTACAGCACACTATTTTCAATGCAGTGATTCAAGTTAATTCTTATATTGATGTGTATAAAAAATGATTTTTGTGTTTGTTTGCTCTGTTTTGGAATTAGAAACTTCTACACTAAATTGAAAGATGGTCATAGTCTTCTAAATTTCTTCTGAATTATCAAGTGAATTTTATTCAAGTATTTGAAAAATCTTAAGTCTCTATCAGGCAAAAACTTCTGTGCCTAAAAAAAAATGAATATTATAGATGTGTGTGTACTGAGGTAAAATTCTAAGAATCATTCCTATGTTTCTAAAACAATCCCATTTTTATGCTGTTATAAATTACAAACATATGTTTGTAATATTATTTATGTTTCACTATGACATTTTATTAAAACAATGTATTTCTTAAATTGTATTCTAAGATAATATTACATTGTATAATAATTTAATTTATGAATTTTATATAGTGAAAGATTTCTATTTTTTATCATCTGCAATAATGATCTTTAGATCCAAAAGTATAGTTTTCAAGTAAACCTCTATTTTATGAATATATTAAATTGATTCCACAGTCACACAAAACTAGGAATATATCAAAAAATATGACAATTAACAATACACTATACTGAGGAACTTGTTTTATGGTCTGTTAGAGAGGTCACTGTTTGCCTCCATCCAATTTAATATCCTGTTTAGCATTTTAATTAAGAATCTAGTAGAGCAAGTAAATGGAATATTAATAGGGTTCTTATATTATACAAAATAGAGAGGTGTAACAAACTATATCAAAACCAGAAATCATACAAAATAAACATAATGAGGTTAGTAGCAGGGGCAGCAGAGAACAAACTGCAATATGTTTCAGAATAAATGAGTTGACACACATCTGAAGAAACAGACATGTAAGTTTTTCCAAAAATAAAAACATGAACAATAGGAAAGAGAAGATGAACAATAGGAAAGAATATCGTTTATGAGGAGTCCGTGGACATATTGCTATACTGTGCCTTGTATAGAGATATTATCTCAGCTTAAAGAAATTGAGATCTAAATTAATGAACAAATACTAAATCCAAACAATTTCAATTTCTGTATAAGTTTATATATTGAGACCCTTATAAACTTTATTAAATATTAAAATATATACAATTAAAATATCTTAAATAATATTCTACTTTTTAAAACCTTATATGTATGTTTAGAATTACTTAAAAGCTTAGGTATGAATTTCTAATCTCCACTCTAAGAGACTGTTCTGTAAGTTTGTGCAGACCCTTAGAGCCCTGGACTCTGCACCACATAGCAAGGCGAATAACACGTGTCTTTAAGGATATGACCATGCACATATCCAAGCGCTGTTTGCCCTGTAAACAATGGCTTCATGGTCTGTTCTCAGACATAGGGATAATCACACCTACAGTCTGATCATCCATCAAGACAATAGAATTCAGCATAAATCCAGCATCCTCCATAGGCCTTGATTTCAATGTTATTCTGCTAAGAAGTTCAATGTCCTGGAAGTCCAGACCATATTCAATAAGAATGATGTAAAATCACTGTACAAGATCTCTTACATGCTTTACCCATGCTCAGCCAGTGGTAAGATACAGCTAGAGTAGGGTCAGCACACACATTGTGTAGCAGCCCCCAGCTATAGAATGCGTGTGATTCCACTCCTTCATTCGGGTGTGAGTGCATTTCACCTATTTGACAGAAAGCACTGAATCCTGACCATGGTTTAAGAATTGTACCACATTATGAATGGTACACAGAGCTTCATCTTCAAGCTAACACCTTGGAATTTCTTTGAAAACTCATTATCTTTGAATGATTTTTAACATCAAAACACAATAATAATTTTGCCCTGCTTTACCAAAGAAGAATTTTCAATACAGAACAGTTCATGGCTCAGCCATAAGCAAATGCACACCACTGTAACAATTTTCCTTTAAAGAGTGCCTGGTCTGAGACCAAGTTATTAAAGCTTCCACTTTGGTAGATAAGAAACATTATAAGTATTTAAACAGTGGAGCTGTCTGAACCACAGCACAAAAGAAACAAAAGAAAAGACATTTCTGGAATACATAATAATTCCATCAGAATGAATTATTACCCTTTCCAGATTCAGGGAGTTCTTTTTAAAAACTGACGTGCCACCAAAGGACTTGTTGTTCTATTTGTATTTTAATATGAACTGTCATTCTCTCATACTAGACAGATCAGTTACTCAGCAGCAGCAGACAGATCAGCTGGATACTCTGCAAAACATCACCTTGATCCACTATAGTGATAGCATAATACAAATTAAATCTGAAAGAAAATATAACAGTACTCTGTATGTCTCGGTAAAATACAGACACACAACACACGCATACAAACAAACACAAAATTATCATTAAGCTGTAGGACAAGTGAAATCCCATTTAATTGTAAATTAATAAGACAGTAAATTTTCAGGAGAAAGGTGAGAATCTAAGATTTTATCACATGTCAATTTCAGCAACTGGTAGAATTGTATACTGTATTGCATAGAGCACCAGCAGTGTACACCCCCAGGGATAAATAACCAGGGATGCAGAGGTGTAGTCCAGCTGTTCTTAGTGTAATATATTACCCTTTGTTATACATCTAATAATATAAGCTACTTGGAGATGCATTAAGTATTTTGATCATTTTTACATAATAACACAACTGAATAGAATTGAACATTTTTATTTTGTTTATTTTGTAAAAAAAAAAAAGAGGGTTCTAGTGCAACATTTTAAAACTGGTCTTCAGTGGTAAATCAGATTATCAGGAAGGCTCTTGTTATGCAAAAAAAGAGAAAAAATGGAAAAAAAAAACAAAAAACCTAAACGTGTGTGTCCCTTTTCAATATGTTTTTCCTCTCAGTGTTAGGGTCTGTAAACAAGTCAGGATGGTGCCTGCTGGCAATCCTATTTACCAAACTTTGACTATGAAACTATTTTATAGCTGATCTTTCTTTGCAAATGATTGTCCTGTGCATTTAAATCCAAGCTCTTTAGCTTGATTACTAAGACATGGACAAGATTACCCTCCATGCCCCCAATTTCTCTTGACTTTGTGCTTTCTTCTGTGCCCTTTTACTTACACTCTACTTACCATGATGTTTCCACTGTCATTCCAGTCTGCTAAAATGCTCTCAAGTCACTGAAGCAGAGAGTTATTTGTTCTTCATCTTAATTGCTTGTAATAGTGCTGTTCTGCCCATCCAAAACCCAATTTACACATTTTTATGTACATTAAATATCCTTATATATGTTTCTATCTGATCACAATATCTGTATACCAAGAATGTGACTTATAATTCTGTATCATTCTTCATTCATACCAAGTGAAGTCACATATAGTTGATATTCCTCAAATAATTATTTTATTGAAATAATAGAACTTGTTTTAATGTTATGGCAAAACTTTGTTCTAGTAAAGAAATGTCTAAAATTACAATGAACTGTTTTTACTGTAGTAAACAGTGAAATTAGCAGTAAACAAGTATGTCATTTCCAGTTATTGAACCATTTGACACTTGGTGGTATTTACCTTAGGGCTTGTTAAAATAAATTTAAAAACAAAATAGTGGTAGCTAAGATTCTCCAGACACAGAATCAGTAGGAGAGCTGGATAGATAGATGATTGATAGATAGGTAGATTATAGGTGGGTAGATAGATTAAAGATAAACCCTCATTGTTATACAAAATTACATATAAGAGGAAGTGAGGAGACAGGGGGAAAAACAAGAGAGAGAAATGAATTACAGTAGATGGGGAAAGGAGAGAAGATGGGAAGGGAGGGGAGGGGGGATAGTAGAGGTTAGGAAAGGAAGCAGAATACAACGTACACTAGTATGGCAGTAGGTAAAAAAGTGGATGTGTAACCGATGTGAATCCGCATTATGTATATAGGGTAAAAATGGGAGTTCATAATCCGCTTGAATCAAATGTATGAAATATGATATGTCAAGAACTTTGTAATGTTTTGAACAACTAATTTTTTAAAAAAAGCTAATAGGTAGACAGATTGATTGACTTCAGAAATGGCTTTTGGCTCATGTGGTTATGGAGGATGACAAATCCCATGATCTTCCATTTGAAGCTGGAGAAACAGAAAGTTCAGATGTATGACTCCTTCATGTTGTGAAAGCTTAAGAAGTAGGGGTGCCCATGTCTGAGAAATGATGAAGATAGATATTTCAAGGCAAGAATTTAATCTAAAATCCCCACCCGTTTTGTTGTTGTTGTTGTTGTTCTACCCACATTGCTGAGGGATGATCTTACTTATTGAGTCTACTGATTCAAATCCTAATCTCTTATGGAAACACCCTCACAGATACACCTTCAGATAAAATGTTTTACCAGCTATCTGGGTGATCCTTAATCTAGGCAAGTGGGTACATATAATTAACCACTACAAAAGGTTTTGCTTCAAATGTATGCCAGTTCAAACTTTCATTACATATAACAAAATTAATTTATACCAAACAGCATGATATTGGAAGTCCTTAAAATAGCAAATAATAAAACAATGATGAAGTCATTGCACAATTGAATTTTGTTTACATTCACAGAACTATAATTTTAATTATAAATGAATTCCATGAATTGAAAATTATGTATTACCAGATAATTTCATCTGGTGAACAAATTAAAAATATCTGAAGTAGCTGAAGTTCCAAATTTACTCATATTACTAAATTAATTCGGATAGATGTGAGGTACTAAGATTTTCTATTTTGGTTGTTTCTCATTTTCTTGGTAAAGTTGTGTGTAGAATATTATTGTCAATATCTTGAACAACATTTTCAAAAACATAAAATACTAAGAATATAAGCTGTTTTTGAAGCAAATACTAATATGTCCAAATGTTTAAAGTGTTTTGAAGATAACAAACCATGTGTGTGTGTGTGTGTGTGTGTGTGTGTGTGTGTGTGTGTATTATACATAGGGAGAAGTAAATGCATACATACATTGAGAAGTAAAGTCATTTTTTTTCTGTATAACTATTGGCAGCTACTTTTGTTTCTATGATTATCCTTGTATTTTTAGGGAAAAAAACACACGAATATCACACTGGAGAAATGAATGATTCTCGCTAGAAAATTTGCATTAGGAGTTTCAATTTACAACTCACATTATTTTTCATACAAGTTTTCATTTAACTTGGTGAGTTATTTTCTCAGTGTTTGGCCTTTGTTTTTTTGTAAATAATAATACGAATTAATGACAATATCTTCATGTAATCATAATCATTGAAAATTATGTGAAGCCATGCATGCATTTGAAACTCTCTTATAAATAAATTTATCTTAAGAAAATTAAATTAATTCAATATTTAGCTCCTGTTAGCCTTTAAGAGTTGACTTGGAAAGTAATGGAGAACTAAACGGTCAGGGGAGTTGAAGTCAACAGATTTGTGTATACTAAATAAAACAGAACAAGCAGGCAGAAAGCACTGGGAATAGGTGTGTCATAAGGAAAAGTACACAACGTGATGAAGAAAGGAGCTGTGAGAAGTAGGAAACATAATTTTTAGGTGCAATAATTTTCATCCTATAAATCTTTATTCCTCTCTATTACTCAAGAAAGAATGCTCCTATGTGTCCCTCTGTCCCCATTTCTATTCAAACTCATTTTTCTGTACAGTTACTGCTTTCACTGAGATTCCTCCTGCCACCTCTCTGTGAAAGAATTATTGATTGAATGATAAAGCAAATCCAGTTACATGGCTGTGGTGATCTCATTTCACAAAAGAGTCCAGAGAAATAAATGTATCTTTAGAGGAAACTGCAGAACACTTAACGTTTCTGAAATCCTAAAATGCCAACCAAAAGAACATTTCCAGGGGAAAGGAATGGCTAAAAAGAGCATGTGTCAGAATAATGCTGAAGGAGAGACAAAGCAAAATATTCAGCACAAGACCAGAACTGAAAGAGTGACCACCAGACCACTGTTTATTCTTTTCATTTTTAAATTTTTCTCAAATATATTAATTTTAATCTACCATTGGTTATAACTACATCTGAATATTTGATCTTTAGGCATTTACCTTTTGGCCACACCTGAATTCTGAAGTTAAATAATAATTCAAGGGTAGAATAGGAAAATTGAGTACTGTGATCAAATTAAGTCCGCTTCTGTGTAAGATAACTGAATCACTGACCTAGGCTATTAAAAGAAAAAAATGACATCATTAGAAGAAAAATGATACCATAAAAAGGTATATTAATATATCTGGCTCTAAGATTTATTATTAAAAATTTCTCCTAAAATCTAAAGTTCAATTTGAGAAATCTGTCATTTTAACCCTCAGTGTTGTCAAGATTCTGGCTGTAGGATGCATGAGTGGAGCTGGACAGATAATGTTCCAGGCTTTTTCTACATAGTGGGCACATTCTATAGACTTGTACCCTCTTTTCCTCTTCTCTTGATCCTCCCTCCTCCTCCAGGGACCCCTGCCCCCTGTATCTCTTGGAGTCATCTTGCTGTCACCAGTGATTGTACAGGCACTGCAACAGCACAGGAAAATCATATCATTATGAATGTCAAAATGGCTGGTGATGTTGCTAATTCTATTCAGGTTAAATGATATTAAGATAATATACTGTTATCAGATTTAAAATAAAGATTTAGTTAGTCCAGAATGAGAAGAAAATTGCATTGATTTATAAAAATCAAGTGGTTATTAATGGAAAAACAAAAAAGTATGAGAAACTGTCACAGCCAAGATAAGAGGAGTCTGAGACATGAAGAGTACAGTTAAGTAATGTGGTATTCTAAATGAAATTCTTGAGTACAGAAAAGATATGAAATAAAAATTAGAGTTATGAATGAATATGCACTTTTGTTGATAGCAAAAATAGCTTATTAATGTATATAAGCTACTAACACTAGAGGAAAAGCAGGTTCAAGGTACACAGAAACTCTATATTTTGCCACTTTCCTGGAAATCTAAAACTATTCTCAAATTAAAAGTTCATTACAAAACAATAACATAACCATGGAAATTTATCCTAGG
Organism: Callospermophilus lateralis; assembly: GCF_048772815.1. Classification (NCBI taxonomy): domain Eukaryota; kingdom Metazoa; phylum Chordata; class Mammalia; order Rodentia; family Sciuridae; genus Callospermophilus; species Callospermophilus lateralis. The sequence continues at coordinate 920,998 of NW_027513711.1, forward strand.
CAGCTTGTTAAAACATTAGTTGTCAGACATCTGCTAGCAAATGCATTATTTACCTCAAGAGCTCCCCAAAGTTTTACAGTGTTGGGAAGACCTAAAAAAAGCTTTCTTGACAGAAAGGCACACTCTTTTAAAGGTTCAGGTCAGTTGCAAGTAATGATACAATATTTTGTCAATAATTAAAATGCTGTAAGTACATTTATAAGAATTTTTTCCAATAGCAACAGTTGTTCATAGTAACTTTCTCTTGAACTTGTACCCCCAGAAGGTTAGCATTCAGGAAGCTCAGCTGCTGTCTAACAAACTTAATTAATAAAAAAGTCATTTCCGAACTGTAACTATGAGTAACAGCACTTCAAGTGTGCTAGCAAGCCTACAAGTTAATCAAAATGCTAATACAGTACAAATTAAAGTTGTGATTAACATTTCACAACAGCTGCTTAAGTGAATTGATCACACAAATTGGTTAAGCATTACTCATTTCCTATAGCCCCAACCGGGAAAAGGGTTTTTATGTGGGGATGCAGAGAGGAGCTTCGGGGAGAATGATCCTTCATAATAGCATCATATCCTCATTACACCATCATTGAATTGCCATACAAAAGCTTACAGGTAAAGTCACCCATGAGAAAATAGCTCCCAAATTATATTATAGTCCTTGAAGGGAGATTGCTTGTAAATCCACAAGAGTAATTAAAGGTGTTTAACACTGCAAAATACACACATTTGTGTTAGTTTCGGACATGCTAAATACACCAGCTCAGTGCTGCTTCCCTAGTGGGGAATGGTGCTTTCTTTTAAGGGGTGTTCTGGTCATTATCCTTTGGAGTTAAACTGTACCTTTGACTATCCAGGATGACTTTTCTCCACCACTGTGTGAATCTTTGTAAGAGTAAATCATTCAAGAGTAATCTCATTTCTTAAAACTATTTGCTTTTAAATACCCATTAATAAAACGTCATCAGGTTTTTATGGCAAGATTTTAGCTTCTGGAAATCTGGCCAGGAGAGCAGCCAGATTAGAGTTTACTCTGCTCTTTATGAATTTGATAACACTACACAAATATTTATAACAGAGACTACATTTATTGGTAGACAATTCGGATTTGGTAGAAAATCTTAAATAAGTGGGAATCTGTGTACATAGAATAAATCTACCCTTTCCAAATTTTTCTTATGAAAAAACTAGAAAGGAAAAACTGAAATATTTATTTCATTCTGAAACTGATATCTACTATATGCCAAGCACTGGGCCAAAGTCATCTTAATAGTGATGCTACAGGTATTGAAAAGTTTCCAGCACATCTTAGGTGACACAAAACCTCCAAATATATGTTCAAACTATTGATATTCTTTGAAACATGTCATGATAGACATGTTATTGACTGATAATCTACCTGTCTTTTTAGCAGAATGATTTGAAGAAGTTTTCTAAAGCCTGTTGTGCTACACTAACCTTTGTTTTCATTTGGTTTAATTATAAACATTTAAAAATTTCAAAGAATTTTACTAAGAGTAGTACTGAAGATTACCTGTCATTTGCTGTATCAAAACATTTCTTGCAAGTATTGGATTAAGGATTTGACTAAGGACTTCTTTTGTTAAATTTGATACTACCTTAGGACTATTTTCACTGATAACTGCATTTGACTCTGCAATTCTAAAACTGACATTCTTCAATACACTGCCAATCCACTGGGCCTATGCTTAGTGCACACATAGGCAAATATTCCTAAAAGGTTACCTGAGCCCTGCTCCATAGCAGTTCCACTTCCTGGCATCATCAGATATTTCTGTGCTTCTTAATCTACTATACATGGGAAGCATTTGTCAATGAGACATAGACCTCTCTTATAGTATCCTCAATTAAAAGGCCTTTTTTGAGTTTACCAATCTTTTGTTGTTGTTGTTGTTGTTTTGGTGCTGCTGGGGACCAAATCCAGGGCTGGAAAACTGTTTCTGTGTCCTTTACTTTCCTCTTCTCCGACTCTGATATGTGTACATACATGTGCACACACATATATCTTATGCATCTCTATAATTATAGAGAGTACAGAAAAATATAATATTGGCTATGTGAAATGTAATATATTTTTAATTTATTAGATGTTGTTATACGAATAAGAATGTCAAAGTACTATTTTGAAATTTAGATTAAAAAAATCCCTGCCAATAAACTTTAAAAGATCTATTTTGCAAATTTCAGAAGGCTCTCTATAAAATAAAGAGAATAAAAAATTTTTAATGTTAAGTCACTATGACACCGTAAGGATATAGAAAAACTACTAACCATGAGAATCCTAAGATTTATTTACTTGAGTTCCCAACTTATTGTTTTACTTTATGACAATTAATAATGCTTCATGCTTGTAAGATATTGTTTAAACTCAGACATCAGGGGTTAAGTGATCTACCTAAGGTTTCATAGTAAAATGACAGCAGAGGAAAATTATAGAGGTGGTGTACGAAGTCCCATCCATAAAGGACAGGATCAGGTTGCTGTCCCATGAATGCAGTATATAATTTTCAATCGCTAGGAGGGCTGTATCTTGGAAAACTGCTGAGCCAATACTTTCTATGAATAAGAGTACCCATGTATCTAAATGAGAACAAAGGCACAAAATTAGAACTATCAATCAGTCTTTACAGAAAATTTTAATCTGAGACAATTTGAGAAGCAAAATAAAAATGACAGCAAGGCAGTTTAACCAATAAGATAAAACAAACATCTATGATTCTATAGTTATGTAACTGAATAAAGTAATAAATGTGAAAGAAATTTGTATGACTTTATACTGCAACTTCAGGAATGACAGAAATAGAAAATCCCAATAGTGGGATTAATGCAGATCTTAAAAAATTCCAGTCATATATTTTAGCTGTTCCAATTTTATAAAATACATTATTCACTAAAATAGCACTTGTTTAAAAAATGTCTCAAACTAGAGTATTAACTTTTCCTTTTGATTTTGTTTAATATATGACAGCAGAATGCATTACAATGCTCCACCATGTTGGCTTAGGAAAGGACTTCCTCAATAAGATTCCTAAAGCACAAGAAATAAAATAAAGAATCAATTAAAAAATCAATAAAAAGTTTCTTCACAGGAAAGGAAACAATCAAGAATGTGAACAGAGAGCCTACAATATGGAAGAAGATCTTTGCCACCAGCATCTCAGACAGAGATTGATCTCCTGGATATATACAGAAATCAACAAACTTAACCAAATAAATAGGTAAATAACAACAACAACAACAAAAAACAAATGACCCAAATGACAAATGAGTTAAGGAACTAAACAGGCACTACTCAGAAGAAAAAATATGAATGGTCAAAAAATATATGAAAAAATGTTCAACATCTCTAGCAATTAGAGAAACACAAATCAAAGCTACACTGAAATTCCATCTCACCCCAGTCAGAATGGCAGAGGTTCATTTATATATTGTTGGTGGGAGTGCAAATTGGTGAAAATACTCAGAAAGCAGTCTGGAGATTCCTTAGAACACTTGGACTGGTTGTACATTCTGTGTCGAAGGAACTGCTGAGCTAGAGTCAACACTATAAATACAGAGATTTAATAAATTATGGTATAAAGGTGTATTAAGAATCGTAATGCAAAAAATTATGATTGTATTGCACTGTTATTCCACTCCTTTCTTTATATCCAAAGGACTTAAAATCAGCATACTACAGTGACACAGCTACTTCAATGTTTATAGCAGCTCAATTCAAAATAGCTATGATACCAACCTAGGTGCCCTTGAAGAGATGAATGGATGAAAAAATTGTGGTATATATACACAATGGAATATTACTTAGTCATACAGAAGAATGAAATTATGGCATTTGCTTGTAAGTAAATGGAACTAAAGAATATCTTGCTAAATTAAATAAGTCAGTCACAAAAATCCAAAGGCAGAATACTCTTTCTGATACGTGGATGATAAGTCACAACAAACAGGAGGGATTCGAAATTCACTGGACTAGACAAAGGGAAATGAAGCAAAGGGAGGGGGTGACTGCAATAGGAAAGACAGTAGGATGAATATGGAATATCATTCCTATCCTCATATATAAATAAATGACCAGTGTAACACTACATCATGTACAACCACAGTAACAGTATCCTAATTGTAACAAGTTACAACTTATTCTATGTATGTATAATATTTCAAAGTATACTCTACTGTCATGTAAAAAATAATAATGATAAAAAAGAAAAAAAACCTTTCTTTTCCATAATGTTATAGCTGAAATCAAAGAATTCTAGAATTTCAGAAATGATGGGGACTTTAGAAATGATTTAATACAATTTTTTAGGAAAAAGTTCCAGAGAAGTTGTGACATCCCTTGTGTCACACAATAAATTGGCAGTGGGGTAGAACAAAAACCTGATTTTCTTTCTTTAACAAACTGTGGAAAAATTTGGAAGCCCCTGATTGATATCATGTAATGAAATCATTATGTTTTCTTTGGAGTTTTATTTAGTTAAATTAAGTTTGCCCTGTTCCTACATTTATTCAAGGAGTACTGACAACAACAGAAAAAATTCCTCAACAATGAGAACCAGAATAAACATGTGCAATCACAGTTCATCTATTTCATCAAGGAATAAAGCTCCAGTGAAGTTGTGAAACTTGCCATCATAAAGTATGAAAAAGTGTCTACCTATTCTGGATCACAGTCTCCTTTTCCAGCTTCCACTTTCCAGTAATGTAGACTTCATTGCAATCTGAGACACATTATGCTGTTTTATAAGCATATAAAATAAAATTAAATGTTTAACTGAAAAAAGTAAGAAACTAACTACCCAGAACAATCTTCAGATTCAATATAATCCCTAACAAATGCCAATAGCATTTTTCTTAGAGATTGAAAAAATCTAAATTATTAAGGAACCATGAAGAACCAAAAAACCAAAGAAATCTTGAGAAAGAATAAAGTTAGAGGCATTCTACTTCTTGACTACAAATTGTAATACAAAGCTTCAATAATTAAGATAGTATGGTGCTGGCACCAACATATACACATAGACTAACAGAACAGAATAGAGTCTAGAAATAAACAAACATCATGTCACTAATCTAACAAGAATACCAAGAAGGAAAAGGACAGGTTTCAATAAATGATGTTGAGAAAACTGAACATCCACGTTTAACAGAATGAAACTGGAACCTTGTCTTACACCATATGCAAAAATCATCTCGAAATTTACTAAAAACTTAGATTTAAGATCTGAAACCATAAAACTCCTAGAGGAAAACAGGGAAAACGATTTTGACACTGGTCTTAGCAATGAGTTTTTTAATATGTTCCCAAGAACACAGGAAAAAAAGGTGCAAATAAACAAATAGGGGTGCACCAAAGCTACAAACCTTCTGCACAGAAAAGGAAGCCATCAATGAATTTTAAAAATAACATATGTAATAGGAGAAAATACTTACAGATGTTAGTAAGGTGTTAATATCCAAAACCTATAAGGAACTTATATAGCCCAAGAACAAAAAGGCTAAAAATTCTATTATAGAAAAAAAAAAGGTGGAGGGACAAATGAGGCCAACAGATATCATTCTGTTGAAATACAGAATGGCTAACAGACATGAAAAGGTGCTTACTTTCACCAATCATTGGGGAAATGCAGATCAAAATCCCAGTGAGGGCTGGGGTTGTGGCTCAGTGGTAGAGAACACATCAAGCATGTGAGAGGCCCTGGGTTTGATCCTCAGCACCACATAAAAATAAATAAATAAAATAAAGGTATTGTATCCAACAACAGCTAAAAAATAAATATTTTTTTAAAAATCACAATGAGTCAACAACTCACATGTGTTAGAATGAATATTATTAAAACAATGAAGGTATTGGCAAGGATGTGGAGAAAAGGAAACTGCTGCACACTACTGGTAGAAATGTAGTTGGGGAAGCCATTATGGAAAATACACATGAACAGCCTTAAAAAATTACACATGGAAAACATCATCAGCATCATAGGAATTCTACTTTTGAATACATATCCAAAAGAAATGAGATCAATGTCTCAAAGACATGTACACTTCTATGTTTATTACATCATTGATTAGAAAAGCCAAGATAAAGAAACAGTCTAAGTGACCCAAGAGGGATGAAAAAGGAAACTGAAACACAATGGGAGATCTTTCAGCTTTACAAAAGAAGAAAATCTTGCCGTTTGCAATACTATACTTTGTGTTAAGAGAAATAAGCTGAAAACAACAAAACACTGAATAATTTCACTAACAGGTGCAATAATAAAAAGTCAAATTCATAGAAGCAGATTAAAATAATAGTTAAAAGGGGTGAAAGTGGGGGATATGGGGAGATATTGCTTAAAGGATACAAAGTTTCATTTATGTAGAACTAGTTTTAGACATCTAATGTACAGAAGGGTGTCTGTATTTAATAATATCGTATTAATAGATTTGAAATTTGCTGACTAGATATTAAATGTTCCCACTGCAAAAATATGTGATTATCTGAAGTGATGGATATCTAGCTATCTTCATTCCATCAATTATTTTATAATGTATATGTATATTTAAGTATCACATTGAACACCTCAAATATAAATCATTTCTATTAAAAATAAAATAGTATTGGGAAAAATTTACTAAATATGTTTTAAAAAAATTAAAAATCAATACTTATTTGATTCTGGTGTTATTTGACATTAATTGATAATATCAATATTTGGAGGAATGTAGCATAAATTATGTCTATATTTCCTGTGTATAATCGAAGTGTTTTAAAGTATTAGCATTTCATTCATATCCAAAGTATTATTATGAATCATTATATTCCTAACAAGTTCAGCTAAGAATTAATTACCTCATAAAAGAAGTACCCATGAATTATAGATATGAGGATGTGTGAGCACTATATACATGAGAAATTCACGTAGAAGACTCCAAAGTTGATATCAATTTTTTTTGCAACAAATTATTCTAATACTGATCTGGCCCCCTGGAAAATTCACTGAGAGTATAACAAAGCTATTCACCAGGGTATGCCAGAATATTTGGACCTGGCTAGTTTAGAGATATTAACTATCTTTTCTAATTGAATATAATAAGCACACAATATGTTCAACATACCTTTGAGGAGGGATACTTGTTGAAGACTCTGAAAATAGCTAATTCAGCTGCAACAGTATTTCCTGATCTAGTGTGTGCTCCAACTAGGACACTACAGTCTGTGTGATACAGTGTATGAAATATTTGTGTCTGCACAGGGTTAAAGTGGCTGAAGTTGTACAGGGCTTCATATGCTTTACATCCTAAAGCCATAATTGGCAAAGGCTGAAGATCCAGTAATTCTGAAAAGATCCAACAGTTACTTCCATACAATAACTGAAAAAACATGCACAATACTGAATACTGTATTATAAAGAATAACATTTCCTAATTATCTCTAGAGAAGAACATATTTAATATAAGTTCTTATACACCAGTGACACATATTATTCAGTCACTACATTTAACATAACTGATAACAGAACACTTTTATTGAAGAATCTCCTATAAACCAACTATATATTTCTCTTTCAAAAAGGGAAATAACTTGAATAAAAGTACATGACAATATGTATGTTATGGTACAAAAATAAATCTGCCATAATTTGTAAAACAATGAAAACCTCAGACTCAGCAACTTAGTGATAGTCTATCTCTCAAAATAATAATAATAATAAAAAGACTGGGGATGTGCTTCAGTGGTTAAGAGTCCTTTGGGTTCAATCCTGGGTACCTTGTCCCTAAAGGAAAAAAAAATAAAAAGATGACTTTAAGAAGTTATCTTTGCCCCACCCATTGCTCTACTCTATTACAAGGATAGCTGAGAGCTAACTTCATACTCTCTATGTCTGATTATGATTGTTTAAATTTTCCATAGCTCTGGAAATCCAGGAAGGAGGAAGACATTGCATGATAAGGCATGCAATGTTAATCAAACATATTTTTTTTAAAATAAAAGACTAAAAATTAAACATTGTACAATGTCAAATGCACAGTTATTGATAATGTTAAATTAAGAAGATCTATTACAGTGATTTTACCTAAATGGTATGTTTATACTATATCAGCTAATTATATAAATAGGTTGATATGTATTTGGTTGCTTAAGAAAGAAATTATTAAATTGGCATTAATATACAATGCTAATATATGTGAAATTAAGTACTTTAATGAAAGAAAGAAACCTAGCAATGATATTGGAAGCATATATTTTAAGTTAAAACATCATCACTTCCACATATTTTGAACTTATGAGATTCTAGATATCACATAAACACATTTGATGAAATAAGACCAGAAAGACCCTCTGCAATAAGTAGATTACTAGATTATACAGTTTCAATATCATTCTATTTTGATAATTTTTTTTGGTTTTGCTATGCCAAGATATCAAAGAGAAATTGAGATGTAGTATAAAGAATCTCTCAATGAATAATATGAATAAGGTGTACATTTGACAAAATGAAAGATTATAAAGTCATATTTAGGTGTCCTTTCACTTCTGAAAGGACTGTCAAATAGCATGCTATTTAAAGTAGTCAGAATAACATTTTTATTCTGAAAAGTCAAACAGTGTGTCTGAAATATACATGGGAAAGAAAATTTGACTCCTAATTTATGTCTGTAAAGTAAATTAAGGACTTCTGAAAATCAATACTCATCAGTTATGAATTCTCAAAAAACGAAATTAGTATACTAGTTTCGAGATTTTTTTGAAATAGATTTCAGGGGTACTTGAAAGTATCACTGCAAAGATTTATTCATGAAATTTTGCTTTTTTAATAAATCAAAACAGAAAGGCATTTGTTCATTTTATGAAAACCTAGAGTTTATACATTACAACAATAAAAATGCTGCTGAATGCTCTTACTATATATCCCTTTTAATAATTTGTTATATATATACAAACATTCCAAAATCTAAAAAAATGTAAAATTTGAAACACTTCAGGTTTTAAACATTTTGGATAAAAGATAACCTGTACTAGAAATAAGTTTATTTGAATTGAAATAAATGTAAGAAAAAAGAGAACCTGTACTAGAAATAAGTTTATTTGAATTGAAATAAATGTAAGAAAAAAGAGATATCTCAAAACTTTCACAGAGAATACAGATAAAATGATAAATGACAATTACAATGGAAAAGGAAGGCTATATGGAGAAATAATGATTATATATACAGATGAAAGTCCAATAACAAAGAAATAGTAACTCTTATCATTACTATGGTTATCAGAATTGACTAAGCCTACTTTAATGCTTTTGGGGCTTAAATAAACAAAAATTAAAGGTCCACAATTTGACTATCTACATATACTTATTTGATTTTGAAAATTTTGAACATACAGTTTAGAAACAATTTTTCAAGTAAGTTGGACTTTGATTCAGAATAAAACAACTTTATACTTGTCAACATTAATTAAAATAACAATTTTGGGAAGTCAATAATTCACATCAACACATTAATGTTCAATTTGTTACCTGTATGGGGCTGATGCCTGTCTGGTAGAATCAGATGTTAGAAGTTGATAATACAAACAGCCTCTGCTCCTAACCGTCTATCAGAAACTGCTTGGATATAGTATTGGGAAGGCAAAGGTTCAAAAATAGGGATTGCAAATACCAGTAGTTGAGCTTCTTTACTAATGACCTAATGTGAAATAAAGTCTAAAATAAATAAAGTTCTTAGTAGTCAATTCTTAATAGTATCTATACCAGATGTAATAAAAATAAACTATGTTGGATTTCTAAGTAGCTCAGATATTCAGGTACTACAGTAACTTGTAGGTGATTTCCTTCTGAGGATTATTTGATATAACAGAAGGTAAAAATTTCTACTCACTTTATATTATGTATATATATATATGCTATCATTATGACATGTAACCAGTTTGATTCATTATCAGAATTTCCCAAACATGATTCATGCAATTATTTCCTGATTTCTATAATTTCAAGTACCATATTATTATTTACTTAATATTTTTCTTTAAATCTGATCAGTATCTTAAGTGGAATATCTGAAATCTCTTAAAATATATATGTTACATGGTTATCAAGAAGAAAAATGCATGAAAACAAAATATTGCTATAAAATAGTATTGGTATCTAGTCAAGATTTTCAATCGGAAGCTTGCTTTCTCTTTGATAAAAAGAGAAATTACAAATAAAACATGAGTTAAAGATGTAACAACAATTGAGTCTTTACAGATAATTTTACAAGGAATGATCTTTTCACTAAGCAATTTATTACTTTGCACGAAATTATTTTTACCCTCCTTATTTTATATATTCCATGCCTCTAGAAGCCATGCCTTAAACCATGGTAAAGATAATAAATGAATTTTTTGAACTAGGATCAGACTGAATAATCAATATTGTCACACTGAATCTCTGTGTTCCTTTGAAACAAAACAGGAAAACAGAACATAACAAAACTTTCATGGCACTCTGAAATCAGAGAGATAGTAAAAAAACAAAAATTGTTTATATATTTTTTTATGATAGCTAAATAATAAGGTTATATTCACCTGGTTTTAAGAGCTAGAAAATACTCTGAATGATAAATATGATCATTTGTAGGATCTCCCACCCAAATCCACCAGGGTTCTCCTACTGTCCCATGGACCTAGAATAAAAATTATCCTACTACTATGAAAATCATAACTCAAGTAACAGTACTGTTTACATATCAGCACCTATTAGTCTAATAAATTTTGATATATAATTTATAAAACAAAGTTCACTCATTTAAAGTATACAGTTCAATGGTTTTAACATATTTAACAAAGTTGTACAACTATGAACATAATCTAATTTTAGAACATTTTTATCACCTCCAAGAGAGTACTTATATTCATTAGAAGTATGGACATGGCTATTCTAAACACTTTGTTAAATGGAATGATATAACATATGGTCTTCTGTGACTGGCTTTTTAAACTTACCGTACTATTTTTTATAGTTCATCCATGTTTTAAACTGCATCAGTACTCTGCTTCTTTTTATTGTCAAATAATATTCCACTGGACACATATATCATATTTTTTTTATATAAGCCAATCTCTCTTTTTTCCTTATATGGTCCAATACTGTTCAGTATTCACTTCTTCCTAGGGGACTCATGAAAATGAGATCACATCCCAATCATTTCTCCTCCAAATCTTCTTGTACTGTTTCACATGAGCTTTTGGGGGACACCACATTTAAACCATAACACCTGGGATATTTTTGATTCACATAAAGCCAATCACCTCATGACATTCTCGTGACAATATCTATAGTAAAGGAGAAGTCCATAACAAACACTTGGCATAATTAGACTGGGGGGAGCATGTATTTGTGGGAAGAGGGCTTACAGTTTATGTTGTGGGCTGAGGAAGTGGGTATGTGTTCCCCTTACTCCATTAAAAGTGAAAGAGAAGCAGGAAAACATTTGGGAAGTATCCAACAGTGTGAGCAGAGCAAAGAAGAGAATGTAGAGCTTATTGTTCACTTAAACTTTTACTGTGATACTGCTGATATACATAACAGATCTTTGAAATTAGTTCAATATTAAGAAACAAAATGAGAATAAATATCACTGAATGATTATTATCATTTATGGGTAGGATCTACATTTAAAATACTTAAAATTTTGCTAATATAAACTATTTTAATTAATTGCTAATTTTTTGGAGGGGGTAGTGGGAGTTGAACCCAGGGCCAGCAGCTAAGCCACCAAGCAATATCCCTAGCCCATTTAATTTTTTTTTTTAATTTTGAGACAGGGTCTTGCTAAGTTGCTGAAGCTGACCTGGACTTATGATCCTCCTATCTCAGCCTCCAGAACTGCTGGGATTAAAAGCATGTGTGACCACATCCAGCCTTAATTACTAATTCTGCTAAATAAGTTCATAAAATTTGGAGTGATTTTTGCTCTTTTGCATAAATAAAGAGATTTCACATGTAGGTTCAAAATTTATATTGAGTTATATGCATTCATGGATATGTCAAAATTAACAATGTAAACTATAATGTACTAAAAAAACAAATAAAAGAAGAGAGAAAATAAATTTATTGGGGCTGGGGATGTGGCTCAAGCGGTAGCGCGCTAGCCTGGCATCCGTGTGGCCCGGGTTCGATCCTTAGCACCACATAAAAACAAAGATGTTGTGTCTGCCGATAACTAAAAAAAAAATGAGTAAATATTAAAATTCTTTCTCTCTCTCTCTCCCTCTCTCACTCTCTCTTTAAAAAAACAGAAAATAAATTTATGTTATATAATATAAAAATTCACAATATTTTTTTTTAAATATTTATTTATTTATTTTTAGTTTTCGGCAGACACACATCTTTGTTGGTATGTGGTGCTGAGGATCGAACCCGGGCCGCACACATGCCAGGCGAGCGCGCTACCGCTTGAGACACATCCCCAGCCCCCACAATATTTTTATATCTGGTAAAATATTTTATTTTCACAGAAAAATTCATTTAAGCACTTTTCCCCCTTCTTACCTATTTCATCTTTCCTCATATCTTTCAGCTTATCTACAGTAAGATTTTTTTTCTTCTAATCTTGTTAGAATGTGTGGTGGTAACACTGAAAATTGTCTCAAAGGGTTAGCCCAACCCCAAAGCCTCTTGTTGATGACTTTACTAAGATTCAGGAGCCTGTAGGTCATGGTAGGCCAACGTTTCCTCAGAGCAATTTCAAAACGGGCACGAACAATTCTAGCTGCATTCTGAAGAATAAAAGGGGGAGATTGGTTGTTAGGTCCAATGTATTTTTAAATTTGTCATTAATTTATTATTCAAACTCAGTCTTCTAGAATGAATTAATAAAATCAACAAAGCAGCAGGATATAAAATCAATACCCATAAATCAAATGTATTTCTCTACATCAGTGATGAATCCTCTGAAAGAGAAATCAGGAAAACTACCCCATTCACAATAGCCTAAAAAAAGAAAAAAACAAAAACAAAACAAAACAAAAAAAAAACCTTGGGAAATGAACTTAACAAAAAAGGTGAAAGACCGCTACAATGGAAATTACAGAATAATAAAGAAAGAAATTGGTGGAGACCTTAGAAGATGGAAAGATCTCCCATGTTCTTGGATAGGCACAATGAATATTGTCAAAATGGCCACACTACCCAAAGCACTATACAGATTCAATGTGATTCCAATTAAAATCCCAATGTCATTCCTTATAGAAATAGAAAAAGCAATCATGAAATTCATTTGGAAAAATAAAGAGACCCAGAATAGCAAAATCAATCCTTAGCAAGAAGAGTGAAGCAGGAGGCATCACAATACCAGACCTTAAACTATACTACAAAGCTATAGTAACAAAAACGGCTTGTATTGGCACCAATAGACATGTAGATCAATGGTACAGAATAGAAGACAGAGAGATAAATCCACATAAATACAGTTGTCTCATACTAGAAAAAGGAGCCAAAAACATGCACTGGACAAAAGATAGCCTCTTCAACAAATGGTGCTAGGAGAACTATAAATCCATATGCAGCAAAGTGAAATTAAGACCCTATCTCTCACCATGCACAAACCTCAACTCAAAATGGATCAAATATCTAGGAATTAGACCAGATACCCTGAGCCTGACAGAGGAAAAAAAAAGTAGGCCTAAATCTTCATCACATCAGATTAGGCTCCAACTTCCTTAAAAGACTCCTAAAGTACAAAAAATAAAATCAAGAATTAATACACAGGATGGATTCAAACCAAAAAGCTTCTTCTCAGCAAAAGAAACAATTAATGAGGTGAAGAGAGAGCCTACATTTTAGGAGTAAATTTTTGCCACAACACATTGGAAGAGAATTAATCTCCAGAATATATAAAGAATTCAAAAAACACTTATAAAAATCCCAATTAATACATGGGCTAAGGAGCTGAATAGACACTTATCAGAAGAAGATATACAATTGATCAATGAATATATGAAAAAAATGTTCAACATCTTTAATAATTAGAGAAATGCAAATCAAAACTACTCTAAGATTTCATCTCACTCCAGTCAGAAGGGCAGTTATCAAGAATACAAACAAAAAGAAGTGTTGGTGTAGACGAGGGGAAAAGGTACACTCATACATTGCTGGTGGAACTGCATAACTGTGCAACCAGTCTGGAAAGCAGTATGGAGATTTGGAATGGAACCATCATTTGACCCAGCTATCCCACTCTTGGGTCTTTACCCAAAAGACTTAAAATCCACATATTATAGTAATGCAGCCACATCAATGTTTATAGCAGCTCAATTCACAATAACTAAAGTGTGCAAGCAACCTAGATGCCCTTCAATAGATGAATGGATAAAGAAACTGTGGTATATATTCACGAAGGAATATTACTCAGCATTAAGAGAATAACATTATGGCATTTGCAGAAAAATGGATGGAGTTCGAAAATATCATGCTAAGCAAAGTAAGCCAATCCCCAAAAAAACAAAGGTTAAATGTTTTCTTTGATAAGTGGATGCTGATCCATAATGGGGGAGGGCATGGGAAAAATGGAGGTATTCTGATTGGGAAAAGAGGTGGGAGGGAAGGAGAGGGGATAGGGAGACAGAAGGAAAGATGGTGAGATGTGATGGACATTATTACCCTAGGTAGATAAATGACTGCACATATGATGTGACACTGCATCATGTACAATCAAGAGAAATGAAAAGTTATGCTGCAATTGTGTACAATGAATCAAAATACATTCTTCGGTCCTGTATACCTAATTAAAATAAATAAATAAAATTTAAAAACCCAACAACACTATTCATTACATTTAAATAAAAATAAGAATTTTAAAATAAAAAACATTTAAAACATACTTTTTCTATATTAAATCTTTGAATAAAATTACAAATATAATGTAATAGAATAATTACATGAGATAACATAATTATATAAGATTAAAGTTTACTTCTCAACTTAATAAAGGTATTTCTAAATAAAAATAATCAAAATGTATACTTTAAAGGTTACGATTTTTTTAAATTTATGCTTAGAATCAGGTATGGTGGCACACACCTGCAATCCCAGCACCTCCAAAGGTTGAAGAGGAGAATCATAAATTCAAGGTCAGCTTCAGCAGCATAGCAAAACCTTGTCTTAAAGGAAAAAATAAAGCCAGGTGTGCTTGTGTGGGAGGCTGAGAAAGGAGGATTGCATGTTCAAAGCCATTCTCAGCAATTTAGCTAGGCCCTGAGCAATTTAGTAAGACCCTATTTCAAAATAAAAAAAAAAAATAGAAAGGGTTAGGGATGTGATTTAGGGCCCCTGGTTTCAATCCCTAGTACTAAAATAAATAATTAAAAGAAAAAAGTAAAAAAGGACTGAGGATATATTTCAGTCATAGAGAGCCTCTCAGTTCAATCTGTAGTATTATGAAAAACAAAGAAAAGAAATGAAAGACAAAGAAGACAAAAAAATAACTTACTTTATTTCACATGATGGTTTAAATATATGAAGAATTTTTTACAATAGCAGTTTTTAAAAGTTATAAATTAAATGAGCTGTAGGTTTAGGGAACAATTTTCTTTCAGTATTCAATATTTAAAATCAGAGACCTATCATACTGGAATATATATATATTAGGCCTTATATAAGATAGATTTGTTACTAAGCCAAGCAAACCACTAACTTTCACCCCCAGTCCTGATTTACAAGCACAGGTTACATAAAAGATGTACAAATCAATATCTTTAATTCTAAGGAGAAACTGTAGTTCATAGAATTTCTCAAAGTAATGTATTCACAGAATAATAGAATTAATTCCTTGGTCTCTAGAGATAAACAAAGAAGAGAAAATGGGGAGTAAGATTCTTACCTGTGCAACATATGCAGAATCTGACATAAGGGAGAAACTATCCATCTCTCCTCGGCTGGTGGAAGTTTGAAGTAAGATGTTTATTTTCCCATAACTATTTTCTACACCTCCAGGAGCTGAGAGTTCACAAAAAAATTTTAATAGAGCATCTAACTCCTCTATTTCTTCTTCTCTGACCTAAAAGAGTCAATATTTTTATAGTAATATTTGGTTTGATTTATTTAAAAATCATATTGAATGTTTTTAAGATTGCCTTTTAGTATAATGTAATATTTTACTCTTGTACAGCTAAAACCCAGTAATTTTCCCATAGGTAAATTATAAAATATAATATGAAATTATGTTGAGGCAGGTACAATTATATTTATTGTTCATCACCAATATTAAAGTTGCCATTGACACATAAAAATTTGATATGCCAGAAAAATTAAGTCATCTGACCTCACCATCTTTCAACTGATGAGGTTTCATTTTTTATTTGACCAGAGTAAAACCTCTGCCCAGACTGATTAGGGAAAAATTAATTATCTTCAAATGCATTCATTATAGTCATATATTTTATATGGCATAATGCATTCATAGCTTAAAATTGTGAAGTACTATTTCAAAGTATTATAGTTTTCACTGTTAATAACATTAAATTATAATATGGGTACAGAATCATGGATTTTCTTAACATTTTCGTCAGTGAACTATATTGCAAATAAACCAAAACATATACAATATATTTTTGATAAATTCATTAATACACAACCTATTTAAATTTCTTGATTTGGGATACAAAGCAAAGCATGATGTTAGGTATGCTGTGATATTATTATCTAGAACACTGAGTTTTCTTGTACAATAGAAAACACTGCTGATACTCCAATATGCCATATGGCTTTTTTTATTGTATCAGGAAAAACAATTAATTTCAAACTTTCATAAATGAATAAATGTGTCTATGTTGTACATATCTGACTGAAATTTCAAGTAATCTTACCTTGATCTGATCAAATTATTCGGCTTTGGAGACTATCTCAAATATGTCACCTTCTGTTTTGTGGGCATCGAAGAGTTCATTAAAGGTCTACCAAAGTAAGTGTCACATTTAATTAAAATAGAATATCAAAAGATATTATCAAATTTATGAAAGATTATAAAACACTCTTAAACATAGTTAAGAAAGCCATTAGAACCAAAAAAAGATCAGTAAAATCATCTAATGAAATCTATACTAAATGTCTAAAAATGTTCAACATAACATTCTGGTCTTGACTTCAGTATAGGCATATGGAAATCTGCATCATTTACTAATTATAAGCTCACATACATCATATAAAATTCAGAGGGAAATAACTAGACAGCATGCAATTCAAAGAGTCTCAAAATATGAAGAGTGAGAATACACAGAAAAATCAGTTAAAGGCCATATGGAAAAGACAAAGGTACTACAGGGCTAGAGTTGCTGAAAAAGAACTGCAAAAAAAGAAAGTGTTAGGCTGTAGTTTGGCAGCAGTCTACTAGCAAGAGGACAAATGAGAAAGGCTGTCTCATAGAGACAATGAGATGAGAGTAGGTGATATAAGGAGGAAGGACTAGGTCTGGGATTGAGGAACCACCAAATCACAGCTCTGAGATAATATGTGAAGAGGTCTTGCAGAAATCTAGTGTCATACACATATAGGTTATTCTGAAAAAATGAGGAAAACCAAGTAAGCACATAAAGGTGTTTTTCTGAAACCTGTTTTATATATAAGCAAATGTTAAATCTACAAACCCGAGATTTCATATAAGCTGAGTTTTTCTTTTTGACGATTTCTATTCTCCTATTTTAAAAACAACTTTATGTACAAAAGGCAAAAATAAATTTAAGAAAAAGCTCAAAACACTATCTATTGAAAAAAGTATAAAAATTCAACTTAACCTATTTAAATCTCTTCATATTTAAGTATTCTCCCAACAGGTTATCATTGTATTGACATGTACTGATATACATACATGAAAACACATAAAAAAATGTATATGCTTTTTAAAAGTAAAAATATTAAAGTATCACATCATCTTAAACAGGACGTTGTTAAAAAGCAACAAATCCTCTTATAATTGTATGATCAAAATTGGCCTTAAAAGTTTCTTAAATTACTCATCTAGTACAAACAGGCTGACTTGGTAATTTTAGTAGTTTCTTAAACTCTTCTTTAGTGTTTCTTACTAATATGCAATTAAGTTTTCAACTTTTTATTCAAGGAAATAATTAAGCTATCAAGTTCAGCTTAAAATCATTCTGGCATACACTCCATAAGACTCACCAATAGGCTTCAACTATTTCAGGTGTATGTAGTGTTTAGGATATGTTCATGAAACAGGATGGCAGAAGAGCACCATTGCTATCTAAAGTCATTTTTTTCTTGTCATTACTAAAAGTATATTGCTGAATTCATATAAACTAAATGTATTTGCTCATAAGTTGCTTTTGTTATTTGGCATTATTAATATATTTTGAAGTCTAGAAAATATTTGACTATAAAAACAAACATTTTTGCATTTGTTCCTCTCAGAATATTACCTCAATGGTATTGTATTTCATATAATAGTGGCTGGCGTTTCTACCCAAATCCGTTGAGGAAAAATAACCACTTCTCTCTTCAAAATGAATCATCTGAGCTTTGTCTAGTTTTCATCCAACTTCAATGACTAACTGTTCTCGATGCTTCTTAATGTTGGGTCAATCTACAGGAAAGAAATATAAACACTTGATGTTTTAATTAGACTTTTAAAAACTTAATTTTGAACTGGTACTTTGAAGCATAAAATTATATGTATCAATGGTGTAAAGTGATTTTTCAATACAAAAATATATTGTGCAATATTTAAAACAGATTAAATACAACTATCTTTCAAACATTTATCATTTATTTATGGTAAAAATTTAGTACTCATTGATCAGTCTAACATTTATCATTTATTTATGATAAAAACATAGTACTCATTGATCAGTCTCTCCCCATCCCTCTCTCCAGCCCTTGGTAACCACCATTCTATTTTCAACCTCTGTAAGATCAACTTTTTGAGATTCTACACATGAATGTGATCAGGTGGTACCTGTTTTTTTGTACTTAGCTTGTTTCACTTAACGTAGCAACATCCAGTTCCATCCCTGTTACTGCAAAGACAATATATCAGTCTTTTTTTATAGCTGAATAATGCACCATTTGTGTAGAGGTATTAGATTTTTCTTTATCCATTCATAAGCTGATGAACACTTAGGCTGCTTCCATTTCTTTGTATGGATAGTGCTGCAATGAACACAGGAGAACCGATGTTCTTCAACATACTGATTTCATTTCCTTTGGTTATATACCCAGTATTAAAGCTGCTGATCAGAGAGTTTTCAATTATAAATTCTGAAGTACATTCTATACATTTAAGAAACAACTAAAAAAGATTTTATTTGATTAAATAAAGAAAGCTTTAAAATTCATTAAAATTATCAATCCACATAGTCTTTTTGGATAATAAAACTATCAATCTGTACAGTCTCTTTAGATACCAATATTATTCTTCCATGATCTTATAATCTTTCAGGTTATAGACACAGGGAATCAGGTATAAGGGAAAAAAAAAACATCATCTTCTCCTTCCCACACTTAAATAGGCACTTCAAATTACCGAACCATACTTCTATTTTATCAGTCATTTGGGGATATGATGGCAAGAATGCTTTCCCCTGTCAAAGGTAAAATAAATGCATGGTTATTCCCTTAAAAATACAATTCTATTGTTTTAGTAATTTTCACAACTGTTGGTGGAAAAATCCATTTTGTCTATAATAATAATAGAAGCAAAGAATAAAATGAAGTTGACAGTGAACTTTTATATAGTTTTAAAACTATTATAATTTTTTTCTAAGTATAAATTGATATTCAATACAAAATACTAAAAAATATTCTTTTTTTAAAAGAGAGAGAGAGAAAGAGAGAGAATTTTTTAATATTTATTTTTTAGTTATCCGCAGACACAACATCCCTGTTTGTGCATGGTACTGAGAATCAAACCCGGGCCACACACATGCCTGGCGAGCACGCCACCACTTGAGCCACATTCCCAGCCCCCTAACAAATATTCTTGTTGCTATGTATATATATGCACAACCATACTGTACAAGTGCACAACCATACACATCTAAGTCTTGAAGATTAATCTTTTGTTATGAGCAATAATGTAAAATATGACCTTTAATGGGGTGTTGGAGAAGTAGTAAAACTCCTAGAAATCTAATGAGTTAGTACTTCTTCCATTTATTTTAACTTAGATCTTTATGGCAGCTTAAAAAGTTTTAAAAATCAGAAAAATGAGGCAAAAGGAAACCAACTGCAGATAAGTAACATAGCATCAAGAGTATTATCAGCAAATATTTGCTATAAGTGATACTATATATATCAGGTCCAAACTACTTGATTTGTTTTTGTCTATAAGAATTCTATAGATACAAATTTACAGAGCAACAAAATCAAAACATATAAGTTAAAGAAAAAGTTAAGATATAGAACTGTAAAGGCAGTAAAACAATGTATCCTGGAATGAAACAAAATTCCTCTTTTTCAAATACCAGAAAACTATGTTAAAGTTTTCATTATACTGCAAAAAAACTTTTGATATTAACCTAATACTTAAAAATCAATTGATGTGTTTATCTTATTCCAAGGGATATTTAACCCATGAAAATACATGTACTTGTTTATTTTTAGTCCTTCAGAAAATTTTCATTGTACCTTTGACTATTCTCACAATGATCATATTTGTGATGAGAACATTTAGAGACACATAATTTAAAAAGTGCAAGGTCTGTTGGGATTGTTGGGTCACAGCAGCACAAATCATAATAGTCAAATTATGTGACCAGTTCAGGTACCCATTAACATATGAATGAATGGAGAAAATATGGTATATGTACAAAATGGAGTTTTATTCAGACTTGAAGAATGAAATGGCATTTGCTGGCAAATGGATGGAACAGGAGAACATCATGCTAAGTGAAATAAGCCAGACTCAAAAAAACAAGGACTTATGTTTTATCTCATGTGGAAGCAAGAGATAACTAAGGAACTAAAAAAAAAAAAAAACAGAGAAAGGGGGTGGGCAATGTCCCATGAAAAAATAACCGAGATCAGCGAAGTAGATAAAGGGTACAGAGGGAAGGGAGAAGGGATGGAAAAGGGAGGAACCGAGTGAAGAAACTGACCAAATTATGCTATGCACATGTATGAATAACCATCAGTGATTCCCACCTTTATGTTTGCCTATAGAGTATAAGTTAAAAATTAATAAATATAAAAATGTATGAAATCACAGATTACAATGCAGTTATAAATTGCTTATAAAATAAGACATCCATTTGAAGATCAGCACATATTTCAACTGAGAAGCAGAAAAGTAGTGGAATTCTATGTAAAGAAGACCCAAGTATGAAAACATAAGAATTTCAGATTACCATCTTCAGAACTAGTTGCTACTATTATTCTTAATGTTTCCCCCCTAAGTCTTAAGTTTCAACTCTTCCATGCAAAATCTACTGCACAAGAAAAGGAAAAATGAAAGAAAAACCCCAAAAGTTTGGCAATTGCTTTGATAACAAATGTATGTATGTGTATATATATATATATATATATATATATATATATATATATATATATGTATTTACCAATACACACACACACACACACACACACACACACACACACACACATACACTCTCAATGCATATGTATGTGTATTTATTTATCAATACAATATTTGTGTGTATGTATATTGGTAAACAGAGAAAAACTATAATTTTGAGTTAGACTCAACCTCTTTGATAATTTTGACTTAACAGAAGTAAATATCATATGAAGATGGTGAAATAATGTTTTTATTACATTACAACTGAATTTTATCTGTAATTAGGAAGCATTTACAGTATGTAAAGCAGAGTTCTAAAGAAAAGACAAGATCTGTAAGCCACATGGACCACACAACTATAAAGCTCATAGGAAAACCTGCTATCACATGTATCTAATTCTCTGTCTATGCACACACATTGAATCATGAAACTGACTTCAAACTTTGAACTGTTAAGACAATAATGTATTAATGCTGTCTTTTATTTCACTATAGGGAATAGAAGGGACATGACAGGAGGAGTAGATTGTATATAACAAGTGTATTTTTAAAAATGGTTTATATGTTTCCTTATATATGGTTGTTTCTAAAACTCAAAGTACCAGAGTAAAAATCATGGTGAAATATTAACATCTAACAGAAATATACCTGAAAAATAGAATGATACAAATATCAACATTATTAATGGGAAAAGAGATTTAAATAAAGGAAAATAATTACAAGGAACCAATTTATCTTTTTTTAGTGTATTTTAAAAAACAATTAAGGCTCTTTATTTTTCTTCTAGGTCCATAACTCTATTCAGATGAGGCAACAGTAGCAAATATTTATCCTCACATCATGAAAGGATTACAAAACTAAAAAGAAGGCTTGAGGGTTTTTTTTTAATAAACGAGTTTAAGTTTTCTACCTGATAAGCTTTGTGACTGATGCCATACACTAATGGATTTTCTCTCATCCGTACATAAAGGTAAGTGTAACTTATCCACTTCACTGCTTCTTCCATGTTTGTGACTGTCCCCAGAGTAATCTGCAAATCAAAAATACAACAGAAATTAAAGGAATGCATTAAAGTCAAACATAAACAGTACAGCAAAGGCCATTCTGCCAGAAATTAAGTTTTCAAAATAGATCACTGTGCCACATTTAAAAGTAGGTAAGCACAATCACTGAAATGATTTCTCAGTTAATGAAAACAGCAGGCCTCTTTATTTCATTGAGAATAATACATTGGAAATGCTATCTTCCCAAACTGAACTTACTCAATGATGACATTTGATTGTTTTTCCCTGTATGGATTTTAATTCTAGATAGCATTAAGAACATTTTTGACATTTGTTAATTCTTTTTCATATTCTGTATCCATTTTGTTTTAGTTTCATTTTATATAATAAAACTACTGAATATGTTTAAACGTAAGTGTCCCCGAATAAAAATAACAAAATAAGGGGCTGGGTTTGAAGGAGAGCACTTGTCTAAGCACATTTGAGGCACTGGGCTTAACCCTGAGCACCACATATAAAATAAATAAAATGAATAAAGATTAAAAAATAAAACTCAACATTATTTAAAAAATAATTAAATATTAATTCTGTCAAGAATTTTGAGGTTTATGTGTATAAAGTCATTCATAATGACACAAATAGCCTAATCCCCATAACCAATTACGTATATGAATCTTGCTATGCTAATTATTCACTTTAATTTAGGAGAAAGAAAGTACTATAGGTTCTGTTCTATGATATATCCCTTGAAAGATGGTCTTGGTTCCCACATGGTCTGTCCTGATTATTACTACAGTACAATAATATAGTAACAAGTTAGAATTTCAGAGAGAATCCTGGTTAGAAAAAAAAAGTCATCTACAATTTTCATCCTCTTTATTCATCTGGTTATCTTAAATAAATATCAAAATAATAATTTTTAAAATGTGTTTTTAAACTTAAAATTTTCTCATTACAAATTTCTGTATCTCCAGGGATTTATAACATTATTTATTTAATTTGTATGTGTTTATAGTGCTTCCCCTACTCAGGTATTTTCAAATATTGCAATGAACATGCTCCCCCCCACAAAAACTAGCATGGTTCCTTCACGAGATGTATAAATTTTTCAAAAAAAAAACTATTCTATGTTTCTAAAATTCATTTTAAAGTACAGGAACAAAAGTTGCTGTAACAAAAATTTACTTAAAAGTAATAGAAGAAATAAGGATAAAATCGCACTGTTACTCCCTTCTTTAAAAGTGTGTCATTTAATCAAAGTAAGCCATGTGAAATGAACACCTGGGTTTGGTGAATTTCTCCTCTCTAAAAGAGAAAATGAATTCCATTTTTTAGCATTTGAATTCACATCACAAAACTTGGTTCTTCAATAGTCTTCAATAGCATCATAACTAAGCATACAAGTTAAGTCCTTTGTACTCTGAACGGAACCTACATGCCTAGCCCTCTGTGCATCTTATACTCCAATGACTAGATATTATTCTCTGAATATATCTAGTATTTTCGTTTAATGGTCTTTTTCTTTTCTCCTTGGAATGTCTATTGAAATCTGAGACAACTAGCTTAAACTTACCTGCTTCCCTTTGGTGTTCCCACAGAACTGATTTTCCTTTTCTTAAGCAATAACAATTCTTGATTTACATAGTACATATGTGTATACATATTCATTTCTAAATCCTGTTGAGTTGCCTGTATCTCAGAGGTAGAGGCCTTGCCTTGTTTAATCACTTATCATTTAGAGTGTCACTCAAGACATGATCAATTAAACTAGTATTGACAAGTTAATTTAAAACTGAATGTCTTGTTATACAGTCTAAAATAATGTCTTAATTTACAATATTTAATTGAATTTCTGACCATACTTTAAAATCCCCTACTGTTATATATGTTTGATGTCTATGTTTTTAATTTTAAATAGTGTATTGAAATAAAAATCTTGGTGTAGATTTAATTTTTCATTAAATTTTTTTCATTTAAAAAAATTCCCAATTTTAGGACACCAAGATTAAAGGTGCTGGAAAAAGATTAGCTATTAAAATATATTATCAAAATGTTTTGTAACAGGATTGAACTGTTCAAATACCACAGAAAATCTGAGTGTGCTAAATCCTCAAGGCATTTTCAGAATTGAACATTAAAATGTTTAGTTTTTGACAATTAATTTGAGTTAAGAATATATAATCTTTTTAACGTATTTCATCTAATGATATTTTCATCCAAACTTTGTTTACTCATTTTGTTTCTTTTTTTTATTCATTAGCTTACTTTTCATTTATTGGCAGCTGTATTTCTTAGTTATTAATTTTAATAAATGCACATATTAAGATGTTAATATTAACTAACCTATTGTAGTTGTAACCAGTATTTCTACCAACCTGTTTGCTGCCTTTTACAACTCATTATTATTTTTGTTGCTCCAAAGCTTTAAATTTATGTATTTATTTATTTTTTATTTGATACCGAGGATCAAACCTAGGGCCTCACACTTGCTAGGTGAGCACTCTACCACTGAGCCACAACCCCAACCCCTAAAAGCTTTAAATTTAAATGTGGTGACAGCAACAGTCTTTAAAGCTGTTATCTTTTTATATTCTGACCTCTTCAAAGGTTATAGATACCATTATAGAATGTGTTGTTTTTCAGGTGAGGTATACATTTTACCCTATTTTTAATAAAAATCTCATTATATAGGTATCTACTCACTTTTTAGTGAAGAAACTGTGGATGAAGTGAGTTAAAAAGCTACATTAGAGTTTTTAAGTCAAAATTGAAACTCAGGTTTCCTTAGAACTAAGGTTTTATTCCACTGAAAACAGAAATCATATTTCCAAAAATCCAATTAAGCAGTCAGTGATATTTATTACTAATTTTTTGACTTTATTTAAAAAATATTAACAAACTTTTGATATCCTTTCTATGTGGCTAAAACAGCAGAATTACTATATTAGCTTACAAGATGAAATAAGGTAGGATAGGTAGATGAAATTGGTAGGATACATGGCTAAGGATAAAATAAACTCTGAGAAGATAACATTTTGGATGTAAAGTTAAAAAATAAAAAATAGTGAACTATCACACACCCTTGCTACTATCTTTAGTGAACAGAAATCATCTACTCCAGAAAGAGAAACTTCTAATTATATTTAGTCTTAGTGATACTCTTAAGTTGTTGAAGCAGAAAAAAAAAAAGCTATTAGTATTAAGCAAAGTTCCACCAATTTCGTTGCTATCAACTTAGGTAAAAGCTATGCTGAATCTATGAAATTAAGAAGATTATTGTAGATTTAGATAATAAAAAGTCATAAAATTATATTTCAAAGTAACTTGAGGGTTTTAACTTTTTCAATAGATACTCCCAGTAACAACATTCATTAGGCTTATTGCATGACAGACCATATTTAACTAAAACTCTCAATATCACTAATATATATATATATACTCAGTACCCATGAATCAAAGTGCCCATGATATGACTCAGGGACCATGAGTGAAAAGAATTCAGTACAGAGATGGGTGGGAATGCTAGATACAATATCAGAATTCTTAAAGACTTATGTACAATTTTGTCCCTGACTGATATCTTGAATGAAACACAATATGAAGATTCTAACTGAAATACCCATTTAACTTAAAATGAAAATCATAACTGAAAACAATGGCTCAATAATAAAAATATCTACATCCTATTGACACATTTACAAATATAAGCTGCTACTATTCCTTGAGGTATATTGTGTTTTACATAGAGATTGCTTGAGACAGTATCTTAGAGGGATGGTAAAAAAAAAAGAAAGACTATGCTGGGTGCCATGGTACATGTAGTAACTTGGGAGACTGAGACAGGAGGATTGAGAGTTTAAAGACAGCCTCAGGAAAAGTGAGGTACTAAGCAACTCAGTGAGACCCTGTCTCTAAATAAAATACAAAATAGGGCTGGGAATGTGGCTCAGTGGTCAAGTGCCCCAATTTCAATCCATAGTACAAACACAAAAACAAACAAACACACAAACAAAAAATATGACTATGCAGGGTAAAATAGGAAAATTGAATCCATACTGCTCATTATCCTTTCACCACCTTAAAATTTCATTATCAATGTATGTTTTTAAAAAAATAGTTTTACAATATGATATTTAAAGTCTTATCAGTTTCAGCCAGTTTCCAAAATGATGTCAAAGCAATCCCACTTGTTTCTCATAAAACTCCACTAAAATAGGTATTAAATACTCCATCATCATTCCATTTGATAGAAGAGAAAGTAAGTTTCAGAAATGTTTAGATGCCTGAGGTCTTATAGCCTCTAGAGTTGAAATCACACCAGATTTTTATCAACTTCTTGTTTTAAGCCTCATTTGGAATTCATGAGATACTCCCTTTCCAGAGGAAACCTTGTGTTCAATCTCTATCTTGCAAGCTACTTTTGGGGCCCTTCACTTTTCACTTTTCTCTCTCTGTCTACTTAGTTCAGTAGATGATTTAGAAATAGAGGTGAATTTTCTTATGAGGGTAACTTTCATATTGGTGAAGGGAATGATTAGGGAAATCTTGAGAGAGACACAGTGAGAAGGGAAAATGAAAGGCCTCTTAGTGGAGTTTTATTATTTAAACAAACAAGGTTATAACATATTAGATAAAACTATAAAGAAGTGCATTTAAAGGTCTTTCTTGTTAAGAGAGGAATTTGAGATGATATGTTAAACAATATGAAGTAGAGTAAGTATGGCCCAGTAGAGATTAAACTGTATTTCCATTAACAGGAGTCATGAGGCTAAATTTCTATGTACTATACTTGCAGATGTACCTTGTAATTTCATTTTAATGTTTTGAGTGCTTAATTTCCCACTTTCCAAAATGTAGGAAAAAATATCTCTTATCACTTCAATAATAGCTTCTTTGGAATTGTTAGAAAGTTAATATGACTACCAATAAAAAAAAATTAAATTCTGGGACTCTGAGAAAACACTCAAAAAATACTCTCTCTCTCTCTCTCAACACACACACACACACACACACACACACACACACACACACACTTTTGCAATATGGAGGAATGAACTGAGGATTATGCACATGCTAGGCAATGCTCTATCACTGGGCTAAATCTAAAGCCCTTTTTGGACAGGGTTTTCCTAAGTTGCCCAGGCTGACCTTGGAACTTGGCATCATCCTGTCTCAGCCTTCCAAGTAGCTAGAATTACAAATATGCACCACTACATTTGGCAAGATTATTTTATCTTTTGTTATAATATGCACTGTGAAAGTTTCACTTTTTAAAGTCTCTTTAGGAGAAGTAAGGGATAGAGTTAGGTTGAAGAAATTTTCTTCTATTTCATTAAAAAGGAAAAGAAAACACAACTCAATACCCTAAAGACTTTAGGAAGTCCCATATTGGATCCATTCTTTTTGCTTTTGAATAAATAGAACAGAGTACAGTGAAAAGGGTGGACTTCAGAGTTATATTGGTTCAAATCATGATTTAGATAGAAGTGTCTGGGGAAATTATATACTCTCCCTTTTACTTTATCTATATAATGGGTATAAAAATCTTTAAAGGACAGAATAATAGTGCAGATCATATGAGAAAATTAAAATGAAACCACCTATAGATGGTCACCCAAGGCCTTTTGTCATAGTTTGTCCAAACTTGATGTAAATTATTAAATTGATATTATTAAATAAAATCTTCTATATATCTTAAGAGAGTACCAATACACAAATTACCTAGAATAGTTCTTAAATGTAATGTGCATGAAATCACTTGGGAAGCAGGTTGAAATGTAGATTCTTATTTGGTAAGCCTGAGATTCTGAGGATCTGATTTTCTAACTAGAATGCAGGTGATCCCATGGCTTTTTAGTTATTTGAGCATACAACAATTAGTAAGGTAATGTTTTCAAGATTTTTGGCCTCAGAGTTCCTGTACATTTTTTAAAGACCTTTTGTTTTTTTAGGTTATATCTGTCAATACTAACCTCAGAAGTTAAAACTGAGAAATTAATTTAAAATATTAATTATTTAAAAGAACAAAAATCCAGTAGATAACATATTTTTTTTAATTTAACTGCATTTCACATTTTTAACTACAATTTAAAAATCAGGAATAAGTATTCCATTAAAGTCATATTAAAAGAAGTGATAAGTGAATACATCAAGTAGTGGAACATTTCAAAAGATCATTTAGTCAAGAAAAAAGTCAAAAAATCTATGAAATTAATGTCTTAGAATTTGTAGATGATAGATATTTCATATGTAAAATACCAGGTATTTGTGGCACATTACTTGCTTTAGTTCCTTATTGCTTGCTGTAATTTGTATCCTACCTGTTTTTCTGCATGTCCATATTCAGGTCCTTGTATAGGTAAAAAGCAGGATATCTGGCCACAATTTTTTTTGCTCTTTCTATAAGAGACATAGCTGTTCTTACAGTGGCATTTTGAGCATGTACAAACACCATCAATGACAATAAAGGAAAATAGATTATTTAATATTCCAGTTTATTAAATTATATCTCAATACAAAATCATCTTATATAATCAATGATAAATCTTTCAGAACAAATTCCAATGTATGCATTCTCCCACAGTGCCATGATTTTGAATAAAGTATATACAGAATAAATGCAAGTTAAATAAAAATCCATAACATGGCTTTATTATTGGCCTATAAGTTGGTTTATATCTAATGGATGGTTTCTATAAAATGTGTTTAATTTTGTGCATTCCTCTTCCAAAGTCATCATTCATAATGCTTTTATTCATACTATAAATTTGAAAAAATAATGTGACCAAATGAAAAAGCAAAATTACTTTTATCATAGTAATGAAGTAATTGTGGGGAAGGTGGAGATCATAAAAGAAACACAGGAGAGAGGAGGTACATAGCCACAGGCAGCCAATATAGACTACTAATGGTTTTCTTAGTTTATTCTCTTCAGGTGAATTCGCACGCTGCCTAAGTGTCCCTGCTAGGGAAACTGCAGGCAGCCTGCAAGTTCAGCTCAAAAGAGTTGCCACATGAGCTGTATGTAACTAGCAAAGCTGAAGAGGTCGGGTTGCCTGAGTTCCTGGGAGACCACATCTTGCCACAGTGTGCATCAGAAGCCAGACATGGGGACCTAGGATTTAATGTTTGCCATGTTGCATTTCAGTATTCTTTGGTCTGATGGCTCATTATTATTTTCCTATTCCACCCTCTTTGAAGGAGAATGTTTACCCTGCACCACTGTATTTTAGAAGTATGTAACCTTTTTCTATTTTTATTTTTATTAAGGACTCAAGGTTTTAGTTTGCCTTGAGACTCTTGAGGACTTTGTAATTGGACTTTTGAGCAATGCTAGAATGGTTAAAATTTGGGGGACTCTTGGAGATGGACTGAATGCATTTTGCATGATGAGATGGACCAAAGCCCTTGGGGGCCATGTGTGGAATACTATGATTTAGTTCTTATATGTCCTCAAATGCCCATGTATTAAAGGCTGAGAGTCCAGCTTGATAATATTAAGAGGTGGTGGAAACTTTAAGAGGTGATGATAAATGGGGATTTTAGGTCACAGGGGGCATTATTTCAAATGTGTCAAAGCTGGTCTTTTAACCCTCTCTCTTTCCAGCCACCATGAAGTCAGCAGCTTATTCTACCATGTCTCCAACTTAATGTTCTGCCTCACCACAGACCAAAAGTAATGGGAGTTTCTGAACATGAAAAGAAATTTATGAAATCATGAGCCAAAATTAGCCTTTCCTGTTTTTAAGTTGATTATCTTAAGTATTTTATTACAGCAATGGAAAGCTAATACAATCTATAAATTATTAAAGAAAATGTTCTCACATATGTGATGCTAAAACTCACATTGGAGTAAAATCTCTTAACAATCATTCACAAAACTGGAATGTTTAAATAACTAATATTATTTTAGCATCTATTCAACATAAAGATACACATATAATCTGGAAAAAAATCAGAATTTCTTCAAAGAAAAAAATCTCCAAAGCATTTAGAAAAAAAGGGAGATAAAAGCATTTAAGTCAACTGGAAAATTTAACAGAAGTTAACAATAAAGGTATAAAAACTTGAGATTTCACACTTTATCAGGGCTCTCAGTTGCTGATAGTATTTTCAAAACAAACATAATACGTACACACATGCGCATGTGTAGAAGTACACATACATATATGTAAATGTGTGTATATAGGTATATGTATGTTTGTGTGTGTTTTGTTTTTGCAGCACTGGGGATTGAACCCAGGGCCATGCAGGTGCTCAGTGAGTGTTCTGTCACTAAGCTACATCCCAAGCACATTTTTTTTTTCTTTTTATTGTGATACAGACTGTACCCAGGGCTCGGAACATAAAAGGTCTATGCTCTACCACTGAAGTACTTCAAAAGGTCCATATGAACATTTTTAAAGACTACACTAATAGAACTTATTTCAGAAAGTGTTGCTTCTACTTGAAAATATCTTCTGTTTTCTTACTTTTGACTAAAAAAAACTCTGATTTTGGTGGGCTCTCTAGCTTGCACAGAGGAAATATCTTTACCTCACAGAACGTTAAGAGACTACATTTCGGCTCAAATTATTATATTCTCATAATTACTGACATAATCTCTTTAAGACTAAGAAAAAAGGAAAAGTCTGTTAACCATAATGCCCAGATGAAGCTTCACCAATTCCAAATCTGTCACAATCTGCCATTTTATCTCTTGTAAAAGGTAGGAACATTTCAACTGCAATTTTGATAAGGTAGATTTTTTTCTTCCACATAAAAATAAAATTTATTATCTATAAAACCTCAGTAACCCTCATCTTTATATTTAATCAAACTTAAATTAAAATAAAGTTACTTCTTATTTTGTTTACATATTTATTCATTCAAATGTTTCTAAGCATATAGTCACTTTCAAGCAGTAAGAAAGTTAAAAAAAATGAGATAAACTCCCCACCTTCACTGAGGTGAGAATCTAGTATGGTATAAAGAAACACAAAATATTTTTACTTGATAAATATTTACTAACCATGTATGTGTAAAATATTACTAAAAGGAGAAATATGAAAATGTCTGGAAAAGACATGGGACCTTCCATGAAAATCTGTATAAGAAAGAAAATAAAACTACACATGATTTAGACAGTGGAACCAAAGGAAGGATGGAATGAGGATAATGCAGAAATTCTAAACATTAAGCTGGTGGGTCTCCTTTATTCACTCATCCTAAGGTATTTATGCAGTACCCACTATGTTCCAAGCCTTGGACTGAGTAACAGTTATACAATATTCCAAGACTCCAATTTTGGGGAGGAAATAAAAAAAACTAGGATATACAGCCTGGCCTGGCTGTAGAAGCAGTGTATGTAACAGGGGCTAAAGTAGTTTTTGGAATATATATCTTTGGTATCTTTGGTGTTAACTTGAAGAAGTATTTTTCTCTTCCTTTTTTTACACTGAGACCCAGGAACTCCTTCATGGATTCACTGCTGGTGCTCATTTAAACAGATTTGTAAGCCCTCTTCTAAGACCATCTGAGTAAGAAGAGGGGTGGGATCAAGAAACTGAATTATTAACAACTACAGAGATCACTGAAGTATTATGTGAAATGACATATTTATCCTCCTCAAAGTCAAAGAAGTTTAAAAGAAAAATAACACCACCACAATAAAGATTTTTTTAAAGGTATTTTATATAGCAAGTAGAGCCTCAAATTCATTTACCAGATAAGCTAGGGTAATATAATATGACAAGATTTTTATTCTCCATAATGCAAATGCTACATTATGTAAATTCTTTTGCAATAAAGATACAGTGAACATAAGGGAAAGTAAAATATGACCCTAAATCATCATTAATTATTTCAGTCTGACTTGTCAACTTATCACTTTGCAAATTATTTTCTTCTGTAGCCAAGAGAAATATTAGTTACAACTTAAAGTAGCAATTTATTTTTATTAAATAATCCATGATGTCTTGTTCATTAAAGTAACCTATTTTTCTTTTTAAGATTTTTCTGTCTAGAGGCTTCAGTAGAAGTCATTACAAGGTTTTGGGTCTTTATAAACATACTTGATTTTATACTTTGTTAATTTGGTTAATTAATTTAAATGGTCTCATGAAAACTGTTCTGTTAGTTTTTGCAAAGCACAGGTTTTTAAAAACTAAAGTATAAAGAACTGCATTTGATATGAAATTTGGATATTAAAAAAAAACTATGACATTACTTTTAGGTAAAATTTTATATGTAACATTAAATAAAATGTAATTCAATATGAAAATCTGAAAATTTTGAAGAAGCAGAGCATGGAATGCTGTGGTAAGGAGAGAGAAAACTCCCTTAAAATTGAATATTTGGTACTTTCTAGATTATGTGGGTTTGCATCTGGAATACAATACTTTGTTGTTCTTTTTGTTGCTTAAAAACACTTAGCCACAATGCCAGATAATGCATAGTGAAGTCTAGCCTCATTAGCATATGGGAGTAAAGAACATAATGCTCAGTGTTATGCTTTAGGTATGAAGCATCCCCCAAAAGTTCATGTAAATGCAAGAAAGTTCAGAGGTGAAATAGATTATGAGAGGTGTACCTATCAGTTCATTAATCCACTGATATGGATTTAACTGAATGACAAGTTTAAGTACGTAGGGTATGGCAAAAGGAGAGAGGTCACTGGGGAGGTACCTTTTTGGTTTCTTCCCTGGTGAGTACGGCTCGCTTTCTGTTTCCAGGTTGCCATATCCTGCGAACCATGATTTTGTACCTCGATGTATGCCTAGAGTTATGGAGTTAGCAGACTACGAATTAAACCTTTGAACTCATAAGCCAGGTCTTTTCAGGTCTTTTGATCACAGTGAAGCAAAGCTGACTAAAATATCTGTTTACCCTAAAACTGAATTAATTAGATATAACTAAGAAAACTACAAAATTGTTTACATTTCTGTGTGTACAACCCACAAAGACTTCCCTTCACAATTCTAACTGCTGGGATATAATACCCCAGGACTTTATTCCATTGAAGTTCCATAGAGCAGGCATTTCCCAACTTGTAAAGCTTCCTGTGGACATTCAAAAAGAAAGGTTGCCACTGAGGGGTAATGAACTTGTAGCAACATGTCCTTTGGTGACTTTTAATCTGTACAATCAGGATATAGTTTATAGAGAACAGGTTTCCTTGAGTTTACATACTCTGTGAAAGTGGAAAAGAACCCAGAAAACTCCTCTTAAAGGACTTTATTCAAAAACAATATATTTATCCCAAGAACAATCAATCAAAAATTTGGGTCTACCTTTGGGAAAGAGAAACAGAAAATGGGAGGAGTCTCAAACTTTACAAATTATGGCAGGATAAAAGCTAATGAAATTGAAGGCAACTTAAGGAAATAGATGTTTTTGTGGTTCCTTACTGATCCATTATTTTTGTTATTTGAATAATTTTATTGAACATAAAAAAAGAACAAAGGCAGGACATATATACCATCAAATTACAATTTAGAATAACCCAAAGAAAGCTTCCTGATGGAAGTTTTGACTAATCCAATAAATGTTCTAAGGTATGTGTCTTAGTTAAAAAAAAATGCTAACCAGAATTTTAGAGATTTATACTTTTAGGAGGAAAAACAAGAGAAATGTGCTCCAATATATTTCATACAATATCATGGAATGCAAAAGTTATCTATAGTTGAAGGTGTTGAGAGCCTCTGCGGGCTGTGTTGCACATTATGCCTAGTGAACAGGATAATTACACATATCGGCATCCAAAATATAAAACTGTGTCTGGGAACTCACAATGGACATTTCCTCTGATTGACTGCCCAGAGACATTGTGAATTTCTATTCAGCTCTGCCATGTCCCACACAGCACGAGAGTAGGGTGACCTGCTAGAGTAACACAGCCCTTCTGAAATGGGTATGATTTGACAAGATGCCAGTCAACCTGCTGTTTGCAAGAGGTTAGAAAGCAAGACTCTACCCTTGAAACCTTATCTCAGCCTTTGATGTACACCTTTAAATAAACTATGGGAGCCATTTTCTTTTTGTCTAGCTGCAGCTCCTCTATGGACAGAACCTATCAGGACTCCATCTTTAAAACTATCCTTCTGACTCTTTCTTGTTCTTCGTTAATTATTCCAGACTTTAATTTCTCAGGAGGCTTAGCCCTTGGAGCAGGCAAGAATTCCCTGGTAAGGTGCTGGACACCCCACAATAGAAGGGACCTATGCCAACTGCCACTACCTGTGTTTCAAGCCCAAGGACTACACTACTTACAATGTGATGACAGTGTATGATCAAGTGAAAGCATACATTTTCCTGCATTTTTCTACATTCTCTTCCATTTTCTACAAACTAACAAAGTTAGAATACTGAAAAAGAGATGAAAAAAAAACAATGATTTTTTATTGGTTTTTAAATGGATTAACAGAAACTTACAGTCAAAATGGGGGCTAGAAAGAATAAGCTAATACAGTATCTGTGATTGAGTATAAAACTTAAAAGCTTTAAGCTTTCTTGACACACAGTTAAAAAAGAAAACATGCCCCTGCACAAAATGGCAAAATAGAGGAGGGTGTTTTCCTGGCTGCTCCCTAGCATGAAATCAAGATATCAGATAGGCAACTTTACAGCAAGGGGAGGGGGGGTTTACAGGGAGTTAATACTGGACTTTCAAAGCAGATCAGAGACTCAGGAAGTTGGATATAAGAAAATAAGGAGGAAATCCCCAGCAACACTGCTAGCACCTCCACAGTAGTCCCCCTGTAAGCAAAGTGGAGGGATATAGAACCCACATTCTCAGGAGGCCTGTGGCACATTTGGGTATGCAGAGATCAGAGATCAAAGACAATGCTATGCTGTATCCTATCCTTGTGCAGGACAGGAAGCATGACTATATCGGCTGTCCACAGACAGAGAAAGGAGCCATTTTGTAGCTGCACCATGGGCCAATGGGTGGAGAGGAGCAGCTTTGGGGACTGACTTCTGGCAAATTTAAGCTGGGTTCAAAGTACAGGCTTGGAGAACCCTCACTGCATGACATAGAAAGTGCCTACCAGAAGGTCAGATGCAAAAAGAGGATTTCATGAAAGAGTACAGGTCATTGAAACACCACTGACAACCTCAGCCCCAACTCCCTCCAGTCCTGCCTATTGCAGGACCAGCTGGGAGGGACAAGCTCAGCCTGGTGGGGGGAGGAGTGATTTGACTTTGGAGCCTGAATCTGAGTTTGTAGGTGACAAAAGGGATAAATGATTTGTTCCTCCCTGCAAGAGTGGAACCCAGAGTTTCCCAGCATGGGCAGGCAATTGCTGGGTCCTGGAGGAGAGCTGATTTAAAATCCTCAGACTCAGTGAAGAACACAGAGACTACCCATGCCTAAATCCGACCTCCAGGAGCTTTGCCAACAAGATCTCCTCTCTCACTCCAGCAACTCCACCACGAGGGGGGAGTAGACA
Organism: Callospermophilus lateralis; assembly: GCF_048772815.1. Lineage (NCBI taxonomy): Eukaryota > Metazoa > Chordata > Mammalia > Rodentia > Sciuridae > Callospermophilus > Callospermophilus lateralis. The sequence continues at coordinate 956,930 of NW_027513711.1, forward strand.
TCACACACCAGCCCATGCCACCTAACACTGCTGAGAAGGGAAGCCAAGAAATTCTCAACTCCAACTGAAACAATTCTTTATATTTCCATTGAGAACCTTTTGTTTCTTCTTCATTTCTCTGATTAATGGTGAATGAATGACTAATGGACACTTATACATATTTGTCTCTTTTTATCACTTCTATAATTTTTGGAAGGCAGTTATCATCAATAGCTCAGTCTTTTGTGGGCTATGATATTTGATCACTATATTTCAGTTTTATTTTATATTCTATTACTTATTTTTTTATTTTATTTTTTTCTTTTATGTACTAGAAATTGAACTAAAGGGCACTTAACCACTGAGCCACATCCCCAATCCTTTTCTGTATTTTATTTAGAAACAGGGATTCATTGAGTTACTTAGCACCTGGCTAAAGTGCTGAGGCATACTTTGAACTCACAATCCTTCTGCCACAGCCTCCCAAACCACTGGGATTACAGGCATGCATCACTATACCTGGCTTAATTTTTTAATGTATATTTTCTCTCTTGCTCCCTCATACTCTTCACATCCTATATCTCTTCTGTTCTCTCCATTTTTAAAATTCTCCCCACTTTTGAAATTGTGAAACCTTTTGCAAACGTACTTTTTTTCCTATGGGCAATAACTGATCACATCATTTCTGTTCATTGTGCCAATGAACACAGAAAAGGATGTAGCAGAAACTATTTGGTTTAAAGCTATATATTATTTGAATGTGTTGCTGTTATTATTTGTCTCCCCCAAAACTATGAAATACTGGAAAGCTGCAGGGAAAGTATAGGTCCACAGGGTAGAAACTCTACAGCCTCAGATTGCTATCTTTAAGTAGATAGGCACACAAACAACATGAAAAAGCAAGGAAACAAACTGCACTAACAAATCAACATGATCCAATAACAGAACCCATATACAGCACAGTGGAAGAAATGCTCACAATTAAACTGATCTGTGCAGTACAGAAAGACAGAAGAAAAGATGTCAGAGTGAAACTACAGGAAGTAAGAGATCACTTCAATAAAGTGATAGTGGAGATTCTGAAAAAAGAAATCAAGCAGTCAAGCAGAAATTCTAGAAATAAAAGAATCAATAAAACAAATCAAAAACTCAATGGAAAGTATCACCAGCAGACTAGAACACTTGGAAAATAGAATTTTAGACAATGAAGAGAAAATATATAACCTTGAAAATACTGCTGAATACAGACAAAAGATGTTAAAAGACCACAAATAGAAATTCTAAGAAACATGGGATAACACAAAAAGACCAAATTTAAGATATACTAGGATAGATGAAGGCTCAGAGATAAAGCCAAAGGAATGCACAATATTTTCAATGAAATAAAATCAGAAAATTTTCCAAACCTCAGGAAACAAATGGAAAATAAAATATAGGAGGCTGACAGAATCCCAAATATACAAAATTAAGACAGACTTACAACAAACCATATTATCATGAAAATTCCTATTATTACTGTGTGTATATAGTGAATGCATGACCAATGTGATTCTGCAACCTGTATACTCACAAAAATGAGACATTATATTCCATGTGATTCAAATGTAGGATATGTCAAGGTCATTGTACTGTCATGTGTAACTAATTAAAACAAATAAAAATAAATTAAAAATTAAAAAATTATAGATTTTTATTGGTGCAATAACACAGTAGAATAGAACTTCCTCTACCCTTATAAAATAGTCATTTTGAATCAGCAAGAAATATTAAAGAATACAATTAAAATATCAAAAAAAAAAGAAATTGCCTTACATAATTAGGATAAACTTTTAAAGGCTATCTGAGAAAAATAACAAGTCAAATTTAAGGAAAAATCATTCTGGATCACAATGCAGGCTCTCAAAGATAGAAAGTTTTGTAATAATAAAGGCCAAACTCTGAAAGAAAATGGATGCCACCAAAAACACAATACCCGGCAAAATTAAGCTTCAGAATTGACAATGAAATAAAAACATATCATGATAAACCCAAGTTAAAAGAATTCACAACTAAAATATATGCTCTACAAAACATACTAAACAAAATATTTCATCAAGGAGAAATAAATGATAAAAGTGAAAACCAAATGAAGGGACTACCCTAGAAGAATAGTCATAGGGGAAACAAATTCAAATTATAAACCAGAAATAAATCAAAATGACAGGAAATAAAAATCACTTTTCAATAATAAAACTGAATGTAAATGGCCTAAACTCATCAATCAAACGACAAGAATGTTGGTCTGGGGTGGTGGCTCAGTGTTAAGAGTGCTTGCCTGGCATGTGTGAGGTTGCCAACCAGAATATTTCACTGTAACAGTGGGAAATTTTAAGCTCTACTTCATTCTCAGTATCACATATAAATAAATAATAAAGTTCCATCAACAACTAAAAAATAAGATACAGACTGGCAGATTGGATTAGTAAACAAGATCCAACAATATGCTGTCTTGAAGAGATCTCGTAAGCAGGACATCCATAGATTTAAGGTAAAAGGATGAGAAAAAAAACTTACCATTCACTGGATAAAGCAACTGTGGTACATATACACAATGGAATATTACTCAGCATTAATATATAAAATCATGGAATTTGCAAGTAAATGGATGAGTTGAAGAAGATCATGCTAAATGAAGTAAGTCAATCCCAAACAAAACAATGGTTGAATTTGTCTCTGATAAGTGGATATTGATCCATAATGGGGGTAGTGAAGGGAGCAAGCAAGTAAAGGAGGAACTCGAAATAAGGATGGGAGGAGAAGAAATGGGGCCTAGGTATATGTGTGAAGACACAAATGGGGTGACTTTACTTAGTGTACAACCAGAGAAATGAAAAATGGTGCTCCATATGTGTACTATGAAATGAATTCTGTTGTCATGTAGAACAAATTAGAACAAATTAATTAATTAATTAATTAAAATCTTAGCATTCACATGGATCTTGTAAATAAGCAGGGGTTTCTATCCTCATATCAGATAAAGTGGACTTCAAGTCAACGTTAATCAGAAGGGACAAAGTAGTACACGTCAGACAACTTAAGGGAATTATACATCTACAAGACATAACAATCATAAATATTTATGCTCCAAACAATGGAGCACCTAAATACATCAAACAAACCCTTCTCAACTTCAGGAATCAAATATACAACAAAATAGTAGTGGGTGACTTTAACACAACTCTCTCATCACTAGATATGTCTACCATACAAAAACAAAACAAAGAAGCTACAGAACTGAAAAACACAATTAATAATTTAAACTTATGAAACATATATAGAATAATTCATCCGTCAATGACTTACTATAGTTTCTTCTCAATAGCACATGAATCATTTTCTAAACAGAGCATATCTTAGGCCACAAAGCAACTTTTAGCAAATAAAAAGAAACAGACATAATAAATATATTTTATCAGATCATAATGGAATAAAATTAGAAATGAATGATAAAATAAAAATAGAAGCTGCACTAACACCTGGAGACTAAATACCATGTTAATAAATGACTAATGGATAGATAAAAATTCAAGGTTGAAAGTTAAAAAATGCTTAGAGGTAAATGAGAATAGAAATACAACATAATATACTCTCTGACAAGTTGGTTCTTTAAAAAAATAAATTTCATAAAACCTTAGCAAAGCCAACTGAGAAAGAGGTTAAAAAACATAAATACTAAAATCAGCGATGAAAAAGAAAATATTATCATGAAAAATACTTATGTAAGTATTTTATCATAGAGGATCATCAGAAATTATTTTGAAATTTATGCTCCAATAAAATAGAAAATCTTAAAGACATAACCAAATTTCTAGAGACATATGACTTATCCAAATTGATTCAGAATGACACAGAAAATTTAAACAGCTCAATATCAAGCAATGAATTAGAAGATGCCATCAAAAGCCTCCCAACAAAGGAAGGTCCAAAACGAAATGGATGCTCACCCAATTGGTACCAAACCCACAGAGAACAACTCAAACCAAAACTCCTCAAATTATTCCATGAAGCAGAAAACTCTTCTAAACTCATTCTATGAAACCAGTATCATCCTGATACCAAAACCATACAAGGACACATCAAGAAAACAAAAGTTCAGACCAATATTCCTGATAAATATAGATGTAAAAATTTCAATATAATAATAACAAATCAGATACAAAAAATATATTTTAAAGATATTGCATCAAGACCAAGTGGTGTTAATCCCTGGATGCAAGGTTGTTTCAACACACGGAGATCAATAAATGTAATTCACCACATTAATAGAATTAAAAGACGAGAATCACATGATTATCTCAATAGATGCAGAAAAAGCTTTTGACAAAAGAAAGCATCTATTCATGTTCAAAACACAAGAGGAATTAGGCATAGAAGGAACATACTTCAACACTGTAAAAGCTGTATACATTAAACTTATAGCCAACATCATCCTAAATGGTGAAAAATTGAAAACATTCCTTCTAAAAACTGAAATAAGACAGGCTGCCCTCTTTTATCATGTCTATTCAACATAGTGCTGAAAACTATAGCCAGAGGTATTAGGAAAAAGAAAGAAATTAAATAGATATGAATAGGAAAAGAAGAGCTCAAACTATCTCTATTTGCAAAAGGAATAATCCTATATTTAGAAGGCCCCAAAACTGCACCAGAAAACATTTAGAACTCATAAACAAATTCAGTGACGTAGCAAGATATAAAATTAACATGCATAAGTTAACTGCATTTCTATAAACCAATGATGAATCAGCTGAAAGAGAAATTACAAAAACTGTCCTAATTCACAACAGGTTAATAAAAAAAAAGCTACCTGGGGAATCAATCTATCAAAACAGGTGAAAGACCTCTATAATAAAAACTACAGGGCTGGGGGTGTGGCTCAAGCGGTAGCATGCTTGCCTGGCATGCGTGCGGCCTGGGTTTGATCCTCAGCACCACATACAAACAAAGATGTTGTGTCTGCCGAAACCTAAAAAATAAATATTAAAATTCTCTCTCTCAAAAACATAAAATAATATAAAATAAAAACTACAGAACACTGAAGAAAGAAATTAAAGAAAATGTTAGAAGATGTAAAACTCTCCCATGATCTTGTACAGGCAGAATTACTATTGTCAAAACAGCCATACTACCAAAAGTACTATACAGATTTAATACAATTCCTATTAAGTTCTCAATGACATTCTTCATAGAAACAGAAAAAGCAATCACGAAATTCACTTGTTAAAATAAGAGACTCATAATAGTCAAAGCAATCCTTAGCAAGAAGAGTGAAGCGGGAGGCATCACAATACCAGACCTTACACTACTTTACAGAGCCACAGTAACAAAAATGGCACAGCATTGGCACCAGACCAGAGACCCTGTGCCTACTACAAGAAACTGTAAGCCCAACTCTTCATGGTGTGGGCTAAGGGACCAAATTCCTCAACAAGATTCCAGAAGCATAATAAGCAAAATCAAGAATCAATAAATAGGAAAATATCAAACTAAAAATCTTCTTTAGTAAAAGAGGCAATAAAAAAAACCTGAAGAGGGAGCCTACAGAATGGGAGAAAATCTCAAAGACACGTGTACTTCTGCTATAGCATTAATCTCCAGTATATATAAAAAACTCAAAAAATTAATAGCAAAAAACCCAAATAACCCAATCAGTAAATGGGCAAAAGAATCGAACAGGCACATCACAGAAGAAGAAAAATAAATGGCCAACAAATATGTGAAAAAAATTTCAACATCTCTACTAATTACAGAAATGCAAATTAAAACTACATTGAGATTGCATCTCACTCCAGTCAGAATGGCAATTATCAAGAATATAACTAACAATAAATATTGGTGAGCATGTGGGAAAAAAGGTACATTCATACATTTCTGGTGGGAATGCAAATTGGTGCAACTATTCTGAAAAGCAGTATTGAGATTCCTCAGAAAACTTGGAATGGAACCACCCTATCACCCACTTATCCCACTGTCAGTATATACTCAAAGGACTTAAAATCAGCATACTATATTGACACAGTCACATCAATGTTTATAGCAGCTCAATTAACAATAGCTCAGTTACAGAACCAACCTATGTGCCCTACAACCAATAAATGGATAAATAAAATGTGGTATAAATACACAATGGAATATCATTCAGTGATAAAAAGAATGAAATTATGGCATTTGCTGTTAAATGGATGGATATGGAGATATCATGCTAAGTGAAATAATCCAATCCCCCCAAAATAAAGGCTGAAGGTTCTCTTTGATATGTGGATGCTAACACACAATAAGGTGGTGTTGGGGGGGGCAGAAGTTCAGTGAATTAAATAAAAGGAAATGAAGAAAAGAATTGGGGTAAAAGAAATACAAAAAGGTCTACTGAGTTAAACAATGCCCTACAAGTAGCCCTTCAGGTAATGCACCCAGTGGTATTATGTAAAAATGTGGATGTGTAACTGATGTGATTCTGCAATCTGTATTTGGGGTAAAAATGGGAGGTCATAACCCACTTGAATCTAAGGTATGAAATATGATATGTCAAGAGCTTTGTAATGTTTTCAACAACCAATAAAAAGAAACACAATGTAAAAATAAATAAATAAATAACATAAAGTTGTTGTGTTCAACTACAACTACAAAAATAATTATTTAATCTAAAAAATGAAGCATATCTTATCACTTATCCTGGTGTTTCCAAGGCAAAATCAGGAACTCACTCTTCCTGCTGTTATGGTTGAAAGGTACTTTTATGCATGCTTGCAGAATTATAATTTCAATTTAAGGAGTATATATCAGCATTTTTGATAAACAAGAAGTTTCCAGAATTAATTATTCAAAGAACAAAAACTGTTATTTCTTGAATTATTCAGGATTTTGTTCTGGGTAGTTTTAAATGTTCTTATTGAAGAAAAGTATTAAGGAATGAATTAATCTATTCAACAAGAATTCATTGATTTTTCACTATATCTCAGACCTTTGCTTGCTGCTTAGAATATAAAACTCAATCAGAGCCAATTCTAAGTGTTCAGATTTAGTATCTTGTAGTACCCATCACTTAAACCAAAATTCTAGCACAGGTTGCAGTGGTAGAAATCTATCTAGATTCATTAGGAAAACACACACACACACACACACACACACACACACAATAAAATACTAACCCTTTGGACTTAATCAAAATATAAAACTTTTTTGCATCAAAAAAAAACATTAAATAAATGAAAAAAAAAAACCCTACAGAATGGGAAAATTTGTAAATCATGTGTTGAACAGGGACTTATATGCAGGCTCCATAAAGAATTCTCACTATTCAAGAATAAAAAGTAAATAACCCAATTTAGAAAAATGGAAAGATTGTGAACAGACTTTCCTCCAAAGAAGACATATGAATGGATAAAGAACACATGAAAGATGTTCAAACCATTAGTTAATAAGGATCTGAACATCAAAATCAATGAATGAATAGTATAATCCAAAAGACAGATAATAGCAATGTTGGAGAGGATTTGAGAAACCTGAAAGCCTCATACGTGGCTGGTGAAAACACACCATGGTCTGTTGTTCTGGGAAGCAGTTGGCTGCTCTTCCACAAGGTAAGTGTAACTATCATGTGACCAACAATTCCTCCCTGTGCATTCCTATGAAAATTAGCAAACCCAGGGCATAGCTTGATGACGTGTTGGTTTCTAACTAGGCTTACTCTTCAGACTCACTGGGCAGAGTTTGCAACATACACATTCCCAGACCAAAGCCCCAGAGAACCTCACTTACCAGGGCCCCCTGTAGGTTGCCAGGGCCTGGGCAAGTGTGTAGGGATGGCCATGGGTGTCAGGAAGACCCCAGCACTGCTAGCTGAGCTCCTCTGAGGCCCAGGTGAAACAGGATAAGAGAGGCTTCCTGGTGGCCTTCCTTTGGGTACCAGTAGGTGCCTCAGCAAGCGATATGTCAGAAGTACTGGAGCTGCCTCACCAAATGCCACTCAATTTTAAGACAAAGAAGGTTGCCTGTGGAAATGTCTTGTTATGCTTACAATTGAGCATCACCAAGAGGGATTCCAACATAACAATTAAACCTGCCATCCTTTGGCTTTAAGAGTGGCTAAATCACTAATGCCTCAGGGAAAATTTTGTACTTTATCATTAAATAGTATAATGTTGCCATTTCTTACGTGATGATATATTTTTTTAAAAAATCCTAAATGTTAATTCACTTTCCTCTAAAGATTCTGAGAGGTACCTGTGAATGTAAGCCACACAGAAAGTCATTCAACGCATATAAGGGATAAATGCCATCACTGACAATTCACCTGATGCTAACAAGCCCACACTGTTTTTGAGGGAATTTATATGTCAGCTCACTTTACCAACAACTATTTTGTTTTATCTTTGATTTGCCTCCTTCTGGAATCTGTATCTGAATACTTAATTATCCCCTTGTTTCTATAAACTATTCCATCTTGTTTCAGCTAGGATTATCTGGCCCCTCCTGCTACATATTTACATTCATTAACTGGATTATTAAGCAAATATTGATAGATTACCACCAATGCACAATTCACTGAGATAGGTGCTCCTGAACACACAGAGAGAAAACAAGGGTCAACATGAGCAGCTCAGTAAATGGATTAAAAACCACTGCAAGGTACGGACCCTGTGAAAGGGTAGACCTTATGGCATTAAGAAAAAAAAGTCTTAAAAAATAGGTCAGAGGGCTTTTTCAATTCATGTTTATAGATTAAGAAGCTAAATCTTATTTCATTTAATTTACTTGTATTGAAGTCCATGGCTCCTTGTAATAGCATCTCCCTTTCTGAGTTTTTGCAAAGACTATTTTCAGTATTCTGGGGTAGAATACTGTCAGGCTCATGGCTCTATGTAATCCACTGGTGCTTCATTACTTGGTAAACAGGAGCATTGGCTTTTCACCAAACATTTGGAATTCTGCAACTTGCTATGTCATGCATCTCTATATTACAATGAATTCCACTTTTATATACTATTATACTGCACCAATTAAAAATAATAAATAAATAGAAGAAAACCAATAGAGTCGAGGAAGAAGAAGAGGGAAGGTGTGGGTAAGAAAAGGGAAGTACTGGGTGGTTGAAATTATACAAATTATATGCATTTATGAATACATCAAAATGAACCCCACTGGTAGGTACAACTATATTTTACACATACACACACATTTTCCAAACACATCCAAAAATGACTGTATGTGACCATATGTATACATTCTTTCCACTAAGAAACCCTGTACAACTAAGATGAAACATATGAAACAATAAAATATTGTTTATATCTATATAAACAAAACATTGGGAGAAGACTGTAGCCATCACTTCCTCTGTTAGACTCACAGACCCCAAGGTGATAACACAGGCGGTCACAATAAATTTTAGTGTTGGTCAGGTTGCTCAATTATCTCATCTGCTACTTCTAAATAAAAAAAGTTCCAGGCCAGAATTCAGTTGTAAGCTGGTATCTCTGATGGTCTGGGTTAGTAGGGGCTGTGAGTAAAACAGAATTTTCTAACATTCCCCTCTATTACAGATGCATCACTTATTCTAATTTGTTGAAAGAAGAAAAAATAGTCTAAAATCCAAGGTGTATCGTGCTCATTATTTTCTATCCCATTTTCACCTTCACTTGGCTGCTGTTGGAAAGGACTTTCTAAACAGGGTTGCTTCTTGCTCACTATAGATTTCTAAAAGAAGGCATGAGTGCTGTATGACACTGGTGGGTTGAAAACTTGGCTTTGTCCCTTTCAAAACTGCCACAGTCCTGTCCCGCTCTTGTAAATTTTTTGTGGTGCTGGGGATGGAACCCAGGGCTTTGTGCAGGATTGGAAAGTGCTCTTCACTGAGCTCTAACGTTGATCTCATGACCTTCCTACCTTGGCTCCCCAGGTAGCTGGAGTTACAGATGTGCTCTTTTGATGTTTATAGTTTAAAGAAAAAAAAAGACATTAAGTAAGTTTCCAATTACAAACCTGATAGGTGTGGGAAGAGGTCAGGGAAACTGGGTGTGGAGGTTGAGGCAGGTGAGGTCAAAGCCAGGAGGGGGGTGAGGAGGAAGGGCAAGTGTCAAGGTTGGGGCCCACAGGAAGGAAGAAGAAAACCCAGTTAAGGCAACAGCACCTGCATGGGCTTGTAGAAAGAGCGTTGAGCACAGTGTGGAAGAAAGAATTGTGGAAAAGAGTAAATGCTTGGCTTTGTAAGCTTTTCAATGAAGAATGGACATGACCCTGAGGGTTCTAGAGAGCCAATGCTGTACACTGGCAGGTTCCCAGCCCTCAAAACTATCTTCACAAATCACTGACACCGTAGATCTGTGTCATGAATGAAAGGCACTGAGTAGAGAAGATGCTACTTTAATATTTTAAAGCATTAGGTAAGTGCCAGGCGCGGTGGTGCATACCTATTATCCCAGCGGCTCAGAAGGTTGAGGCAGAAGGATAGTGAGTTCAGAGCCAGCCTCAGCAACAGCCAAGCACTTCTTAACTTGGTGAGACCTCTCTCTAAAAAAATACAACATAGGGCAGGAGTGTGGCTCGCTGGTCCAGTGCCCCTGAGTTCAATCCCAGGTACCCAAAAAATTTTAAAAAAGCATTTGATAAGAACTTTAGTAAACTCAGAATTCCCATGTTCAGGTCCCTCTCATTATTTCAAAGTCATCTATTTGGGAAAACTTAGACCATGTAACACGAGATCCACATTTCTAGTCAATTATATTTTATAATCTATAAAAAGAAAACTCCTCCAAAGTACACATTCATGAATAATGAATAATTTAGACAGTCTAGGGCAGATTTTTACATGTTGATATGTGTTTGTGTGTATACATATAATATTCCATTTGAAATAATGCAACAGTGTAGGTTATCAAACTCAGACAAAAATATCAATCAACATATTTAACAGCAGCAATATGTTAATGGGTCTGACTTAATGTATATATTATTAAATATCTTTTAATGGAGCTTATGAACTTGTATATATCTTATTAAATATCTTATTAAGAAGCTCATTACATTCAATATATCTTATTAAGTATCTTTCATTTCTTAGTTTCATTAATATTCAGCCAAATGCCTTATATTCTTAATATTTTCTTTCATTCAATTTTAAGTGCTTGAGTTAGACGTTCCTGCCTTGAGTCGGAGTGCTGACCAGCCCATAGGTGCCTTCTGACTCCAGATCGATACAGCTGAAAGCACAGAGGGAGATTCTGAAAGGAAATACATTCATTGCTCTTTTTTTCTTGATATGATGAATTTACGTACTACCTTTTTAAAAGAGGCTAATTAGCTTTTTAAACCTGCTGGAAATAAATTATAAGGAATATACTAATAGATGATACATATTCAGATTTACAGGACAATAATCTTCTCGGAGTTCAAACTGTTACTGTTGAACTGCAGGTTCCCACACACACTCTGGGTCACCTCCTCAGGTATAGGGAACTAGAAAGGCATTCCTCTTGGCTTCACAGCCAAGCAAGCTAGACAAGTCATAAGTTCAAGACTTTTTTGAATCTATCAGAAAGCTTTGGTCACAGGGCCACCATGAAGCCCAAAATCCAGGGAGAAAAACACAACTGCAGAGAAGCCAGCACTTGTCCTTGGGGCAGAACCCACAGGGATCTTGGGGGAAATACAGACTAGAGGAGGAAGAGCAGAGTGGAGCCCCGGGGACCTCAGATAAAAGGAGGGGGAGGGTTCACATCCTCCATCTGACCTTCTCCACTGACCCCGCGGGCTTCATCTATGTCTTCATCGGTTAAACAACAACAGTCCTGGCTGGGAAGCACTGGGAAGGAGATTCCTCCTCAGACTCTTCCCCAACCACACTCCATAGAAAAGCCTTAGGGGGAAGGGGGAAGAAAGCACTACTGCCCCAGGGAACCATCAAATAGGGGGCAGCCCACAGCAAGGGAGGGACAGGACTGCCAAGACCATCCACCCCCAAGAGCAAAGGGTACAATGTTGGCTTACTGGGAAAGAAGCCACCACCCTCTCCACCACCCCACTGAGGGGAGGTATGAGGAAAGAAGTGTTTGAGAGCAGCTAGGAGACAGAGAAGGAGTAAAACCACTTGGAAATCAACCCCACGCCAAGCACAAGGTATCACCAGAGGGGGCAGCCGGCAACCATACCAACCCTCAAATTGCCTACCTCCCCCTTCATCCCCACGCTGAAGGCCCCACAGGAAAATATGAGGGGCTCACCTGCAGGTTCAAGAATGACTTACTTCTACCTCAATTGTTTCCATAACATATTCTGAATTCAACAAGCAATCATAAAAATCTAAAACGATAAAAATTATTGCAAAAGAGGACCAAAGTTGACGAATGTATACTACCCATTTTTGAGGTTCACGATAAAGCTAGTGTAATCAAGACAGCCTGGTATTTGCTGTAGACACACACAGATACTATAAAAATAGGTCAGCATTAACACAGGAAGCTAATGTTTTACGAAGCTGCAAAGGTAGCCAATTGAATAAGGACAAGTTTTTTCCACAAATGATGCTGAACAAATGATAACAACTTGATGTCCAGATGCAAAAAAGAGGATCCTGGACCCATATCTCACCCTTCATACAAAAATAAGCTCAGAATGGATCACAGGCTTCAGTGTTGAACTATAAACCACCTAGGAAAATCTTTTTGTGATTTTGAGTTAGGTAAGCAGTTTTCAGACCCTACCCCAAAAGTAGGATCCACAAAAGAAAAATAAATTGAAAACTTTTATCTGTATCAAAATTAACTTTCAGACACTGATACAAGAATAAAAAGTCAAACAAAAGACTGACAGAATATATTTCAGATTGAAGACTTACATTCAGAATACATGAAGAACCCTCAAACAATAATAAAAAATCTATTTTTTTAATAGGAAGAAGACTGAAACAGACACTTCAGAAAAGATACAGGGGTGTCATAAAGTGCTCAGTGTTATACAAATTAAGGACAGTGTCACTCCCCTGAGTTCTGACGAGGCTGACTCCTTGCTACACAGTAAGCTGAAGGTTTGGTTTTTCAGAGGCAGATTAGGTTTTATTTTATACTTGATATCCAGAACAGTGTTCATTCATTCCAGTGTTATATTTAACATAAAAATGTTCAAAATTATTAATTAATCAGGGAAATTTATAATTAGGGAAATTCAAATCAAAACTAGAACCAGGAGATACCATAGACTCTCTGAACTGAATGAATCCTGAAAACAGCAAGGGTCTGGGCCACTACAGAACATGCACACAGCCACCTCCACCTGCACAATCACTTGTGAGGTTAGAGCTTCCTAACATGCACCTATCATGACTCAGCAATCCCCCTTTCTGGTATTACTAACTGAAATTCACAGCCACACACACACAAACACACACACACACACACACACACACACACACACACACTAATATGTACATAAATGTTAATAGTAGCTTGATTTATAATCCTCCAAACTGGGAACAACCCAGATTTTCTTAACTAAGTATCCATACAAGAGAAGGCCACTCTGTCATTAAAGGAAAAAACTCAATACCTCATACAACGTGGATGAGTCTTAAATGCAATCTGTAAATGAAAGGACCTAGATTCAGAAGACTGCATGTAAGACTGCATGTATATGATACTTAGACCAACAAAATTATAAGGACAGGTCAGTGGTTACAAAGGTTGGCATGAGGGCAGGGTTCTATAAAAGACAAGCAAATGGGAATGTGGGTGTGACAGCTGCTCTGATCATCACTGGGGAGGATTCATGACTCTGTGTATCTGTCAAACTTACAGAAGTGTATTCCACAAAGAGTCAATTTCACTGAATGCAAATAAAACTAATAAATCACTACTGTTAATCTGCCTCTGAAAAAACAAAACCTGCAGCTCACTGTGGAGCAGCAAGAAGTCAGCCTAGTCAGAACTCAGGGGCTGATGCTTTCCTTAATTTGCATAACACTGAGCAATTCATTTAGGAAAGAAACTTGTTACTCAGATGTCTTCTTCCCAGTTGGTACCTGGAGGTTCCAGTGCTCTTAGACCAGCTCATTTCCATGGAAGGTGCCATCTGCTCCTAGTACCACTGAGTCAAAACCCTGCATTGCTGTCTTCTAGGACAGGACCAGCCATCGGCTCTTGGTGAGCGCACTCACCTCCTTGGAGAGCTCCTGGCTCTGGGCACAGAGCCCTTCACATGTTGGACCTGCTCAGCTGTCTGCTCTCCTGCTAGAGTGTTCACCCCTCTTCTGCACTCCCTGGAGTTCAGCCCAGGTTTCACTTATGCAGGCAGGTCTTTGCGACACACTGCTCTAAAGCTACCAGGTAAGAATCTCAACATCTATACTGGTAGAACAGCCATCAAAGTCCATCACTACTGTAATTAACTAAGGAACCAAGGAACTGGAGAAGAAGGAACCACCTTCACATCACTCACCATTAGATCTTTAGCAGTTAGCAAAGGACCCTACAAAAAGTGATGATCTATAAATACTTACTGACTGAATGAATGAACAAGTAGCTGTATTTTAGTGTTGATATCCAGAACAATTCTCATTCATTCCAGTGTCACATCTGTAAAAGTAAATTCAACAGTTCATTGCTGGCTCACACTCAGCTCCAAGGGAGCTGTTTTAGTTTAATTTCATGTGTTAATCTGGCTGGGCCAGGGGTTGCTCAGGCACTGGTCAAACATTGCTCTGGGCATGTCAGTGAGGGTGGTTCTGAATCAGTGGACCAGTGAGCAGACTGCTCCCCTCCTGTGGGGGGTCATTTACCCAAGCAGTTGAAGGCCTGACTACAAGAGAGAGCTGATATGGCCACCTGACTGCCTGAGATGGGATACCAGCCTTTCCTGTTTTCAGACTCAAAAAACTCAGTCCTTCTAGGGTTTAGAGAATGCCGACTTTCAGACTAATACCTCACCTACCAGCTCTGTTGATTTTCAGGCCTCTGAATTGTTTTTCCAGGTCTGTAGCCTGCTAATTACAGAAGCTGGAACTTCTGACCCTCCATAACTGTCAGCTAATTCCTTATAATAAATCTATTTGTTAGTGGTTTTTCAGGAGAACTCTAATATAGGACTTCCTATAAAATTTTCCCCCTACATTAGTTACTTTCTTAATTTCCTGACATACTTGGACTTTTTTATGCACACTCTGCATCTTGTACCCACAACGCATCCATTTTGCTTCCTACCATCTTTGCAGTGTTGCCCCACTTCACTGTGTCCAAATACTGAATATGGCCCACTGTGTGACTTTTTGGTTTGGGTTCTAGAGAGAAATAAACTAAACTGCTCTCCAGGGACCTGTTAAATAAATGAAATAAATGAAACGGTGTCTTATAAAGCAGGGACAGGGCTTGGCTCAGATCAGAGCATGTAGATGTAGCACCTGCCCCCTCCCCCACACAAACAGCAGCTGACCCACTTCGGGGGAGTAGGAATCCAATACTGTCAAAATGGACATTTTTATTTTTTGTCCCAGGAACACACAAAAATCGGAATATGTGTGTGAAACTTCCTGAATTGGGCAGAGAATATATTGAATTTATAGTGTACCACTGGATTCTCTCTGGCCTACGCAAACAAGCAAAAAACCTGACTTATCCAAAGTGAATAAAAGCACAGGACTGCAGAGCAGAACTGAGAGTGTGGCGGGCTTTGAGCAGACCAAAATGCAAATAGGGCCAACATGTTGAGCCACCAAAGCACAGGTGGCCGAGGCCCAGGACAACAGGCTCAGCAAGTGGCCAAGAGCACCACAACAAAGCAGAAGGTGCTTCTCTGTGAGGCCCAGGAACCAACCCAGCATGGAGAGAAAGGGCCAGAGGAGGGGGTGGGAGCTCAGAATGAATGGAAATCCACCCTGGAGTCCACCCCACACAGCTCCAAGTCAAAAGCCAGAGGACCACAGTGGAAAATGGACTCAGACTGGGAAAACTGTTTTTGAAAATACACCGATTTGTTTTATTTTAAATTTGGACAGTCCCAAAACTCTTCAGTGATCTTTTCATCTGACAATATTTGAGCATTGACAGTGATGGCTATCTGAAATAGTACCAGGTATATGAGATGGATTACGGAAGGAGAATATTCTGTGGAGAAAATACTCCACAAGCGAGGGCAAAAAGGCAGCAGCCCTCCTGCTCTTGAGTGCCTTTGTTGACTGTGCCAGAAAAACTTGGAGCCAGTTGAGACATGAGACAACTATCTGGCCACTTAAAACTCCCTGGACTGATGCCATATTCATGCACGCTCTACAGCAGACAGCATGTCAATCAATTAATCACCATACCAGCCTGGTCTGCAATTAAAACTGACCTAAATCATCAACTACCTCTGTTTTCTCTTATGAAGAGCTTGGGCATTCTTTCAGCTAGGCTGTGACAGTCTAGATGGGCAGCAGCATTGTGTGCTGCTCTCCCTCAGAGGACAGCTGGCATTATGATATGTAAAGTGCCACACAAAGCACTAGGGTCCATATAAAAATTTCATCAGAAATGATGTCATAAAGAAGCCTAACAGAAGGGGTATGAGATACAACAGATGCCTAACAGAAGAGGTGTGAGGACAACTCAAGGTAGAAGTTGAGAGAGAGTGAAGTGAAGAACCATCAATGCTACAAAAACAGATAAAAAGCTGGGAAAGAACAGTCCATCATTGAGGGACTCTTATTTGACACAACAACAAGTGTCAGGGTGGTCTCCCAGTTTGCCATCTTGTCCTACCAAGCCACGCTGCCTTCCACCATGGACTCAAGTTTCCTGCTGAACTCTCAAAACCTAGACAACTGATCTTAAATTTTCATCACAGTTTCATTCTGTCTATGCTACATCTGGGGTGCCCTGAAGACACTCTTTCTTCCTACTCCACAGGGCGACATAGGAAGCCATGCCACACACAGAAGACTCACTCCTGGTCCTGCAGATGTTGGCCTGAAATGAACACAGGCTCTGACATGAACAGGACATTTTTTTTATGAACTGTTCTTAAAAACACACAGCTTTTGCTCTCAATATTTGCAGTTAAGAATTAATGATGTTAGGGCTAGAGTTGTGGCTCACTAGCAGAGCACGTGCCTACTATGTATGAGGCCCTGGGTTCAATTCCCAGCATTGCATATAAATAAATAAAGGTCCATCAACAACTAAAAGAATATTTGGACTGGGGCTCAGTGGTAGAGCACTCGCCTAGCACATATGAGGGACTGGGCTTGATCCACAGCACCACAAAAAGGTAACTAAATAAAATAAAAGTACTGTGTCCATCTACAACTAAAAATATTTTAAAAAATAAAATTGATATTAAAAAAAATTCATGACAACTAAATCTAAGAAATGACATGCTGTGCCAAGTCCGAAGGGAACATGAAGGTATGGAACTAGAATAATGTGAAATTCCTCTTACCTCTCTTTGTTATTTAGGAAAACGGAATCTCTGTAAGTTGGTACTTAATGTGAATACACAGTCTTATCATTGCATGTAAGAAGTCAGCATACGATATTATGTGTTTCACCTAGTATTAAGAGTGAAATATAGGGAAAAATAGAAAGAAAAACTGAAGAAAAAGTAAGTGGCTAAAAAAGCATCTATTACTAAATCACTTCTCTGAAAGTTCCCCAGCTTAATGGATCTGAGAATAAGGGTTTTTTTCTTTATCAATTTCTCACTACTAATAAATTATTTCACATGATTATGTGGAACTATCAACATTATCAAATTTTAAATGTTAAGAAAATAACAATATAAAAGCTGGTTTTGGATTTTGTTTTTGTTTAAAGTGAAAAAAAGATTTTGTGTATCTTTGCTTATATTTATATTTCATCTCATCACATAGCTACTTCTATCTCCCTCAAAATACCACAACTCCTTGAAAACAATGGTCCTCTGTCCCATGGTCTGGCTGTTAAATTACAACTATACATGCCCTGATAGAATATGTTCCTATTAAAATCCCCTTGAAGGACCTATTTAACAAGTCAGTTGACTTAGTCAATTTTCTGCTTCTGCAACAAAATACCAGAGAATGGGAAATTTATAAACAGAAGAGGTTTATTTAGTTCTCCATTCTGGAGGGTGAGAAATCCCTGATGGAGGGGCAGCATCCAGTGAGGGATTTCTTACTGGTTAATGTGGTAAAAGGGCAAGCAAGTGTAGACATAGAAAATATAGGATGGAAAGACAAAGCGATTAGCACCCACTATCAAGAATAGCACCTACTGTCAATCAGAAAAGCAGTGCTGGTGTGGTTTTCACACACAGCTCTAAATGCTTCTTTCTTCCCTTCAATTAGATAATAACTGTAAATTACACAAGAAAAAGAAAATATGAGGAACAACTGAGTAAGAGAAAAATTTCTTTAGAAAAATCAATGATACTATAGTGAGAGGTATGCTTAAGTATTAGAACATCAAAAATATATAGTTATCAGGATTTTAAACATTTAGGTATTAGAAATTTATATATGCATTTCACTAAATTACAAAATTATATAATTTTAATTAATTAGGGTCTTCTTGAATTCTTTGAAAGTAATTGTTTTAGGTGTCATCCAAATAGTCTATGAACTTACTGATGACAAAGAGATTAAAACTCAGGTCTTCACTATTGATGGTTATCTTGAGAAAAAGTAATAAAAGATGTTTTTGGGTAGAGACCATTGTCTCCTAAAAGGGAAAGTTTTATTTTCAAGACTCCCTCACTGGCTCAATGATAGTGACTGCACAATGGACCCGCTCCATCACACCTGCCATCTCCCGTCCGTGCCACAAGCATTAACTCAGATATCCTCATAGACTGGTGAGTGATGTAACAGTTTTAAGCCTGATTTTGATGACCAAAAGATGCACCCTCACTTCCACTGGACAGCACTGACATATTAAAAGACCCCAAGAGTCCTATACTTCTCAAAAGCAAGACTCTGTGAGTTGAATAACCCCTCCCAAGTTTAAGTTCTACACTATCATTCCTGATTCTTAGCCACACTGTGTGCCAGCCCTCACTCTCCAACTTCACTGCACACCAACATCTACATCACTCCTCTTTTCATCAAGTCCTTAAAAGAAACCTGTTATTACAAATATGGAGAGATATACCTCAAATGCCCCTTAACTAGATTGGACAGTTTACTTCACTTTCCACCCCTCAGTTTCCTCATATGTAAATGGGAATTACCTCACAGAACATTATGAAAATGAAATAGTTTAATATTTATAAAACTGTTAGAAAAATGTCTAACATACTGTTTGCTATAATTACTAAAGATTATCAATATACCTTCAAACTTTATAAATTTCATAACACTAGATTTTAGGAGGCCATAAAAACAAGCATCCTTTTCAGAGCTACTCAAAACTCTTCCAAGTCCTCCTGGAGACACACTCATACAAACCTCCAGTGCACAGTGCTCCATAATCCTTGGGGCACAAACTTTTACCTGATAAATCCTAGTTAATATGGGAAGAAAAAGGTGTGTGACAAAATGAGTCATTCAAGTAGAAGGGAGGCAAGAGCCAGCACACAATGACCAATTGCTACTTTCACAATGACCAAGGAAGTGACAGGCAAAAATTATATTTTCAAGAAATTATGTTTTCTTGAGCAAATTTTGAATCTGCAGCCACTTCAAAAAGCAACTTGCTTAGATCAGTCCACTCACCATGAACAAATGCTTAACTAAAACTGTGGGGGGAGGGGGGAATGTTCTCTGCACCACTCACTAAAAGCACTAAAATAATCCCAAATTTTCACTATGTTATAAATATCACATAAACTTATAATTCAACTTTTCAATAAGTTAATACGGGAATAATCCCAAAAACACATTAGCAAATTTTCTTCAGATTCTCAATGCCTATGACACCTTTTAAGGAGAAATTTTCATGTAAAAAATAATATGCTATAAGCAAAAAGTTAATGGCTTCTACATTGAGAGTTCTCCTACTTCAGCTCATAGTATAGATAGTTCATCCTCCCTGAAAATGAGGCCTGGTTTCCAGGCAGCTAACTGTTCTTCTTTATCGTAAGAAAAGACTCCCCTGACCACTGACAGTTACCGTTAGAAATGGAACATTCTGTTGTTAAACAAGAACAGTTAAGACTTATTTTTAATCTATATATTGTGCAATACAAAGTTCTGTTTCTTCCCATACTAAAATAAACAGTTGTACTCAAAACCACTGATTAAGCCCAACTGCACAGCACTAGTAAAAGTACCTCAAAAAAAAAAAAAAAAAACCTAGCTAAAAGTCTCTAATTGTTGCACAGAAAACCAAACAGCATTCTTTGCTGTTACCTTTTGAATGCTTCTGCTGGGTTCCTCTCACATTCCCCAGGCTGTAAGAGGCTTTGAACGGCTGGGTCTCGCATCTTGTCCTCATATCCTTGGAGTAGTCCACTGTGGCATATTTGGGCAACCAGACTTCTAACGAACCCTCCAACATACAAAGTATCAGAGTCCTGGGCTTTGCAGAAATGAAAGGCCAAAGCCTGGCAAGGTAAATCTCTCTGCAAGCTTGTAGGTGAACTTGGCCATAAGAGTTTAGTACACAGGGCTGTCTTGCCACTACCAGGCCCTCCTACCAACAACACACCCCAGGCAGCTGCCTTTCCTGAGACAGCACCAGCATTATTCCCAGAATTCATCACAAGGGACGGTGTGTTGACAGCACTACTGTAGCAGCTTCTTTTCTCCTGGAGGCAATGCTGAACCTTGTGGAAAACCCACTCCCTACAGTAAAACTGCTTCCCTTGCAGTAAACTCGTCTAGGCATTTTGCAGACCTTTTCTTCCCAAGGATTAGTCATAATAGGTTTTCTATCTTCAACACTGGCTAGGAGCTAGGTACACCAATATAGTCTTTATATCCATTTGGAAATAACTTGCATTTGAATGACAAAAGTAACCAGTTACAGAAAAATTCAACAGTCACAATTTATCAATACAATGTGCATGACTGTATTTGCTTCCATATTCTTGATTAGCAGAGAATATATTCATTGTTGAACAGATGCAAAAACAACTGGTTCCAAAGCTTGCCAATAGTTTTTGTATATCTTGATGGGTCATATAGCTCCATCCTTATGTCTGGAGTTTATGTGACTGTGGAGATTTGAAGCATACACATGAAATAATAAATCAGGAAAACTCAAAAAGAGAAAATTCAGTCTTTCAATATATAACAAATGCTTCTTCAAACTCCAGTGTTAATTGTGTGTATGAAAATTAGATGTAGAAAAGTTGTCCATTATCTTAAATGCCATCAAAGAGATAGCATTTATATAGTACATAGGTAGCTCTATGTTTCTTGTTGAAGGATGACCACTCCAAGTACTAGTTCTTGCCAGGTTTAGGCATCTGGGCAACTGCAAGGGAACTGATTCAGATTATCCCTTATGTGGCAGAAATGACAAACCACTGTTTACACTTTCTTAATTCAAAGCATTCATAAAATGCATTTCTCAAGACAGCAGATTCTTACTAAATGGGTTCCTGGGTCTTAAGATGTCCAGGTAATCCACAATTTCCATAAGTAACTAAAACGAAATAAATAAAAATATCTTAGTCCAAAATACCATATATTAAAAGATTATCTACAGTTCACCCATTAATCTCAAAAATCTATACACCTCATCTCTGGCACTTTCAAGAAGTTAGGACACTTAACCCTCAAAGATATTCGTTCCATTTCCCTTTTGCATTATTTTCTTCTATGGTTGTAATTCCCAAGCAGCCAGATATTAATAATTTAATATCGATTTTTGAAACCTTTTCACCCTAGAAAGGGAGAAAAAGAGACCTGATAAACATGGAGTGACACTCTTCATTTTGGCCCAAAGGCTCTGAGGTGGAACAGCGCTCCAAGGAAGCGCTCTCAGCCCGCCGGGCACAGCAGTCAGAGGCTGTCTACTGAACTCGCCACACTTCTTTGTTGGTAGTTTGCAAAATCTAGGAGAAGAACCCCAGGGTTGCGGCTGGATGGGAACTGGTTAACAGAAAAGGGAAGGCGAGGATCCCTTCCACAAATGATAAATCAAACACACTACAGTGTGACTCCTTCCCCCGCTGCACCAAGGGCGACACGCAGGATGGGGTCGGTTCGCAGCCGCGAACTCCTCCGGAGCACGGGCGCGGGGCAGAGGTGCTGGCAGGGCAGCCTGAGTCCAGCTGGGCCTGCAGACAAAAGGGTCAGAGTCCGGTGCCCGGGTCGCCGAGGCTGGCCGCCCAGCAGAGGCCGTGCCCCGCACCGTGGTCCCCCGCCCCACACGCCCGCCGCCGCCTGCCCCGCCCCGCCCCTAGGGTGTGTCCGCGGGAGAGTGCGGGGTCCTCGGAGCCCCCGTGAGGGCCGCGGCCAATGTCCAGCACGGCGCCCCCAACCCTCCAGGCCCGCGGAGCGGGGCGCACCTGAGCGGGGATGGCCCCGAGGGGAAGCGGGTCTCCGCCAGCCCCGTTGCAGCCACGCGCTGCCGACCGAGGGAAAGCCTCGATCCCCCCGCCGCTGCCCCTGGGCACCGCGGCCATGCCACCGCGGCCCCTTGGTACCTGGGCCCTGCCACCGCCGCCGCCTCAGGCACTGGCTGCGGGAGATTCTGCCGATTGCAGCGCTTCCGGATCCGGCTGCAGCCACCTCCTCTGCTGGCCTGGGGTGCGTTCCCAGCTGCAGATCCGCCTCTTGGCTCCCGGCCAGCTCCAGCTGCCCCAGCAGCCCGGGCCTTGCAGCTCCCCACCCCTACAGGCCAGCGTCCGCCACCGCTGCCATCAGGGCATTGACTGTCTGGGGCAGCCTGGACCTGCCGGCTCCGCCCCGCCGCTGAAGCTCCGCCCCAGGCCCCGCCCGCCCTCGAGGCCCCGCCTTAGCCGTCCAACCTGCCTCTCCCGCCCGACCGCCTCCACCCGCCCGACCAGGCCATGCCCCTGGCTTTGGCCCTTCTTCACTCGCTGGCGGGCGCCCTGCCCCGTGACCCTCCTAGCTTCGCTCTACCGGGCAGGTCTGGTTGGGCTGCACAGGCCCCGCCTTCGCCGTCTAACCTGCCTCACCCGCCCGACCAGGCCACGCCCCTGGCGTCGGCCCTTCTTCACTCGCTGGCGAGCGCCCCGCCCCCGTGGCCCTGCTAGCTTCCCTTGCCCTGGCAGTTCCCTTGGGCTGCTCAGGCCCCGCCCCTAAGGCCTTTCCCCGCTTCCCTGGCGGCCAGTGCCCGGGCATCCATAACAGCTTGGGACCCGCTGCCGCTCTTCGGGGGCGCCTTTCGGGGCGGGCGTCAGGTCTCCGCCTTTCTACGGGGGCGGGGGCCGGAGGACAGGGCGGTGGTGCGTTCTCGCCACCTGAGCGCTTGGTAGTCGCAGCCTCCCTCGGCCATGAGCCTGCCTTTGTCCTGCGGGCAGCCTCCCTCCCTCGCTGGGCGCCTCCGAGGCCACTGGGTTGGCAGCCCCGCGCAGGCCTGGTCGCCGTTCTCTCCACTGAATTGCGGGGATGCTTTCCCAGACCAGAACTCCATGAGGGATGGGCAGAGTGGGGGACGTTGCAGGGCCGCCGCAGCCCGCCCATTCAGGACGCTCCGCTGTAGCGCCGCCGGCCACCTCGCTGTGTGCAGGGCGCCCGCTGTTGGCTCGCCCTGCGCCCTCCCGAGGTCTAGATCCCGGGTTTCTCCTGGGAAAATAGGTGTGTGTCAACCGACGGAGTGGGAAACCTAGTGCATTTATTATTTTGGTTGTTTTGGCTAAAATGCAAAGTTCTCCTCTTTTCTGGTATGTTTCCCAAAATGCCAAGCCAATCTCCCTGGTTTTAGGAATTTCAAAGTACAATACGTAAGTAGAAACTCAACCAAATAGACCTGCTTGTGCTTACTCTCCCATATTGCTTATTTATGACATAAGGCTTAATGTTTAGCTTTGACTTATGTACCCTTAATTTGGTGGATCTTTTTCCAGAACACAACCAAAATGACAGTAAAGTTCAGTTTTTCCATAATTAGATGAAAGTTGATTTTATGAAACTATGAATTATGATTTAAACAGCTTATTTGTTTTAATAGTTTTACTGGCACATTATAGTTGTACATAATGGGGGATTTGTTGTAACATATTCATACATGAACACAATGTAACAATTTGGCCAGTAGCATTAACCAGTATTTGTCTTTTTTATCGCTTGCTCCCTCCCCCTGATCCCTCTCCTCAACTGATATCTTATCTCGATTTATAGATTTACATGAGATTCCCCCCAACACACCTTTATTTTTCTTTTTCCTCTCTAGCTTTCACATATCTGAGAAAACATACCACCTTTGACCTTCTGAGTTTGGCTTATTTCACTTAACCTAAGTTCTCAAGTTCTATTCATTTTCTTATGCATACCACAATTTCATTTTTCTTCCTGGCTTAATAAAACTCCTTTGTGTATACATACCACATTTTCTTTATCCATTCATTCACTGATGGATGCCTTGGCTGGTTCCATTGTTTGGCAATTGTGAATTTAGCAGTTATAAAATGGGTATTTATCTGTAGCTGTAGTATGACTAATTCTTAAGGATAAATACTATGCAGTGGTTTAGCTGGGTCATATGGTGGTTCCATGCCAAGTCTTTTGAGGAACCTTCATACTAATTTTCCATATTGGTTGTACTAATTTACAAGCCCATCAACAGTATAAAAGTGTTCATTTTTCTCCACATCTTGTCCACCATTTATTATTGTTTTTATTCTTAATGGCTGATGTTCTAACTGGAGTAAAGTGAAATTTCAATGTAGTTTTGCTTGCTTAAGCAGTTTTTAAAAATATATTATTTGTTCTAATTAGTTATATCTGATAGCAGGATGCATTTTGGCATCTCATAGGTAAATGGAGCAGTTTTGATCATGACTTAGTTTACCATGCAACACTGATTGACTCTAGTTTCACAGTTGTCATTTTATGTTTACTGAAAATTTTAAATGAGAAAAATGTATATCACATTTCATTTCCATTAAGCCACTTGCTAGTGTGATAATTAAAATAGTTTCTACCTAACAGGGAAATTCCAGAAACTTGGTTTGGTGCCCCTTTCTAATGATAACTATCACCCTGCATGGAATACAATTTATAGTAACATCAGCTACATCTAAGCAGTTAATAATCTTCAGCCCATCTAGAATTTTATTTTTTTTACTTTTAATAAATTTTATTTCAGGGCTGGGGTTGTGGCTCAATAGTAGAGCACTCACCTCGAATGTGTGAAGCCCTGGGTCCCATCCTCAGCACCACATAAAAATAAAGGCATTGTGTTGTGTCCATCTACACCTAAAAAATAAATATTTTTTTAAAAAATAAATAAAATTTATTTCATATACAAATAAAGTTTATTTCATTTTTTATTGCTTTTTGCTTTCCTCAATAGAAAAGTTTTAATAATAACAATTTTATAATACTTCTTTTTGTTAATTACCTGTATGCTAAAAATAGCATGAGCAGAGTTCTTAGTCCTGCTACTATTCACATTGTTTAATCAGTTTCTTAGCCATCATTTTCTCCAAAAGTAGGTACTGGCATTTTCTGAAAAATGCCTTTTTTTTTCCATATGGCTTTCCTTATTTTTCTTTATAAGATTTCCTAAAATTATCTTCACAACTGCATAAAATTGAAGTTATTGACACCTTCAATTACTGCTTCTCTATAGAATCTTAAATCAAAAATTTTCTCTGTTTGTAGGACGGCATCTACTACGTTCAAGCAAACTCTGCTTAATGTATTCTCAATTCTGGTTTCTTCAAATGTTCAGCTTAAATCTTTCCCTAGAAATTGTCTTTTTAAAATCCACTTAGAGCTACACACATCAACATATATTTTTACAAGAGGAAGCTCAACATATATTTTAAGTTTGTTGCTTTGATGATCTTAAGCAAATTTGTAGACTGCACAGATTGACATCTCAATTTTAGCACATTTGTGTACAAAATATAGTTTGTTGTTGTTGTTGTGGTACTAGGGATGGAAGCTGTGGCCTCCTGTGTACTAGCACTCATCCTACCACTAAGCCACATCCCCAGCCCCAAATATAGTTTTATCCAATTAGAAGCTCCATCAAAAGATTCTCCCCACAAGTTCAAGTATCCCAAAGCACAATTAAACATTTCAAAATTAGTTTTTTTATAAAGTTTATGCTCTTTTCATAGAGTACATTGATTTTCTTTTTGGTCATTATAAGACTTTAAAGCTGCTGAAGGTGAATAATCTGATTTTAGAGTGCCAATAATTTTGAATGAAATGCATGAAAATGTAGAGGTTTTATGTCAGTCCTCCGGTTTAACTAGTAGGTCCATAGGTTTATTCACAACAGAGTGCTTTAAGGAGCTTTCCCAGCAGGCTTTCCAACTGGGCCACAGTGTACAAAAGCATTCAGCATACTTGCTTTCTCCTCCGCTGTAGGCAAAACCATCTCTATTTCACATGTTCCAGACAAACCTCATGAGATTTTCCACATGTACCAGTGGGTCTGAGAAGTAGCAGCCCGGTAGGGCTCTTGTGTGTGGAAAGTGGCAGCAGCAGGCCACAGCATTCTAGGCACAAGGCTGACACACAGAGTCACAGCAGCGTCAGAGGCCTCCCAAGCTTCTCTGATTATGACCAGGCCCAGGACTGCTTGGAGGTGCACATGTACCACCTCTCATATCAAGTCATATTTAAGTCATATTTACTTACTTCTTTTCAGATAGCACCCTGTACAGTATTCTAGTCACTTTGAATCTGGAAAGGTTCAGGAAAAAAGTTATCACCGGCCATCTTTCATATTTCCCCACAAATTTAAATTCTGTCCTCTCACACACTATTAAACATGGCAAACGCTGGAACTAAGACAATGAAGGTCTATCAAACTCATCCCAAATGATTTTAATGCTAATATTAATAAGGCCTTATCTACACAAACACGTGCATTTGAAAGAAAATTGACCACAACACTCGGAGCAACCAAAAGATCTTTATTGCAGCAGTGCAACAAAGAGAAAGAAAAGAAGGAAAGAGAGAGAAAGAAGGGAAGAGATGAACAGGGAGGAGAGCAAGAGCGAGAGAGAGAGACAGAGAGCACGTGCAAGAAAGAGAGAGAGAGCAAGAGAAAGAGGTGCCTGGCAGGAGGGAGTTTTTATAGCCCAAATCTAATGGGGCCTCTGGGTCTGCAAGCTGCCTTGTTGGCCCAAGGGGTGTTAAGTGCTCAGCCTTGAGCGGGACTTGACACAAACAGGTGATAAAGGACCAGATAGAGGGGGGTTTGAGTGCCTGGGCTATCTTGCAGCCAACATCTGTTCAGCCTGCCCTGCAGACAACACAGTTCAGCCTGCTCTGCACCCAACAGTTAGTTATGTTGATTGGTCTTGAGGGAGACCTAGACCATGCAAAAGATTTGATTGGCATGATAAGTGTATTGATAGGGATAGCCAGCTGTGTTGCTCTCTTAAATACTCTTTTAAAACAAACCTTATTTAAATTTCACATTTAAAAAAATTAGGTGCCAGCTTTATTCAGTGCTATTCTTGAAAGCATGTCTTAAAATAGTCTTTACTTATAAAATGTGAAAGAAAAAAGCCTCTCCTTCAAAAATTAAAAGAACGCCAAAATATGATTCATTTTGCAGAATTACCAGCTAAGCAAGATGAAGACTTGCTAGCTATGATTATCAAGTAGCTGATTACAATGCTTTACCATCAACCAAAGGTCTACCCCGCCCCCTTTCAGAAGCAGTGCAGAGTGGCCCCAAAAGGTCATCCCAGGGACAGGGAGAGGTCCAGCCAGCCCACATCCCAGGGGGCAGTGGGTCCTGGGATGATTCCAGCCTCCACCACCATGAGCAACAACTTTATGAAGAACCCCAAGAGAGATCAGAGAAAAAATTGTCCAGCTGAGCCCCGGGAACCCCAGAAATATAGGGGCTGACAAGGCCAGTGGTGTTTTGAGGTTCTGGGGCGGGGCTTGTGAAATAGTAGTAAGTAATTTAAACACTGTCAGATGGAAACAATAAACAGCTTCACGGTCCATACATAGGCTGAGCATCCTGAATCCAGAAATCTGAAATCCAAAATGTTCCACATATGAAATTTTTTAGTGTTCCCATGACACTACAACTGTAAACTTCCATGCCCAGCCTCACAAAATGGTCACACAAGAGTCCCACTGCATTTATTGTTGCAATCTCAAAAAATAATAAAACATTTATTTCCAACCAAATTAGGTACATTAAAAGCCTAGAGTAAATGGAAAGGGAGGGAATCAAGTTTATGCTTAGAGACCTACAATCTAAAATAAAGAAGGAAGCCAGGGACAGGAAACACACCTGTAATCCCAGTGGCTCAGGAGGCTTGAGGCAGGAGGATTGTAAGTTCAAAGCCAGCCTCAACAACTTAGTGAGGCTCTAAGAAACTCAGTGAGATCCCCAGTACCATGAAAGAAAGAAAGAAAGAAAGAAAGAAAGAAAGAAAGAAAGAAAGAAAGAAAGAAAGAAAGAAAGAAGCAATCATTTTGTCTAAGAGAACACAGGAAATAATAGTAATAAAAAAGGAGCTATGTTGTACATCCTTCAGGAGGGAGTATGTCTTTGAATTTACTTTAAGGTGAAATCATATTTGAATGTTAGGAGCTTCATGGTTTGAGGACAGTGTAGAGTCACCACAGATAACTGCACAGGCTGAGTACTGCACAACTTCAGGTGACATTATTCAAATGGATTGTGATGCACTTCTCAAGGATTAGAGGGCATCAGGTTGGGAACATAGTTAGAGGTTATATTGAGTATGGGTAACAAAGCCCCCAAACAATGGTTTGATCACGAGGGCGTGTTTCTCTTGGGCAACAAGAAGTTAGGGAGGCCTAGTTTATATGGTGTACAAAGCCATCAAAAACCACCCTGATGTCTCTCTTCTGCCATTCTATGTAGCTCAGCATGGTGGAACAGAAATAGGGAAGCGGAGAGCCAGAGGAAGCCAGGCTGGGGACTGCCCAGGGAAGGACAGTGGGAGGCCGAGGAACCGGATTGTGGTGGGTGCATGCATATGATTCCCCAAATTGTCCATCCTGAAGTGCATCCTGGGGAAGGAGTGCCAGACAGCCAGGCAGGGCTCTGCTAGTGAGACAGGCGGTAGGACAGGTAGCAAGGTTCCTTTTGGACTTTCAGATACTGGGGGAAAATTCTACCTGAGAAAATCAATGATCTCAAAGAGGTAAATGAATATTACTTCTTTTTGGCCTATGACAAGAATGTTTGCCTTTAATTTGAGATTCGTTAAGTAATTCTGTTTTGCTCATTGAAAAATTCTAAACACTAGGGGTTGGGGATGCAGCTCAGTGGTAGAGCACTTGCCTAGCACATGTGATCCTCTGCACCTCATTAAAATATATATAAATGTGTATGTATGAATGTGTGTGTGTGTGTGTGTGTATATATATATATATATATATATATATATATATATATATATATATATATACACAAATAAAATAAAGTGAAAAAAAAATCTAAACTTTAAGGATAAAATTTTTGGGCTGAAATGAAACTATTTCTGTCACAATGATTTTGTTTCTCAAGCTAGAGCCTAGATTTCCACATGTGGGCTTCATTTCTCACATTGGTCTAGGTTAATTTTACCCCAATAAATTTTCTCACTCCTCTAAGCCAAGGAGAAAAAACAATTCTCAAGAAAAATGAGAAATTAACAATAAATCAATAAAGACATCTTAACGATAAAAGCAAAATTTTGTAGAAAAATAGATGGTGATTTGATGACTGAAGAATTTTTTTAAAAATGTATTTTAATGAAAATGTATGTGTGTAAATTTAAGCTAAATATTTTAGTGTCACATGATAATTAGGATAGCTCGCTGATTGAAAATGGAAACCATTTGTCTCAAATGAATACTGACAGTTGTTGAAAGTGACAGCTGAATTGGAAGCACCACCTCCTACTTAAATTGGGGCACATTTAGGAATATATGCCCTTATCAGACTGGGGATAGCAAGAGCCATAACAATCTCTCTAGGGGAAGTAGTATTTATTGCATATTTCAATTTCCCCCTACTAATATTTGAAGGGATTAAATAAGTGAAATCCAGAACTAATGCTATTTATGTAAATAAACTTTAAGGAATCAGTAAAACAAGTCAGTCCTTATTCAGATATTACAAATAAGAAAATAAAAATGACTGTAACAGACTTACAGACCAGCATCACAGCTGCAGTGGTGGAAGATAAGACAATGCTCTAGGAACCAGTAACATAAATTTGATTTTTCTTGTGTGGACCTTATTTTATTTAATACTAACTATTAAATTAAATAGTAATTGTTTCTTTCATCATCACTGTGGGTGATCATCGTTTAGAGTAGGGGATACGGATTTATTATTGCTTGAGTTCAGACCTGGTGAACATAAAATGACACATTTCTCAGAGGGGGAATCCTTCCTCATGAGAGCTTTTAAAGCTCCAACCTGAAGATTCTGTATACTTGACTAAGGAAGGCCAAGGCATTCCATGGAAGATGGAACCTTCTGGAATAAAGAAGAACCAGGCCCACAGAGTCGGCAGCAGAAGAGCTGCGGGGCCCCTGCAGCAGCCCCGCTCTGGTTTGGCTCCGCTGAGGCAGGAGGCTTTTGTGTCTCAAGCCAGAGCCTAGGGCTGGAGATGTGGCTCAAGCAGTAGCACACTCACCTGGCAGGCGTGCGGCCCCAGGTTCAATCCTCAGCACCACATACAAACAAAGATGTTGTGTCCACCAATAACTAAAAATAAATAAATAAATATTTAAAAAATTTAAAAAATAAAAGAAAAGAAAGATGGACCGAATGGATCCTTCAATTAATTAAAAAAAAAAAAAAAGCCAGAGCCTAGATTTCCACTCATGGGCTCCATTTCTCACATTGGTCTAGGTGAATTTTACCCCAATAGATTTTCTCACTCCTCTAAGCCAAGGAGAAAAAAAAATTCTCAAGAAAAAGGAGAAATCAGATAACAATACAATGGAGGAAATATTACCTGCAGAATTGGCTGCCTGTCCCTGAGAAATTGAAGATGGTTTGAAGCCTGCGAGCTCTTACACTGATAAAACGATACTGTAAATTTTAATTTATTTAAAGATAAAAATACACTAAGTATAATTTTTGAATAGGAGAAATTAATTACAAATTTTCAAAGTATAAAAATAATCTTTTCTATTAATATTATTCTCTAATGCATTTTTCTGAAAATGATGAATGCAATATTACCTCCTTTTGACTCATTGAATAGAAAAAGATCATTAAAATGTTGGTACAGAATCTCTTTGTATATAGCAGTTTGTAAAGAAGTCTGTGGTAAAGTGGAGTTTTTGAAAGAGGACTCATTTTTTGTACCAGCTTTTGGTGGAGGATTAGATTTTTGGACTCTGTGGCTGCATTGAATCCCTTAACCTGAAGCTTAGTGGCTGAAAACAACCCTTACCTATACTTCTCCACCATGTGGAGGATTAGATTTTTGGACTCTGTGGCTGCATTGAATCCCTTAACCTGAAGCTTAGTGGCTGAAAACAACCCTTACCTATACTTCTCCACCATGCTGTGTTCAACTGGTTGCTCTGATGCCTATTGGGCCGCCTCATGCAGCTGCCCTGAGGTGGGGGGAGGTCACTGCATGTGTAGTCTAGCAGCTGAGAGACCCTAAAATTCGGTACTGGGTCTTCTTCTCTTCCTGGGGGTCCAGAGTTCCTCAAGGGCTGGGGGCAATGGAGGAGGAGGTTGTGAAAAGCTGTGAAAGCTGGTGAGGTCTATATTCTGAAATTGCCCCACATAGCTTCCTGTCACATCTTATAAAAGTCAAGGCATTTGACCAGGACAGCTCAGCATCAGAGGTGGGGGCAAATCATTGGCATAAGGTTCACAAAATTACAGCTATGTTTTTTAAAGACCACAAATGGAAACCTTTGAAAACTTGATATTTCATATTAATTCCCCACCAGAGAAAAACAAAAAGCACACATATACCAGTTCTCTGTCCATTTTAAAGAAAGCTGATCTTCTGTGTTACCTTAGAATCAGGATGGTCTGATTCAAACAGCTTCCATTTTTATGGATTTAATTCTACGTACTCTTTAACATGAATAAACAGGAAAACCACAAGAAAAAACATATGTCCATCTGTACCTTTTTCAGTGTTAGTTCTGTACTTATTAAAAATTGTATTTTTATTCAATATAACATGATTTTTACAGAAGTTAAGGCTGAGAAACTTGAAATATAGTAGTTCAACAGAAACTTATAACTTTTGGAAAATATTTTGTTTGACCTCAAATGGAACATTACTCATATGAATGAATACATAACAAGATGATAGTACTTTTCAAGTTTTATAAAAAGCTTTTTTATTTCAATTAATTTGTCATTCTGTCTCTGATTACATCTTTCAATCTGAGGAGGCTAAAAGCAAATAGTTTATAATCTTCTGCAATTATGGGTAGAAGGAGCTTCCCTCAAAGAAGAAAGCAAATATATTTTTGCTTAATTAATGTGCTTTAAAAATATGTTAAAGCATATGAGCATTTTGCAAAAATAATTTAATAATTACTATAATTTAATAATTGGCATCAGTTAAATCTTCTCAAGATTCATTTCTTATTTGATAGAATTTTTGTAGTGAATTGATTTTATAATCCCTCTTAGTTTAATTGGGCTAACTTTAAAATGAAATCAATGAAGAATATTTTATTACTTTTATTTTTTATGTGCATTCATTATTTGCTTCCAGAAGAATTTAGAAATACCAATTACATAAGTGTCTAGCACTTCAGTCTATAATTTGTGATGGATTAGAAAAAAGCAGGACTTTTGGATATGTACACAAGTTACATAAAAGAAACCCTGGCACAGTTCCTGAACTTCAGGAAAACCAAGGTGCTGCCATTGGATGCCACACAGGAACCTGTAGAGAGAAATATCATAATCAAAATATGCTCAGATGGGAGCAGGGACAGTCATGGTAAAGTCCATTGTAGGGGGTTATATCAGGAGCTCACTTATCACACACTAAAGTAAATGAAGGAAAGTCCCAGTTCAAGCAAGATTATAGAACTAAACCCCACCTTGGGGGTGACTCTCCGGGAGAATCTTTGTTCAATTGTATTTTGCCACACTGTTGCTGGCCTTTGAAGATGGAGAGGACCATAAGTAGGGATTGGAGAATGACTGCCAGGAGCCAAGAGTGACTGCTGCCCAAATACCCAGGAGGACACGGGAACCTTAGTCTGCAACTTCAAGGAGCTGTATTCCCCCAGTCACAAGAATGGGCCTGGAAGAGGACCTGATGTTTCTGAGGGAAACAGGCCAGCAGGACCTCAGTTGGTCCTGCTTTGACTCCTTAAGCTGGGAACTCGATTGAGTCCTGCTAGACGTCTGGTGCACAGAAACTGGGAGGTAGCAAGTGCGTCCTTTTTTAAGTTTCTAAGTTTGTGATCATAGGTATGGAAGCAACAGAACACTGATATAAATTCTGGTACCAGCCATGCTACAATAACAAAACCTCAAATATGTGCAAAGTGTTTTGGAATCTGCTGGTAAACTAAGCTGCTGGAATTTTGAGAAGAATGATAATAATTGTAAATGCCTAGATTGCTTTGAAAACTGCTATAATTATGGACCCCAAAAGGACTGCAAGGGAGTTCTCAGAAGAAAAAATCCTCATGTTATTGAAACTGCAGGAAGGGAGACCCTTGTTCCACAGTGGCCAGAAGCTTAGGAAAATGGTTCCCTCCCTTTAGGAGGTTGGACCTGTCAATGGTGAGTTTACAAGTTGGGTTGAGGAGATGTCTAAGCAAAGTGTTGAAGTGAAAGCTGGTTCTTCTTTATGTTTATAGTAAAATTTGGGGGTGGGGAGAGAGAGGGAGAAACTGAGGAAAGAGCTGTCGATATGGGAAATCCTCATCCTCTACAGATGGCAAAAGGTGCTAAAAATAATAGATTGCTGCTCTGGAGGTTAGCACAAAGAGCTGAATGGGTACAGCAGTACAGCCCTTTGCTGCAATCTCAGGAAGATTGAAAGGTCCCAGCATTCAACACCAGGGGTTCAAGTTATGCCAGTGGGTCTTCTCAGTCCTTTTAGAGAGCCACCAGGGAGCTTCTTGGAATTATCCTTCAGCCACCCCAGAAGAAGCTGAAAATGGAAAAGGAACGACCTCAGCAAGATGTGAGCACATGTTCTGTCTCATGAGGCATCCAAGGGGCCCACAAGGAACTGGGCTGTCTCATCAGCAGGAGAGCTGCCTGTGGGAACTGACAGGGACAGACCACAGGACAGGGGGAGATGCTCAGAACTATCAAGATCTCTGGCAGGAGGGCACTGGGCAAGCCACACGGCTACTAACAAAAGTTCCCTTCCATGCAGAAGCAAGAAGACACAGTGAAGCTCCCAGAGGGCAGAGATAATCCAGATAGGATTTTCCCTGCCTGGGGACCTAACATAGAGGAATTCCCCCATTGGATTCAATTTTCCCCATGTTTAAAGAAGAATGCCAGTAACTGTCACTTTTCAATCCCCATGTAACAAATTAGCACAAAGGTAGTGACTTAAAACAGCACAAATTTTTTGGAACCTGTTGAGAGCCACAGCCACAGTCAGAATGATGCCTGGCATATTGCCAGAGGGAATGGTTGAAAGGTGACACCAGTGAACCGTTGAGATGATGATTTGAGTTAAGCTGTATATAATTGCTGTGGTGCTAGATTGATTGAATTGTATATGGACCCTGTTGGGGGGGGGATAGGGCGGCTCCGGGGAATCTGCCTCAGGCACCTGATACTTTGTAGTCATGTTGCAGGGCTCTTCTTTTGGAATTGCTTTCAGAGTTTATTGGAAATTCTTGAATGGTGACAAGTCTTGTTCTCTAAAGATTAATTAATTTTCAGCAGTAACTAAATTTCCAAAAAGCAAAGTATGGTATATAAATTTGGGCTCAAAATTAGACAAAGGTTGTGAAAGGACTAGAAATCAAGTAGACAAAATTTCCCATATGGCTTTTAACTGACTGTAAAGAAAACTCAAGAATAACGTTTAGAATAGTTGAAATCAGTTGTAACTTCCCATATTAACTTTGCTTTTATAATTAGTTTGACATTATCTTAAAATCTAAGTACTTTCATATCATTTCAAACATTTTAGCAGATAACACTAACTTGAATCAGTTACTCTTAGGTTCTTTACCTACATTCATTGTATTCAAATAATAATAATAATGATAATAATAATAATAATAATAATAATAATAATAATAATAAATGTGTTAGGCACCATTCTGCTTCAAAGGTGTTTCTATCAAAATTTGTGTGAAATTACAGAAGGAAAGTAAGATTTTACCTTGTAGGTTGAGTTCTGTTGCCTATTATAATAAGTAATTCAGCCTCAGGTGATTCTGTGCAGAGTTCTGTATTTGCTGTCATTCTAAATTTTTATTAATATTGTCAGAGAAGCTGACAGGTAAGGGGTAAGTTTCATGAGTTACACTTAGACCTAAAGACCTTGAGCTTTACTGAAATTGTTTAGTAGCAATGAATCACAGCCCTGCATCACCTGAGTCCTCTTCCCATAACCAGAACACTGCTGCTGACTGTATAGATTTCCATATAGGCTGCAACCAAGAGCAATCATTATTCTCCTTACTACAAACAGTAACTCTAGAGTTAAAATGTTGACTTTCAAGAGAATGTATGTGAGGCCAGAGACCTACCAGGTGACCCGATGATAGTGTACCACTCCAAACCAAAAATTTCACAGTAGGAAAAATGTGGCAGATTCCTAGAGTACAAAGTTGGAAGACATCAAATCCAACATGGTTTTTTTCTTCTGTTGATAAACTTACAGATTTCTTCTTTAAGAAAAATTCTGAAGAAAGGAATTACCTTATTTTCATAGTCAATGTGTAACTGATTATGTTTTTCTGCCTCTTCTGTTAGTTTAGGAATGAACTTCAACCTTGATTTCTGTTTATCCTTCTCTTTACAACAAATGCTATCAGAGCAGTCAGTTACTTTTATGTTCATGGAGCATGGCACAGAGAAGGTCATGAAGAAATTTTTTTGTTGGAACAAAGAAAAGAAATAAATTATCTTACTGGATTTTGCAAGCTTAAAAATAGTTTTGGAGTCAAACTTTCTGTATTAAGATTTTATTTATTTTTATGATGTTGGTGAATAAAAAAATTATTTCCTCCCATTGAACATTAATTCCCTTAACTATAATGCTGGGGTATAATTTGACCAATCCAAAAACACTGTTGTAAAGATTAAATGAGATAATACAAATAAAGTTGATAATATAATAAGTAGGTATTATATAGAGTTCTAACTGTAAATAGCTTTATACCGTTTAGCTTTCATTACTTGAAAGGGATGTCATGAATCTTTTAAAGAATCTAATGGAATCCCCTCATCATCCCCTCATCATTCCATAGCTTTAGCAAGCTCTTCAAACTATCTAAGCATAATTCACAATAGCTAAATTGTGGAACCAACCCAGATGCCCTTCAGTAGATGAATGGGTAGGGAAATTTTGGTATATAAGCACATTGGAATATTACTCAGCAATAAAAAGGAATAAAATCATGGCATTTGCTGGTAAATGAATGGAGTTGGAGAAAACAATGTTAAGTGAAGAAAGCCAATCCCTAAAAACCAAAGGGCAAGTATTTTCTTTGATATAGGATACTGACTCATAATGGTGATGGGTGGGTAGCATGGGAGGAATGGAGGAACTTTAAATAGGGCAAAAGGGAAGGAGGGAACGGGAGCGCATATGGGAGTAGGAAAGACTGTGGAATGATTTAGACATCATTACCCTAAGTTCATTTGTGAAGACACGAATGGTGTGAAAATACTTTGTGTACAATCATTAGTGAAATGAAGTCTACTTATTTCATAGGAACAGATTTTATTTAGGGGAGAACGACTTGCCAAAGATTGAATTCAGGGGCACTCTACCACTGAGCCACATCCTCAGCCCATTTTTGTATTTTATTTAGAGACAGGGTCTCACTGAGTTGCTTAGCACCTCGCTGTTGCTGAGGTTGTGTTTAAACTCAAGATTCTCCTGTCTCAGCCTCTGGAGCTGCTGGGATTATAGGTCTGTGCCACAGTGCCAAGCCCATTATATTTTTAACTAATATGAACCAATGGAATGGAGTGGAGTAGAGTGCAGTGGAGTGGAATAATAGAAGAATAGAGTCTATGCTTTGCATTTAGTGGGATAAATAAAGGTAAACATTTTGTGCAACTTGCCTTAAGGTGTATGTGCATAGTATGCTTTTGTGCCTATATATGTATGTTAGGTTCAAACATATCTTGCTTGATCAAGATGGGTCACACAGAGCATCCTGCAGATTTCTATGCCTTATCATTTTCATCACACTTGCTGTTCTTAGTTTCACCTTGTTTGCTTTATTTCCCAACATCTAAACACAACAGCTACATTTGCAATACAACTGACCACAGAGATCACACTCATTTAAAAAAACAGATTAAATCAACCAAGTGATCACATTATTAAGTGATCACAATAATTGTATGCTAGATTCACAGAAAACACAAAAGGTCATGTTCAGAAGGCAAGATGCATCAAATTTTGAGTGTTCCACATAGATGACCAATATTCCAGAGTTTCTTAGACTATGGCCCTGGGAGCATGCTATACACAAAGCAGGAAAATGAAGTTGCACTCTTCTAGATGATGTCAGAAATAGTTCTAAGTCAAACTTTGTATCAGAGCATGATGCCTTACAGTAAAATTATAATGAATAAATATTCTAGATTTTTGTAAATAAGATGCTTTAAGCCAATTTATCCACTTTCTTAACTTGAAACTAGAATCAGAACGTGAATCAAATATGTTACGTGGTTTTCCTTACAAAACATAATTCCACAACTATATATAAAATGTTTTTTTGTTCGAATGATATATAGTAAAGACTGTTCACAAAAAAACTAAAATCCCTGCAGATGATGGAGACACCTTTGAAATTCTCCATTCCAAGGACCATTAATCTAATTTTCTTCTATTTCTTCTTGAATTAATATCTCTTCAAAAAGGTTAGTTTCTTATTGAGTCTCTGAAATGCAGTGTAGCTGTTCTCCCTCATTGTTAATGTCTTGTTTATTAAACATTTTCAAGAATTAATCTAATTAACATTGAGTTTACTTTTTAAGACTTGTATTGTTTCACAAAGAAAAGACATAAAATTATTTGAGGGAAAAATGCAAGCATTTATTGTTTTTACCTGGTGCATTTTTACTGTTTGCCACATTAGTGATTTAATTTACACTGAACAAACACAACTCTCTCCAATACAGTTTTATTTAATGCATTTAAATTTGTATTTGGCAACATTGTACTATATTTAGGATGGAAACATTAGTTAAAAGAGCACATAAAGAAGGTATTTATTTTTTATATTCTATGAACTCAACATTAGAGATTTTAGGAAGATTTGCCAGAAGAATTCCAGAAGTTATAAGTCATTATTTATTTAATTGGTCTTCCAGAGAATGTTTGGAACTTTTCATGAATCTATATCTCATGTAGATGCTTGCCTTAAATATTGATTGGATGAAGAATTAAATAGTCAATGTGCTAGAAATTAAAAACATAACTAAACTTTTAACTTTAGCAATTCCTGGTCTGTTGACTAAGGATATATGGATGTTCTTTGAGGTAAAACATCTTTAATAAGCTTTAGAATATATATGTTTTTGAAGATTTGTAACTTCATATATATTATGTGAAGAGTTGAAATAAAGCAATTAACTATTCAAGCCAGATCAAGAATACCAGGAAACATGTCATTGGTGTAATAAATGATGCTCTGTGCATGCAAATTTAGGAGATAGAATTTACAGGCATAAAATAGAATTTGTAACAATGGCAACAGAAGCCAAACAACCAGAATATAGTCACATGATATGGTTCCTTAAAGAGCATTAGCTGAGCAGTCAGGAGGTCTTCATTTTATTTTCCTTGTTGTCATGACTATTCTTAGTTTGTTATCTTTTGTAAACTGAACATCTAATTATAAATGTGTGAAATAAATATAAAAGTAACATTTATATTTGTTGTGGGACAAAACACTGAAAAGGATTTGGTTTGGAAATAAGATACTAAAGTGGTTGCTTAAGTCACAAAGTTCATATTCAGGCAATTATGACTACCCTTTTAATTTCTGTAATAATAATTTTTTTCCAATAGCATAATTTTTTTTGTTCCCTCAAATGGTGACATTCTTGAGTAATTTTATAAGCACAGAATTTTTTTTAAAAAGTAAATGTTCTCCAGGAATGTTTAAAACTTTAAGTTTTTCATTTTAATGCTGCCATTCCTTCTCTCATAAGAACAGGACAAATTTCTAACTGCAAATTTAAAGAAAGAAGGATGGACAGACTCAGTCATTTTCATTTATAATCCTTTATATCCAGTCCCAGAATATAATTTGGAGTCCAAAATAAACAGTGAGGGCAGGGACCACATTTATCTTTCACTGATCAAGTTACCAGCCCCCAGTAAGATTTCAGTTAATATAGTTTGAGTAAGTAAAAGAACAAAACTAAATCCAATAAAATGAAACATGATAAAAAAACATTTGTGCTTTTAACATAGAAGAGCAAAGGCTTCTTACCAAGCATTTTTTCTCTTGAAATTTCCTATTACAAAATAGAATAAATTTCTAAGCAATTTTTAATTAATGTATTGTCCATGAATTTAGAAAAACTTGTGATTTTCAGAGTTAGGCTAATTTTCTCCACCAATAAGAAGAGGAGGAATTGATACAGTACATTATAATGTTTGATCCAAAAATATTGGATGACATTAGGCAAATAAAGATCCTAACATGCAAAAGAGTGCAGGTCCTGAGCAAACCCACACTCAGACAAACAGAAAAGTTATTTTTCATGTACTCAGAAGATGTCTTATCACTCATGGACTATCTTCTCTTTAGCTGTGGTTTTTAATTAATAGAAGCACAAAAGAAAGGCTATGCGGTGGGATGGCCAAGTTTTGCAGAACACTCTGGAGATGATGCACCTGCCTATACTATTTATCCCAGGGGCACCCAAATTTGGGTTGACACATTTTGAAGTCTGTGATAAACGTTTGCAAAATTAAACAATATTGACAGTGAAATGGGCTTTTTATTAAAGTTTTTTTTCAACTTTGATATCTCATTTTAAACAGAGGTTTTTAAATAGAATATTATTGAATAGTAAATTTTGCTGTTTCCAAGCTCAAATAATTTTAAACTTTAGAAAATTGGCAACAGAAACACCTTCTGAGATTGCATTAAAAAGAAGAAAATAGAAAACATTGCAAGTGCAAGAAGAAAACATTAGATTTGAAAGGATAAAAGAAATTGAAGTTAAAAAGTAAAGAACCAGGTTTTGTAAAGTTTTCAAGCTGCACTCAGAGCCTGAAATTTCTGTGGCAGTTAAGACAATTCCCGGAACTGCCTGTTAGATGTGTGTCGAAATCTTCCCCTGACCACGTAGTTACTAAATCACCCCTTCCCAGAGGCTGTGCAGCTCAGCACATACACTTCTCAGGGCTTCAACCAATCAGTTTAAATGTATGCCTATCTTAGTGCTGACCAATCACCCCCACCCGACCTGTTCCTGCCAATGAATGTGCTAATCATGTTTTAGAGTTGTTATTTGATTTTCCCGCAGTATATGATGATTTGCTAAAGGAGGCTATGACGTATGTAAAGCCCCTGCCCTCTCTAAAGAATGTATATAAACTCTGCTCAAGTGGCTCTTGGGGCTCTTTGTTCTCTGCTCTTCTTAAGTGAGCTCTGAGCCCCAGCATGCTGGGCCCCCAATGAATCCTTTGCTGTTGCATGAGATGGTCTCTTGGTGGTCTTTTCCTCCGACGCTCGCCCGACCTTGTCAGATTAAAGGAACAAATTTCAGTGTCTCTATTTACAACTGCCATTGATTGATGAATACAGAGAGTCTAGGAGTACTATGAATGTGGTTTCTTCCTCTTTTATTCATCCTTTGAAAGAATCCAGCTACCCTTGATACTTCTTTGAAAAATGTCATTCAACTATACCAAAGAAAAAAAGAAAAGAAATGAAAGGATGCTTTTTTTTAGAGAATGAAAATGGCCTTGGTTCTCAAAGACTCTTTCTTTTTCATTAATTTATTCAGACATGACCAAGTTATGATGGAAAGTCTTACAATTTATTGTATAAGTTGTGCACAAATGGAAGAAAAAAGCAAAATAACACTTATTCCAAAATAAACTCACTCTACTTAAGAAAATTGTTATTAACAAGTTATATTGAATTTTAAACAATAACTGATGTGCCTGAATTCATTTTAAAAGAGCTAAACATATGTTAAATTTTTCTATGAGTATGATTTAATTATTAAGATATCTACTTCAAAGTTCAGAGATGCATGAAAACGAATATATTTACTTTCTTAGACGTCTTTTTAAAGAGGGAGCCTGATACTTCTTCAAAATAGATAATCCAGGTTTCCTAAGAAAGTGGTGAATTGAAGTTTTTTCCCCAGGATTATTTACTGTAGGATTATTATGTAAGGGCTGTAGTTGTGGCTCAGTGGTAGTGTGCTTGCCTAGCATGCATGAGGCACTGGGTTTGATTCTCAGTACCACATACAAATAAATAAAATAAAGGTCCATCAACAACTAAAAAATTAAAAAATAAATAAAAAATATGGCCTGAGGCCTTGTTTAAAAAAAGGATTATTATGTAATTAAATTAATTTATCATGTAAAAGTTTTAAGTATAAATTCACATAATTTCTCTTGGTAAGTAAATAAGCAAATAAAAATATACAAAACATACCCCAAATCACCAGTGTATTTAGGGAATAGAGCAGAATCAAGATACCTTTGAGCTAATGTCATTATCATATTCTGTCATGCTTTAAATTAATAATTTTCCTTACACATTTACACATACATTCACACACATATGAACACACAACCGGTTCATACACTCACATGTATAGACTTTAACCCTTTTGCTTTACATTTAGACATTTATAGCTAAAACAAACCACTATGTGCCCTATATGACTAAATAAAACTTTAAAAACTCTCCTGTGGGGAATTGTTAATTTTTGTATATCATTGAAAAATTTATTTACTGCCTCCAATCAATTCTGTAGGAGAATCAAATGAGTATAAAGTCATCTCGAAGATTTAAAAGACTGCAAACAAGTTTGGAAGAAACACTGCATCCTGAATAGGAAAGATAACATATATGTAATAACGAAAATGATACACTTAGGCAAGGGAATTTGGAAAAAGTTGTAACAATGGAGAAAATAGACATTTAAACTCTGAGCTGGACCCTTGTATTTAGATTTTTCTTTTTAAAGTTACTCATATGTTAAATAAGGATAATAGTAACTACCACCCTGGTCATTGTGGAGATGATCAGGCATGTTAAATGACTAGCTCTGGAACAAGTATATTTATTAGAATTAGCAAATAAATGTTCATTATTATTAATGGAATTTGATGTTATGTTATTATTAATGAATTTGATGCAGAAGACAGGTGCTTCAATAAGGTCTTAGTTTCAACTTCTACTTGGTTGTGATCTTCTTCCCCAACACCCCTCTCACACTGAAGCTTACTTTACACTTGTCTCACGATCCTTTTCACCTGTTTGATTATTAATATTGTGCTACAAGTTGTTGAACTATGTGGGGCCAAGTATTATGATGAGCTGATGTGTGCATCTACAAAGCACGCTCTCTCCAACTACAATCTGGTTTCCATGATTTTATTCTGTTTTATTTTCATTAAATTTATTTTAACTGATACATAAAAACATGAAAATTACACATATTTTGGAGGCTATCATGTAATGTTTCTGTATATGTAAACATAACTTACTTATTTATCTACTTAACATACTGGGGATTGAACCCAGTATGTTAAGTACATAACATAACACTGAGCTACATCCCTACCATCTATTTCTCCCCTGCATCTTTTTTTTTGAGACAGTCTCACTAACTTTTTGAGGCTGGTCTTGAACTTAGGATCCTCCTGCCTCAGCCTTCTGAGCAGCAGGGATTACAGGTGTGTGCCATTGCACTCAGCTACATGTAAATACTCTCAATAATTCTGGACAGAGTTCTAAGGTTTTGCACTTTAACGATGATTCTGGTTCCTCTCATCATGCTTAGAGTACAAAGGTGCTACCATACTTACCACATTGCAAGATAGTCTATATTTCTTGAATTAAAATGACAACATAAAACATACTATTTAAATTGTAAACTTAATGATTGAAACAACCATTTTTCAAAGATGTTCACAGGGAGAAACTACAGAAAACTTTATAGGAAGAGAGTTTTCTCAAGTTCTAAAAATTATAAAAACGAAAAATGGTCAGGATAGAAAGAAAATAAATTTAGATTTGAGAAGACTTTGAGCCAAATGGAGCAGAATGGAAGGAATGTTCATGCATTAGTGCAGCCTGCATGCTTTTTTGAAACATAAACTTTAGATTAGATTAAAAATAAGTTCAAAAATATTAGTTGATATAAATGTTTATCTGAAAATGAACAAATGTACAAAGTTTTTAAGTAGAGTCTGTGAAATGATCATGATGTTTTTAGGACAGCTGTTCCTTACAGCCATATAAGGTAGTTGAGAGTAAAGAGAAATGTGGAAGACAGGTGCTTCAATAAGGTCTTAGTTTCAACTTCTATCTGTATGTTCAGTGAGATTGCCAGAATTTAAATGTAAGATATCCTTGCACATGCTTTCTATTGCTATGTTAAATCTCATGCTAACCCTGAGACAATTAAACAAGAGTATTTGTATATTTTACCCTCAAAATAAACTTGTTTATAGTTCCTTCTGCAAATTAAATATGTTAATATGATGCATTTTTCCTGATTTCAAGCATCTCCAAATTTCTGAGGTCTCTTACAACTTTCCTAACTGCATTGTATTGGGACTCATATTTAGCAAATATCACTGTTATTTTTACATATATAATAAAATTTCAATGAAATGCTTAAAACATGAAACTATTAACAACCCATGGATGGGGTGTGAAAAGTAAGCCAATTGCTTACCTTCCATAATAAAGTGAAAAAATAGAATGTAGCATTGCCTACTATATTTCATTTCTAGGGGGAGATAAAATGAGACTTGTCCCATATTATTTAGTAGTAACATCTAATTAGAGGATATAGCTGGCATAAAATAATTGAAGAGTAACTCTCACTAGTGATGTCTAAGATAAAGTGATTTAGTGTACTGCATCACTTAGAACCAATGAAGCAGAGTAAGCAATTGGCAGTAAAAGTTTTTAAAAAATAGAGAAATGGCAAAGCAAGGCAACTACCAT
The DNA here is from genome assembly GCF_048772815.1 of Callospermophilus lateralis. Classification (NCBI taxonomy): domain Eukaryota; kingdom Metazoa; phylum Chordata; class Mammalia; order Rodentia; family Sciuridae; genus Callospermophilus; species Callospermophilus lateralis. Next base: position 1,001,304 of record NW_027513711.1, read on the forward strand.
TAACATCAACAACAACAGAAAGTAATGATCTTATTATAGACATTGTATGCCATCTCCACTCTAATTTTCACAACTCTGGATTCACTTGCCAGATTTGTAATAATGTTTTCTTCTATCACATAATTTTATCTTTAATTCAAGTGTAAAATCAGAATACTGTTTAATACTGTTTAGATCTTTATTATAGGTTTCACACTTAAGTTACAGTGTTTCATATGCCCATGTGCAGTATTGATTAATACAGTTGCTTTCCTGTCCCTCCTTTTCTAATCTGAGATATAGTGATTCATTTACATATAAAAGTCTGAAGGTAAGCATCCATTAATTCATACTATGTATGTGGTAGAAAAGATTATTTCATATGTGGAAAACTCAATAGAAATCACAGAGAATTCAAAAGATCATTGTAATAAGGCCTTTTAGAAATAGATCTCAGTTTTTTGAACTGTGAGATCTGATTTAAAAATTCATGAGAATTACTTTCCTGTGAGAAGGCTCAGGGAATTATGAATATGACAGACAAAAGCAAAATAAAAATAGGAAACTCAAAAAATCTGGAATTCATTCATTATGTGGGTTTTATAGTTTATTATCACTGATTAAGATAAATCTTGGACATTTTTCTTCAGTCCAAAAACTGCAAAGGAGAAGTTTTAAACTACCTGTGTAAAATTGCTTTGGAACCATGTAATTGTAATTAGATAGATCAGGATCTATAAAAAGACAATCATATGCAGTAAATTCTGCGATATTTTCTAATTGAACACAGATTCTATTTTCAACTTTTCTAACAGTGTTTAATATTACAACAGTTTTTGTTTTAAACTTAAGAGCAATATTTAGAATGTGTGTTCTGCATTAATTTTTAATCATTGAATTTTCATGGACTTTCTGTTTTATTGCTTCATAAATAAATAACTTGTAAATTTGTCTAGTCAATTTTTGTTTCCACATAGAAAACTTGACCTTAAAAAGGAAGTTAATGTTCTAGATATATAATGAAAATATTTGTGAAAATGTAATTTATCATTAAGCATTATAATAGGGGATACATAAAAGAGAAGAACAGCCTCTTTTTTCAAATACAATACAACCGTTTTAGTTATAGCAATGATTGATTTTTTTAAAATAAAAGTAAGTCCAATTATTATTGCATATATTCATGTACATAATGTTTCTAATGAAAAGTAGGTTAAAAGAGTGGTCATAGTTACATGGTGAGTGGCACACACCTATAATCCCTAGCAACTTTGGAGGCTGAGCAAGAGGATTGCAAGTTCAGAGCCAGCCTAGGCAACTTAGCCTGGTCCTAATCAACTTAGTAAGACCTCTATATTATATAGGTGTGAGTGTGTAGTATAAGTGCCACAGTCAATCAACACCATCCAGTTCTATGAGTAGTAATGAAATAGGGCACCTCCGCACCTCCTGCTTGTATCATTATTAATTGTGCCAGTCTTTTCTAGAATTTTGGGCTTTATTTGAAAATAAATGTTACAGTATTCTGCTTTGCACAGTATGATGCAACTATATTTAAGAGTGAAATTTGATTCACTGTGTGACACTGGTTGAATTGTTGCCTTTCTCTTTGTAAGATTTTCTTCCTATTTTTAAGAGGTAAATTATATTTTTCTGCCCTATGCAACACATAATGTTGTTTGGAAGTTCAAATGAACCTTAAGTAAAGGTGCTTTGAAAAGTGCACTGTCTTAAAGAAAAACATCGCTGTGAAGAAATTTCTAAAGAAAACCTCAGGCCTGTGTTCTCATGATCTTAAGTTCCCTACCAGTGCTATGATGTGTACTCCAGTCTCTTTCTCAGAATTTGTCTAATATTTTATCTAGAATTGGTCAACATCCACTCTGATTTGTGCACAGTACAATTTTCATCAAATACCACAAGGCTATTATACTGCAATATAACTTCAAATAAGTATTTTGTACAGCAGAAACCTAGATAGAACTGGAAATTGAGTTCACCATTTCCACAAACCCTTAGACATCTGTCATGTGTCTGACATTGTGCTTGTCACAGGAATACAAAGAAGAGTCTGCCCTTCACGAGCTTTTTATCTAGTTGAAGAGAAGAGCAAATGAGCATATAATAATGTATTGTAAATATTATTACTCTTAAGTGGATAAATGAGATAAATGAGAAATGTTTACTCATTTTAACAGTTTGATTTTATTTGATTTTAGGAGTTACCATATGATTCATAAAAGGAAGTTACAACTAGTAGTATGATTCCATTCCAATTATTGATTTATGCCAATTTTTCAAATAAATGCTATTTTGAAGAGTAACGTTCCTATTGAATGTTACCCACTATAGTTTATTTAAGTTCTAAAAGAATAATTTTTTAATTTAATTCACTAGTCAATGTCTTTCTGGCAGTAAAATTTATGGGCTTCCCATTGAGCTAACCACTTATATTGAATTAAAGTAATATGTTTTGGTCTATACTGCAGTTTAAGATGGAAAGATTACGACAATGACCCAAAAAGTTTAATCAAGATTTTCATGTTTATAGAAATGCATACAGAATGTATAATGGATTTAATATAACTAAGTTATATAAAATATAATAAATAAACAGATGGCATTTATAACTAATTATGCATAATATTTAACCCATTTATTAATTCATTGTAAGACAATAAGGAATCCATCTATTTACAGATACTTAATAATTACAGTTGCCATCACTTTTGCTGGGAAGCCTTATAGGAATCCAAAGTTAAGACATCAATTTTTTGGATTATTCTATAATAAATAGTAATTGAGAAATTATTCTATAATAAATAGTAATTATTTATTATTATTATTATTCTATAATAAATAGTAATTGAGAAATTAAGGGAAAAAATGGTTCAGCCAGAGAGATTAATAGAAGAAATGCACATTCTGGCTATAAAAACGTTTTGCTCTGAGAAACTATAGCAGCATTTCTTTATAATCTAAGAAGCACTAATGGCAACAAACTTACAAAGATATTGAAAGAAAAGAAATAAAATTATAAGCCACTGGTGCATAATAAAGAAATAAACAAAAGACTCAGAAAATTAAGACAAAGATTTTGATTTAGTCACCTCTTGTGGAGTTGAAGACAATGTGCAGAAAACTAAAAGTGTAAAAATCAAACAAACATAAAAACCAAATCCAAGCTTTTTTGGTTAAGTTTGGGGTAAAATCCAGGTCCTCTTAGAGTTAGTTCATCAAATATACAGTGGCAGATCAGCATAGACATTCCATAGTCCAAGGATCAAGGGAATATGTCCATTATGAGGCACCGAGGCAAAGTGAGTTCCAGCATTGCCAAATCAACAGTCACTGTCCTTCAGGAAATCTCTGAGGCAATCTTAAATTTTGAATGATGGCTTCTCCATCTAAGTCAGGATTTGAGGGGAGATACGATTTGTAATTGAATGCACTAGTAATACTGTTTCTCTTCAAGCATATTTATCATAATTTTTTTTTAATGATGAAAGCAAGATCTATAGGGGAGACATTCTTTTCCTGCATTCCTGGGAATTCTAGAGACTGTAGAAGGAGCATATTCCTTGAGCTTAAGAGTTTATTTCTAGCCACCACATAAATGGATATCACCCTAGGAAACCTTTATAATGAAACTCATATTTACCACATTCCCTACACCATCCCTTTGTGTGGCTTTTCTGAATTAATTCAATAAATTTTTATTGTGTTCATGCATTATTTCAGGAGCTATTTTTCTGTGCCAGTGAAATCCCAGTAAAAAACCAAGGCCCAGACCTGGGGGACTTATATTTTGGTCAGGAGTTAAAGAAAAGTAATAAATAATGAATAACATAATGCAGGTTATTAAGAAAAATGGACAGGGGGTGCAGGTGATACTGGGTCTCTTGGAACAACTCTCTCATAATGTGGCTCAAAGAAAGAAGAATGTGCAAATCCGTGGGAAAAATTTCCAAAACAGGAGAAATGAGTTGAAGAGCACTAAGAAATAGCTCATATAAGTATCAGAAAGAAGGTGTAGGTGGTTGAGCAGGGTAAGTCAGGAGAACAGGATGAACTGAGGATGGGTGAGGACACAATACAACTGACACAGATCTTGTGAAGAGAATTTGATCTGATTTGCACAAAGTAGAAATTACTTAGTGAGAGATTTTCAATTAATCCCTCTGCCCGTTGAATAATGAAGATAGTGTACTGATTAGGTTAAGGTAGATCTTGCATGTTAGTCAGAAAGTGATTGCAATAGTGCTGGTGAGAGCTGTACTGGCCATCGCTAAGAGTGTTCCTTGGGGCAACGGAGCCTGACTAGATCATGGACACATTGAAGGCTGTTGGATGGGTGTGGAATGTTTGGAGAGTGAGAATTAGGCGATGATTTTGAAGTTTTAGTCTTAAACTACTGGAATACTGGAGCCATACTGAAACAGAAGGGTGGGAATTAAGAGCATGGTTTTGAGTGGTTTTGAGATGCCATTTGAGTATCTAAATGGAGTTGGTATGCAGGCATTTGGATATGTAGGTCTCGAGTACAAGGAAGGAGTTGAGCTTGAAGTTATAATTTGGGCATCATCAGCATTAAGATATAATTAAAGACCTAGAAAATGATTGTAACAAAAGAAAAGGTCCCCCAACTGGCATTTAGGAAAGATAAATAAGGTGAGCATACAATCTTGGTGTTTCTCTTGTTAAGAGATAAGGTCTCAAAAGACAGTAAGCCAGTCATCTTGTAGTGCTCAGCACTGAATCATTTGCAAGTCACTTTCACATTGATGGGTGAGACCCAAACTATGTTAACCCCAGTATACAGAGACAGTTATTCTTTTGCAGGTACAAATTCATTAACATTTTGGAATTAACCAACATATTGTAGAATTCTAAAGAAGGAAGTGTGAGACAGAATCTTACTGCATAGGCAATAATCCGATTAAGAGTCAAATTCTGTGGCATTTCTTTGATTAAATAAAAGTCCTTTTTTTCCCCTAAACTATCCAAAATTTTTGATGTCAATATCCATTGCTTTAGTTATAAGAACATCCAGCTATGATTGATCAAAATCTATCCCTTAAAACATGGATGGTAGGTAAAATATTATACCAAAAAAACTCTTGACAATTATATTTCATAACAACTCGTTTTTAATATTTGATAATGGAAAACATAGTAAATAAATATTCATATAATACTAATAAAATGTATTCATATTGCCTATGTCATTAGGGAATTCCCAACCTGTTGAAAGAATGAGAGATTTGTGGTGTCTTGCTTAATGTCTACTCGTTCATAGACTTTTCTCCATCTGGTTTCCTAGGAGTTTTAGAACATTTAAGTTAAAGTTTTTCATTTTCATTTGTTGTTGTGTTAATATGAAAATTATTCTTGCCAGAAGCATTCTGTTACAATCTTTTAAGAAAGAAATTGACATTAGATATATGTGCCTGTTAATGTTGTGAGAATAGTGCTAACTGCATCAGATAACTAAATCTGTAGATTAGAAAATCTTTGGTTTAGTGATCACATCAAACTTAAGGAGCTGCAGTTTAAAAGAGATTAAATGTATTTCTAACAACTGCTTCCAAAGCTCTTGATAGCAAAGGAAATGAATGACTATTATCTTGAGAAATGTCTGCAAATTTTCTTAAGGTAATATTTTGATCTTTTTTAACTCAGGTGGCATTATATCAAATGCAGGGTATCGTAAAATAGTGCTTTGCAAGTATAAATAATAATGCTTAAAATATTTTTCTATGGAGTCATTATCTTTTGAAATATTTTCTGAGATGCCAGAATTGTCCAGAATTTATACAGAATTAAAATATATTATATGAGGAAGCCCAGCATTCATATAGTCACAGAATTGCAGTTTGAATCACAGTGATGTTAAAAATCAAAACTGGAGTCTAAAGTTATTGAAACTCATTACTTTGTAAAGGCTTAAAATAATGCAAATGTGAAAGACCACATTAAAAATGCAAGCTTTTATAGGAACATTTTTTCACTTTTTAGGAGGATACACAGAGAAATCAACATTAGAGTTTTCCTCTGGCAAGAAATAAAATTGTATATTCTATTTGATGCAATGCTTTCTAAAAGAGCATATTTAACTATTATATGAAGTTTGCATTTGAATGATATAGAAAAGAAATGACTATTGTTTGAACTGCATATTCTATTGAATAGGTTGACTTTTTAGCTGTAAACAGGAAATGTAAAGAAATTATTTTATATACATATAATCTTTATATCAACTTACAACCAAAGCACCACTTGTAAATATTTCTTGGTTCTCAGTTTAACCTGGAAATGGGGATTATAGAATTTTTATTATACAAATATACAAGCTCCATTTTGAAAAAGTCTAAGGAATGTCAAGAGAATATTAAAATTATAGACATGTGGTAATCATTGTCCTTATTTTATTTATGTATTCAGTATGTTGTGGCTTCATAGAATAAAATCGATAGTATATGATGTCTCAATCCATGATGTCAGGTCTCCCAACTCGATTTCAAGTCTTTGTCATTATTCTAACTAAGACCTCAATTTCCTCAGAGGATAAATGGATTTCTGTATATTTTTATAACCTCCCTAGGATGTAACATGGTTTCTATATGATTAGAGAAGAGCAATTCCAGTAAATTGTGTTCATAATGCAGCATCTGCTATTAAAGTCTCCCAATTTTCTATTTCAAAAAAAAGAATATCTCATAATTCTGCAATTTGCTATCATTATGATATAATTTCATCTGTATACATACAGACATGCTAAACAGTGGAAAAAAAGGGTATACCTGCAGAAAATAAATAATTCTGTCCTGCATTTGTGTTTACCTTACATCTAAGAAATTGAAAGTAGTTAAAAGAAATGAATGTTGAAAATCAGGGGCAACTACCTGTAAAATATAGTTACCACTCTGTTTAGCAAGGTGAAGTATATACACACCACACAAAGTAAGACAATTGCTCCCTCTGGAATAATATGGGGAGTGAGAGGAGTATTCTGAGTATATCTTTTACTACTTACACATAGTGATTTTTCTTTCCAGAAATAAAATAGTGGAAAAAATTACAATTGGCCCAAATTTTCTAAATCGTGTCTTTTTTATTTTTTGTTTGACTCTTTTACTAAATACAATAGTACTCACCATCCACAGGGTTTTTGTTCCAAGACACTCAATGGATTCCTGAAACCACATACACTAAATTTTTTTCTATATAAACCTATCTATGATAAGGTTTAATTTTTAATTTAGGCACACTAAAAAATTAAAAGAAATAACTGAAAATAAAACATTATAATTATAAAAATAAACATAATAAATGTTATGTGAATATTGTGTCTCTTTAAAAAGTCAAGACAAATATTGACATTTTTAAATTGTATTTCTCCAAGAGTAACTACACCTGTAAGTATGTGGTGACTACTACACTGAAAACCAAGATTTATTTATTGCTCTACATGTGATAAATACAATTCACAAATTAACCTGTTAAATCCTTACAACATCATAAGGTATTATCTATCATTTCACAGACGAGGAATCTAGCAAGAAGAAATCAGGTAGCCTGTCCCAAATCCCACAATAAAGAACTAGGGTTAAAATGTTGCTCCAGTACCATTAGAGGTAGCCTTTGATCTTAGAAGGACTCTATGTTAGACCAGCCAATAACTTCCTCTTTGTCTGTCTAGAGTTTTCTAAGATTTCATAAAGTTCAAATGCCGCTAAATATATTTCTTCTTCTCTGGATAATGGAACAGCCTGTTTTAAAATATTCACCTCTATTTTATATAAAATGGCTTACTATCTTCACAGATTTGACATTATTCTGTTTAAAGAAAATGTTATTAAGCCCATGTATCTCTCTTACAATTTTTGTGCATTAATAACAAGGGAAGCCTATTACTACTGACTTTAGTGATTGGAAGTTATGATACAATAAAAAATAATAATTTGTTGGTGCATCAGTTTGAAAGCCATTCACAGTGTGAACAAGAATCAACTTGTCAGTCATTGTTTCTTGGCCTCTGCCAAAAGAAGAAAAAAGCTTAACAGTAGTTAGGGAGCTACTGAGTTGAAATCTCTAAGGATGTTTCAACCTATTTGTTATATTTTCATCCACCCTGTCCACGGATGAAAAGTGATGTGATCTTAACTTATTACTGACTGAAAAGCAGCATCAGGGGCTTTTCTGTAGTCCTTGTAATGGTTCTGACTAACCATGCTTAAAATCCAATTGCTATTTAAATCAGACAGTGAGGCCTTCTTTTATTGACATAACATTTGCTAGTCTGTGACTTGAATGATTATATTCAGCAAGTTCTTAACTTTGGGATAGAACTTGGCTGTTGAACTCAAGGTCTTTGACCTAATAACTGTAGTAAGTAATGGTGATGAAACCACCTGAAATAATAAAAGTTGCTGATCATTAGTCTTGAGAGCCAAAATTATATTTTTCTTGGGATCATATTTATAACTTTTTTTCAAACTCAGACATCCTTGTTCATAAATTATGAGACTAGAAATCATTTTATTGTTAATTACTTAACTGTAACATTGCACATCATGATCATGCATTCTGATAATTTTTTTCTTTCTTTTTTCTTAAACTTCTTTTTTATGTTCTGACCACACCATTGTAATGTCTACAGCTCGCCCTGTTGGTAAGTAGCCATCCTTTTATCCATTTAGCAAGGCTTTTTACAATGCTTCATAATTCATGCATAGTAGAATTTGACAGAAATATAATTATTCACCCATATTCAAATATTACTGGAGGGACTGTCTACCATAGAAATTCTTCTGACTTTTTTGTCACTTTGAAAAACCATTTTTTTAACGACTTTTGCTACAAAGCATTGTGTAGGTGTCAGTTTGTCATATAAATGTATAAATTAATGATTTATGGTATAAAATGCTAACTTTTCTTAAGGGGAAAAGTGGAATTCTTTCCTTTCCTTGTATGTATAAAAGAATCAATTACTATTTGTGCTTGGTATTGGTTAAGACAAAAGATCATAAGATCTTATAAGATCATTTAAGCAATTCTATTACTTTCATCACTTATTTTATTTTAACCTACACAGACTCCCAGTTCTTTAGGAGTATTTTTACCTGCTATACACCTGTTATCTGCATGCCTATATAAACAAAATTAAGTAGAACGCTTTAACTTATTGTGAATAGATTGTGACCCTTAGTGTATAAGGGAAAAGAGAGCAGTGTTTTTTGGCATGAAAAGTTAATGTTTGTGTTTTTAACATATCTCATTCTTCATTTGGCTTTGCAAAATTGAAGTAAGAGCTTATGCTTGCAGAAATTTAGGTAGTAATTATTCATGAGTATGTGGTTGATAAAATATTTTCAAATTCATTGATTTACTAATCTTTTTGTGTCAGATTTGAATTTTAGTTTAACCCAAAAAATACATTTAAATAAGCGAAATATTGGTAATTGTGTGATAAGTAAATTAACAGTTGGATGTGTACATGGCTGAATGAATGAATGGATCAATTCTACATATTGCTTCTTTAATATACTAAGAAATAACAATTTTTTTTTGTTTTTAGGAATTTTTAAATTTTTCCAGCTAGCTTTAAAACTTTCCTTAATATAATAACTTTAAATTGCTGACATTGGTATATATTGATCCAAATTCATAACCCTCCCCCTATCTTTCTTTGAAATAGTCACAGATGTTATTATCACATAGTATATTGTTTCATTAATAGCAAATACCCTAAATAGAACTTTAGTGTCCCAATCTGAATTTCTGATATGCCATTTCTGATTAGTACTTTCTTACGTTAGCTCTTGAATAACTGAAACTTTCATCATCTCTTCTGTAAAACGGACAAAATAATATTGGCTCATCAAAGTTGCTGCAAGACTGGATTGAGCTTATAATTGATTATGTATTTGAAAAGTGTTCTATATGCCAATACTGGCTAATGTATTCCTTGTTTCTGAGACACTATTTTGCATTTTGATATATTGAAATATGGTTATGAGTTAACGTTATTTGAAAAATAAAGTACCAGGCTATTTTTTTTTCTAGGAACATTCATGTTATTTGAAAATTGTGGACTATATTGTTATAATATTTAATTTTCATTTTCTTGTATTTGAAAGAAATCCTATGAATGATAACTTAATTGTCAATGGAATAGTATCTAAAATATGGAAGAGAAAGGGAAAATTGAGATAACAGAGAAAGACTGAGAACAAACTGACAGTGGGCTCCATGATCACTTTCTCCGATTTCCTTGTTTCAGCATCTGTGAAAAATTTTCTGGTTCAGGGATGGACTTATTTATGTGTCCAAGAAAGTATTTCATTATTTATTCATGTTGTATAATAAAATATAAATGAAGAAATTTATACAAGTCAGGTGTGGTGGTACATGTCTAAAATAGCAGCTATTTGGGGAGACTTGAGGTGGGAGGATTATAAATCCAAGGCCAGCTTGGACAAGATTAGTGAGATCAAGTCTCAAAACAGACCAAAAAAACAAAAGCAAAAGCAGAATCATTTATATATAACAAATTTAAGGAATGAATGAGAGTAAATGTAAATATAACATTAATTGACAAGGATTAAAGCAATTTGAACTTTTTTGGAATTCTTGATAACTAAGCAATATAAATTTACAACTTTAATTAGAAATTATTTTAAAATATTAAACTTATGGATTTTATAATAAATATATAAAGATACATGATTCAATTTGAAAATTTGTCAATTGAAAGGTTGGCAATAAGTACCTCAAAATTCAATTTGATTAGGCTTAGGTATCAATTTTAATTATAAGATCATGACCTCAAATGAATAGAAAAATATCACATATAAACTATAGATTTTTATACAGCAAATCCTGAGTCTGCTATATTATTACCAGTGAATTTATATCAAACATTTCCAGAACATAAAACAATATTTTAATAATTTTTTATGTATTTAAAACATTAAAGCAAAGAAAACAGCACATTGATGAAAACAATGTGATGTACACAGAGTATAGGAATTTATCTGTCACCTACAAGTACTTTTAAAAGTTATTTTCATTTTTTATTCTTGTTTGAAATGATTCTTAAATTCCCATTGGACTGGAAATAAAGAATAGCTTCTTGACACATTGCATTTTACTCGAGAAAGTCTGTCATTTTATAAATCTATTTCGAATGACTTATAACAATGTTCAGAAATATGAAGAACTATACTTTATTCTTGACAACTACTATTAATTTTGAAAACTGAATTTTAGATACATTTTTATTGAATTACTAAAAAAGAGACTGATAATTGGAAAATTAGTCTGTTTTTTCTATCAAATTCTTACATCAATTTAAGTTTAGGAACTATAGGTATTTGAACTTTTATTGTTAGTGGACTGAGAAGAAAGTTTTTAAACTTTCAGGTGATAGTAAGAATATTCTGTAGACACCATAGACTGCGAACAGAAGCTAGTTTTTAATTCCAATATGTTTGGTGAAAAAATTTGTACCCAGCACATAAAGCTTAGAGAAAATGCAGAGAGGGCAAAGCTTTCTTAAGAAAATTAGAAATCATTGCAGATTCTAGAATTCTTACAAATTTGGAAAATTATCATGGCATTACACCAGATGAAACTTCCTGATGGTCTATGGAAAGTCCCACTTAGAAATCTTTTAAAAACCCCAACTTGGAGTTTGTTTAAATGGATGACTCTTATGAGTTAAAGAATTTGCAACTTAGTGCAATACACAAACACCTTCCAGACTCTACTTTGGAGATTCTATAAAACTTGTTTAAGAGGATCCCAAATGTGGAAAAAAATTGCTGAAATCAGTCCATTATACACTTGCCAATGGAAACCAATATTTTCCAGACTGCATTATTCATCTGTAATGTTACCAACATCTCCTAAATAGCCCTTTAATTCAACCTCTGTATTTATTGGTTTCCAAAAAATCTAGACCAATGCCACTTTGACAATTAAAAAGCCATTTTTACTATTTCAAAGACATTCCTTCTAAGAAAAGCACAAGTGCATTGTAGGGCATAGTTAACTAAGAATGTTGAAATGTTCTTTTGTTTATGTGGAAAACTCTTCCAATGAAGGAACTGACAAGAAAAAAAAACATGGTCTAAATAAGCATAAATATCTTGCTTCCTATACCGGTCTGTCTTATTTTCCTATTGGAAGCCTTTCCCAAGCTTAAAAATAAAAAAGAACATCTATTTTGGAGATGGGCAACACAGTTTTTCCTAGCAGCAACTCAAAACATGATGAGTAATTTGGAAAAGAACTGTCAAATCGACCAGCTGCCTTACTTGTGATGCTGAGCCCTTCCTCATTTTATATCTTGTACACCATATGCTATCTGCTTATTGCCTCAAGTAGAGAGACCAAAAAAAGCTGAACATGTCAGGTGAAACGTGTTTGAAATATCACAAACAAACTGACAGTACACAACTTTATGAAAAAACTTTTTTCCCAATTCAGTGATATAAATGTATGTTCTTTTTGATAGTAGAATATAATTGGTTACAGAAAAATTCATAAATATTGAGAAAATCATGTTCTTGGCAAAATTCCACATTTTTCGATTATGATTTTATAGAATCTGCCACTAGTCAAAACAGACATCTATAGGGACATAGTTTTTCAATGTTTTAACTGCTTAAGCACAAAAGTAAACATATTCTCTTTTTAGAAAGTTCTATTTTATGAGTTGAGGCAGTTTTGGAATAACATGTTCTAACGTATTTTATTCCTGAGGCCACCAAAAATACAACAACAACAATAAAAATGAGTGAATAAAATAATAATTCAAGACAAATAATAAATCAGTTATTACTAAGGAACAAGGTGACAGATATTTTTGACACCTTCATATCCCACCCTACCTTGAAATGTGGAAACTGTAATGTGCTAAATGTAATTTAAATTAGAAGTGGAAAAATTACAGTTACTTTCAAGTCAAAAAAAACGTGGTTATTATGCAGCATGCTGAGATGTATTGTTTGCAAAATGTGTTCTGAGTGTGTTTTGGAAGGAGACCTAGAATTTTATTCCTTGCATTCTTTCTTTGTTGGACAAACTGAACCTCATAACCTGGGCTAATCTTTTCTTTCCTTCAAGTTCTTCATGTTTCTTGCACCTGGCACTAATTAGCTACTTTATACAGAGTCCTGATTAACTATTACTAAATAAATATCATGTTTTTCATCACACTGTATATTTTTACAAAATTATGGGTAAAAATGCATATTTTAATAGAGTTTCCACTATGTGAAATGTTCAAGATAGCTTAAACTAATACTTATTTTTAAAGTGAAAAACAGTTTTAGATTACTTCTGCTGGGCCAGTTTTAGCCTTATGTGCTTGACAGCATCTGTCCGTTGTCTCTATAGGGAAGGTTAGGTAAGAATTATTGAATCACACATTTCTTTCTTTTTTTTTTTGTTTCTCATAACTGGATGACATATTCTCTTGTTTTGGAATTGAAAGGTACTTGCACAACAATTACCTCTTGGTTGGGATATCTTTTTACATATTCTTCCAAATATATTTTCTGGATTACAGACACCAAAAGCTCCCTGAATCTATAGGATCATAATTAAGTTAATCCTTCAAGGATGTTTCCTTCTGTTTTATCTTTGAATATTTTTCTTTCACTTATTTCCTTCAGACATACTTTGTATATTGGCTTTCCTTTGTTTACATTCCATGTTTACTGACTATGCTGTAATAATTTCAAAGGTAAGAATTTTATTTCATATGTGTGAATTTTAATGTCAGTTTTCACCTTCCTTTTTAAATTATAATCATCACGTATTTCTTCTTACTAAAATAATTTATTGTTTTTCTCTTTCTTCCCCCATTTCCTTGATGAGCCCTTACATACCTTTCTTAATCTCATGTGTCACTTAATCCATTTACTTAATCCAATTTTATGAATTTGTTTGTGGCTTTTGTAGAAGAAAAACTTCATTGTATGTACTTTCCTTTAAAATATGGTAAACTATTCTAAAGTATGTCTGTGTTTCTTTGATAATTCCTTGAAGGTACTGGTCATTTCTCTTGGATTAATTATTTTTCCTTTTTCTCTTTAATTAAATAATTAGTTCAGTAATATATATATATTTATTTTGTTTTGCATAGATCCTATTGAAACCTTATCTGGTAATTATCTAGTTGAGTGCAGAAGACTACAGTTTGCATGTTTAGAGAAGAGAAATAGGAAAGTATGAGGGTCATTTGCTAGCCCTTGCTTGGAATGTAATCTTAAATATCTCTTTTTTTCTTAATTTTTAAGCTTATTCGTTCTAATCAGTTATATATGACAACAGAATGTTTCTCTGGTTGTACATGAAGTAGGGTCACACCATTAATGCACTCATGACCTAGTATAATGATGTCGGTCTCACTCCATCATTTCTTGAAATCTTCATGCTCCCTCCTCTCTCTTCCCTGTCTTTGCCCAATCCAGAGTTCCTCCATGCATCACATGCCCAACTCCCCATTATGGATTAGCATCCACTTATCAAAGAGAACATTTGGCCTTTGGTTTTGGGGGATTGGCTTACTTCGCTTAGCATGATATTCTACAACTCCATCCATTTATGTGCAAATGCCATAATTTTGTTTTCTTTTATAGTAATATTCCATTGTGTACATATACCACGGTTTCTTTATCCATCATCTATTGAAGAGCATCTAGATTGTTTCCTTTATGAAAAAAATAAAATCAATTTCTTTTTAGTGTTTTATTGACTCTGCTGATAAACAATAATCTTTGTTAGGTTTGAGCTCTCTGCTTTCCCACATAAAACTACCTCCTCATCTTTTCTTTATATTCCTTTCTTCATAATGAAGATGGCTTTCAGGCATGGTAGTTTTCTATTACTGAGAGAAAATCGTCACAAACTGAGCTATTTAAAACAACATCCAGGGCTGGGGATGTGGCTCAAGTGGTAGCGTACTCGCCTGGCATGTGTGCGGCCTGGGTTCAATCCTCAGAACCACATAAAAACAAAGATGTTGTGTCCACCGAAAAAACTAAAAAATAAATATTAAAGATTCTCTCTCGCTCGCTTGCTCTTGCTCTCTTTTTAAAAATAAAATATAAAACAATATCCATTAATTAAGTCAAAATTCTATAGATACAAAGAACAGACAGGTAAAAGGAGGGGGGGTTCTGCTTAGGGTCTCAACAGGTGAAAATCAAAATATATACCCAGTTAAGCTCTTCTCTGGAAACTCTCCAAAAGAAACCACTTCAAATTTTGTTTGTGTTGATGGCAGACTTAAGTTCCTTGCAGTTGTAGACTGAAGTCCCCAATTCCTTGGCTGCAAGTCAGTGTCACCCACAGTTTTGAGAGGTCACTCTTCAGCCTTCCTATATGGCTTACAGGACCTTCAAAATTGGCAATGGTTTCTTGAATTCTTATCTGTTAATTTTGTATTGCTTTCCTTTTGGTACTAGAGAAAATCTACTTATTTAAAAATCTCATAGGGTTAAGTTAGGCCCAACTGACTCATCTTCCTGTCTGTGGGTTAACTGATTTGTACTCTCAGTTATATCTTCAGAATCTCTTTTGTAACATAACATGATCATGAGAGTAACTCCAGCAAGCAGAAGTCATGTGGGTCACCTTAGAATTCTGCCCACCACAGGACACTTGGCTTTTTCTTTCTTTAAGTTCACCTTCCTTTCTTCTAAATTTTAGCTGGTTTTCTATGTAGGCATGTCTCTTATTTTCAAAATCATGATTAAAGGATCAAATGACTAGCTTTTGCAATTTGACAGGAAATTATAGTGACATGACTAGTGATAGAGAATGGAGGCTGGTTATGCTGATGTTCACCTTGCTTCCTCTTTCTCTTCCCGACTTGAACCTGTTTAGCAGGGATACCATACAGTTTGTTGTTTGCTGGGAGCCATCAGCCAAGTAGGTATGACAATTTCCTTTCCAGCATACCCCCATGTTTCTTTAGTGGAAGGACTCATGGAAATAGGACATTTTGCAGGACATTGCATGTAAGGTGACCTTGCTCAAGGACCAGGGCAGATCCATGTTTAGGGTGTTCCTGGCTTAGCATAATAGGAGATTAGGGTGTTCCCCCTTTAGAATAGGGCAGTTTAGCATAATAGGAGATTAGGGTGTTCCCCCTTTAGAATAGGGCATATCCTGCTGCTGAGTTCCTCTTGAGTTCTTAGGGTCAGACAGTATATTTGGGAGACAGAAGCCCAGGAGTAGTGGATTTGGGCAGAGTGTGGATTTGGGCAGAGAACGTGGATTCCCCCAGAACGTGTTTGTAGACGGCCGGTGTGAGTTCGGGAATAAAGAATTGCTGTTTGAATCTACAAGCTGTGTGGAGACTCGTGATTTGTGCCCAGCCAGAGACTGCGGCATTTGGTGGCTCCTACGCGGAACGCCTGAAGCTTGGGGGTAAGTGAAATTGCTCGCCCCTGAGGGAAGGCGAGAGAATGGGTGACCATTTCAAAAAACAATGTGTTCTTCTTTTGATTTATTTTGTTTTTCTTTCAAGCTGCCTATCCCTAGAAATTTCTCAGGCAAACTGGAAAAAATGGTTGACTAAAGGCTTTAAGTTTGTCGGCCCTGAGGAAGAAAAAATTGATACAACAATTTTTTATTCCGTTTTTGTTTCATTCAGTTTCGGTTTTGTTTTGTGTTATCTTATTGGGTTGCGTTATCTTTATAGTAAATTAAAACAAACTGAAAAGATGTTAAGTAAATTGTTAGAGGTTCAGAACATGGAGAAAGACATTTTAGATCAAGCAAAAGAGAAGGTCTCTCGAGCTAGTCAGACAGAGGAAGAAAATTTAAAGTAAAAGGGGTTGTTAGGAAAAAGGCCACAACAGGAGGCTGTTAGTAACTCCGTTTTATCACAAGAGGCCGTAATTCAACCAACAGCCCCACCGATAGAGACAGCTGAGTGGCCCTCAAACCCCAAAGTTGATAAATGGGATTCTGAGACAGGACCTCAAAGATTAGCATGCCCTGTACTTGAACAGGTAGGAGGGCAGTGAATTCACTGTGCTTTAGATTTTAAAACAGTGAAGCAGTTAAAGGAGGGTGTAACAACCTATGGTCCCCAAGCTCCCTTCACAGTAAGCATGGTCGAGTCCATTACTAACTTGGACATGATGCCAGCAGATTGGGCTAGCATGTGTAAATCTGTGCTAAATGGAGGACAATATTTGTTATGGAAGGTTGCCAATGAGGAATTTTGCACAGAGACAGCTAGGCGAAATGCAGCAGCCAGTTACCCTCAAAGAAATCTAGAAATGTTGCTAGGGAAAAGACCTTATGAGGGTCAGCGGCAACAAATTGAATATGATCCTGCTATATATGCACAAATTGCTCCAGACGCAGTTAGGGCATGGAAGACTTTACAAGGACATGGAGATTTACAAGGTCAGCTATCTAAGGTAATACAGAGTGCTAATGAACCTTACGCTGACTTTGTAGATGGGCTAATTCAAACGACTGCCAAAATATTTTGGGATACGGAACAAGCAATGCCATTAATGAAACAACTGGCTTATGACCAAGCAAATCGTTGCTGCAGAGAGGTTATTAGACCATGGAGACATGAAGATTTAAACACATGTATTAAATTATGTAGAGATATTAATGAACAAGGGCAAGTCTTGGCAGCTGCAGTAAAACAGGCTTTAGATGCCAGGCCAAAAACATGCTATGATTGTGAACAAACAGAACATTTTAAAAGGAGTTGCCCCATAGGAGGAGGGTTTAACAAAACTAGGTATCAAAGAAATAGAATACCAGGTATTTGCCCACGATGCCGTAGAGGGAGACATTGGGCTAATGAATGCCGTTCTCAAACTACCATAGAGGGTACTCCCTTATCAAAAAATGGACAAGGACCAGGTATTTACCCACAATATCAAGGAGAAAGACATCAGGCTCCATTGCCAAAAAACGGACAAGGGGGCCCAATGCTCCGGGGCCCACAACCACAAATATACGGGGCAGTGGAGGAACCCAGCAACACCATCAGAGTAGTGCCCAGGAGACATTGTCCATTAAATCCCTCATCAGACAAACCCGAGGGAGCGCAGGGTTGGACATCTGCGCTTCTGCCAGAGCAGTACTAACTCCAGAGATGGGAGTTCAAATCATTCCTTCAGGAACAAAAGGACCTCTTCCCCAAGGGACAGTAGGCTTATTATTGGGACGTAGTTCATCTACATTAAAAGGACTTGTGATAAGTCCTGGGGTAATTGATCCCGATTATGTAGGTAAAATAAAAATTATAGCTAGTTCTCCAAGAGGTATATCAGTAATTTCACCTGGATATAGAATAGCACAGTTGTTAATAATACCCAGCCTACATAATAAATTTCCTAGTCATAGTGTAAAAAGAAGTTCCAGGGGATTAGGCTCTGCAGGTGTAGATTGGGCTATGTTGTCTTTAAATTTAGATTCTCACCCAATGTTAAAACTAAATATTCAAGGACACGACTTTAATGGGCTACTGGACACAGGTGCAGACCTTAGCATCATATCTAGTCAGGAATGGCCAAAACATTGGCCATTACAACAAGCCACTCAAACGCTTCGAGGCCTAGGAGTGGCTACTAATCCCCATAGAAGTGCAATGATATTAGATTGTAAGGATCCTGAAGAATGTGAGGGAACTATACAGCCATATGTATTGGATCATCTTCCTATAAATTTATGGGGACGAGATGTCCTAGATCAATTAGGTTTGACGTTAACAAATAACATCAATCTTAATGCGCCCACTACTAGGGCTAGACAAGGTTTTAGGAAAGAAAAAAGATTAGGAAAACAAGGACAAGGTATAGCAGCACCAATTCAAATAGATCAAGGAACAGACAGACATGGGTTGGATTTTCAGAAAGGGCCACTGAGACAATAAAAATTACTTGGAAATCAGAAAGACCAGTGTGGGTTCCTCAGTGGCCCCTGACTAAAGAAAAGATACAAGTAGCCCATGATCTGGTCAAACAACAATTAGCAGAAGGACATATACAACCTTCCATATCTCCCCATAATACTCCCATTTTTGTCATTAAAAAGAAATCTGGTAAATGGAGATTATTGCAAGATTTAAGAGCCATTAATAATGAGATGGTTATTATGGGACCTGCTCAATCAGGGATTCCTCAATTGTCTGCTTTACCAAAAACCTGGCATGTTTTAGCTGTAGATATTAAAGATTGTTTTTTTTTCAATTCCAATTCATCCTGAGGATAGTCCACGTTTTGCATTTACTATCCCTGCATTAAATAATGAAGGTCCTGATCAGAGATATGAATGGAAAGTACTCCCTCAAGGGATGGCTAACAGTCCAACTATGTGAATAAAGCAATCCAGCCACTTAGAAATCAAAATCCTGAACTACAAATATTTCACTATATGGATGATGTATTATTGGCACATAAAGATAAAAACATATTGCTGGAATGTTATGCCACACTGACAAACTTATTAAAAAATTATAATCTAGAGATAGCAATAGATAAAGTACAATTAAATTTTCCAATTAATTATTTAGGAGTTCTATTATCCTCAACCATGGTCCGTCCACCAAAAATTCAAATACGAGTAGATCAACTCAAGTCACTTAACGACTTTCAAAAGTTATTGGGAGACATAAATTGGATAAGGCCTTATCTAGGCATACCAACAGGAGAGTTGGGACCTTTATTTGATATTCTAAAAGGTCCATCAGATCCAAATTCACCCCGAATGTTAACGCCTGAAGCAAGACAGGCATTAAAAATTATTGAAACATATATGGAAAATATACATTTGGAAAGAATTGATATAAGTTTGCCTTTATTATTTATTGTACTACCAACAAAAAATATTCCTACAGGAGTATTTTGGCAAGAAGGTCCATTATTGTGGATACATTTATCTTATTCTCCTAACACTATTCTTACTAGGTATCCTGAGGCTGTAGGACAATTAATACTCAAAGGATTAAAAGCAGTGAAGGGAGTGTTTGGAATTTCTCCCAATAAAATTATTACTCCATATACTATGGATCAAATTGATGAGTTAGCTAATGATTTAAATACTTGGGCAATAATCATGTGTAAATCTAATGTTTCATTTGATAATCACTTACCATCTAATCCTTTGTTGTCTTTTTCGTCTAAGAATCCTGTAGTTTTTCCAAAAATGACAAGAAAAACCCCTATCATGAATGCTCCAAATATATTCACTGATGGGTCAAATAATGGTACAGCAGCAGTAGTTACCCCTGATCAAACTTTTACATTTTTAGTACCCAAACAATCAGCTCAAAAGGTAGAGCTTAATGCAGTATTATAAGCCTTTTTAATGTTTAAAGATTCTGTATTTAATTTATTTTCTGATAGTCAGTATGTAGTTAATGCTATAGTATCTCTTGAAGATGCTGGTAGGATTTCCCCTTCTTCTACTGTTTTCTCTTTGTTTTCCACTATACAAAGTCTAATCTGGGACAGAAAAGATCCATTCTTTATAGGACATATCAGAGCACATACAGGATTGCCTGGAGCCCTTAGTTTGGGCAATGATTTAGCAGATAAAACTACACATGACATACATATTTTCTCTACACTAGAAGAAGCTATGAATTTTCATAAAAAATTCCATGTTAATGCTAATACTTTACAAAAGTGTTTTAAAATAACTAAGGAACAAGCCAGACATATAACAAAACAATGTCAAAATTGTGTGACCTTTTTACCACAAGTTAATCTTGGAGTCAATCCTAGATGACTGATACCTAACCATATTTGGCAGATGGACGTCACACACTTGCCAGAATTTGGAAAATTAAAATATTTACATGTTACAGTTGATACTTCTTCTGGATTTTTGATGGGCTCCCTTCATGCCGGAGAAAAAACTAAAGATGTTATAGCTCATTGCTTACAAAATTTTGCCACTGTGGGCGTTCCTAAACAGTTAAAAACTGTTAACGGTCCTGGCTATAGCTCTACCTCTTTTAAACAATTTTGCTCATCATTTGGTATTACTCATATAACAGGAATTCCATACAATCCACAGGGACAAGGCATAGTTGAAAGAGCTCATCAAACTATTAAAACGTACTTATTAAAGCAAAAAGAGGGAATTGGAAAGGGGTATATATCCCCCAAAGATAAACTTAAAATAACGCTTTTTACTCTAAACTTTTTAAATTTGGATTCATCAGGACTTAGTGCTGTGGAAAGGCATATGTATCCAAAAAATGTGCATAAGCCTAAAGTTCTTTGGAAAGTTATTCTAACAGGACAATGGAAAGGTCCTGACCCAGTGATTGTCTGGAGTCGGGGCTCTGCGTGTTTCCACAGGGAGAACAGCAGCCGATTTGGATTCCAGAAAGACTAACTAAAACGATTTCTACAGATCGAAAAGAAGATGATTTGACTCAAATCCATAACAGCTGATATCTAGAACTCCAGCTTGGCCATTCTTACATCTGTGACAGTGATTAACCAGTATGCTTTTTTCAATATCTATTTTATTATTGCATTTTTCCACATCATAAGGTTCTATTTTTATTTTTTGAGCTCATACAAACCTAGGTTAATGTTTTTTTTATCAGTTATATTTTTTGACTGTGGAGTTTTTAAACATTGCAATGGAGATTTCACCTAGGTAAAGCTACAAGGCCTTTATTATTATCTTATGTGTTGTACGTTTGTTTGCACATTTATGTTTTGTGTTGTATGTCTGTGTGTGCATATGTCCATATTTCATATATGATGAGCACTCATGAGAATATGGATCCAAATTATTTTTTTTTATTCACGTGATTTAAATGGCTTAATTTAAATTAGGTAAACAGCTGTTAAGGATTGTTTTTAAAGGTGGTTAACAGATCTGCTTGTTTACTAATTTAAATCAGGTAAACAGCTGTTAAGGATTGTTTTTTAAGGAGGTTAACAGATCTGTTTGTTTACTTTCACCTTTCCTTTTCATTATATTTAATAATTCTTTTCAGGATAATGTCTTTTTAGCATCATTGCCAGAATTCCTATCTTCATCCCAATGAATATAACTCAACAAGTATGCTCAATCAAGGAGTCAACTTACTTTGGGAGGCAACGGACTTTAGGAGGAGACGGACATATTGATAGATTCCTCCACTTTGAACCTCTTGCAGAACTTGCCTGGACTATGTAACTACGTTTAGTGCAGCAAATTGTGGTAATGCTGGCATATCTTTGCTGATGGTGTCACCAGTGATGCAATTTTTATTTCCTTGCCAGTGCACCACATGTTAATTGTGGTAATGCTGGCATATCTTTGCTGATGGTGTCACCAGTGATGCAATTTTTCCAAAGGAACTGTCAATTGGCTTGGTGTCGTGGCATTTCTGTATCCTCCTCCCTTCTGCTAGTGATGGTCTAAATTTGGGGGCCAATGGCTATATGCTGGACCGGTAGTCAGTGACGGGTATGATCCAATTGCAGTGGTATCAACCTAAGACAGGAGGCTGATGCCTAAAGGTCAGTTTTCCAATGACGGGTAAGAACCATATGTTGAATTGGACAACCTACCAGGCATGGTCCTTAAGCCACATTAACCTCACTCCCCCACTGGCTCCAAGGCCAAATTTGGGGGCCAACAGAGGTGAGGCAAAGAACCTCATCCCCCCACTGGTGCATAGACCTATCCACAAGTATGGCTGTATGCTGGACCGGTAGTCAGTGACGGGTATGATCCAGTTGCAATGGTATCAACCTAAGACAGGAGGCTGACGTCTAAAGGTCAGTTTTCCAATGATGGGTAAGAGCCATATGTTGAACTGGACAACCTACCAGGCACGGTCCATAAGCCACATTACTTGTTGTTTAATTAATCAGAAGGGGGGAGATGCTGGGAGCCATCAGCCAAGTAGGTATGACAATTTCCTTTCCAGCGTACCCCCATGTTTCTTTAGTGGAAGGACCCATGGAAATAGGACATTTTGCAGGACATTGCATGTAAGGTGACCTTGCTCAAGGACCAGGGCAGATCCATGTTTAGGGTGTTCCTGGCTTAGCATAATAGGAGATTAGGGTGTTCCCCCTTTAGAATAGGGCAGTTTAGCATAATAGGAGATTAGGGTGTTCCCCCTTTAGAATAGGGCATATCCTGCTGCTGAGTTCCTCTTGAGTTCTTAGGGTCAGACAGTATATTTGGGAGACAGAAGCCCAGGAGTAGTGGATTTGGGCAGAGTGTGGATTTGGGCAGAGAACGTGGATTCCCCCAGAACGTGTTTGTAGACGGCCGGTGTGAGTTCGAGAATAAAGAATTGCTGTTTGAATCTACAAGCTGTGTGGAGACTCGTGATTTGTGCCCAGCCAGAGACTGCGGCAGTTGTTTTGGCTTACAGTAGCTTTTCCATATTATTTATTTCTTTTGTTATAATAACTAGAGGAAAATAGAGCAAAATATATTGACTACATTATCTTAAACCAAACATCAAAAAGTTTAAATCTCATTAATTTTAGAATCTTTCCACATAGGATTAAAATAGAAACTAAATATTTTAATTTGGTACCTAAAGTACTATAAGTTTTGAATATTGTAATAGTGTAAATTCTGTGGCCTGAAACTGTCCAATAAGATGAGAATTAAGAGATTTCACTGGATATAGACAGAATAAAACACATGAACATCTGAGTCATTCCTTTAAAAAAGGTCAAAATTTTCATTTTTATACATTATTGTAATTTGTAGACAGCAAGAAACTCTATGATATGTATGTTTTCATATCCTATAAAATATATTGTGATATGTATTACACCTAAGTCTTACATGGATGACATTTAAATTACTACACTACTTACTTAAACATATTAAAGGTCACTCAAGGGACTGGTACATAATTATATTCATTAAAAATATATAAACAAGCAAATTAAGTTAAAATTTGATTTAAAATATATCTGAATGCACATTAGGCTATCTGGCAAATATTGCTTCCAAGATTTATTGGTGATGCTATTTTCTTCTATCCTACAAAATGATTCGTTCTTTATCTGCAAATATGTTGTTGTATTAATCTTTCTGCTGCTTCTAGCTCTAGCATAACACTTACATGTGGGAGGGGCATGCCAAATGTTGGCACAGTTAATTGATACACACATATGCATACATAGGTAATACTTGCATAGAAAATGTTTATGCAAGCAGCTTTAAATAGTGCCATAAAAAGAATAAGCAACATTAATGGTAACAGGCCAATCACATATTCCTCATTCTGCTAGTAGGAGATAAAATACAACAAAAATAAGGCACTAATGAGTTAGGATGGTGCCTTACTAAGCGTGCAATTAATGTTATTAAGAAACATTGCAGTTGCATTTTAAAATTCCATTAACTAAGCCATCCTTCAGCATCAGTACATTGGTTCCTGGGTTGCAAAAAATTTTTCCTTTTTCCTTTTTCTGATTGGCATCTTAATGCAATCTTTCTTTAAAAAATGAGATAATGGGATGTGATCAGCCTTCCTGATTTTCCTGGAATGCTGATGTGACAGTTCTGGCAAGTTGACAGGTTAAGTGACTGAAAGTGGATGTCTTGTCTCACTATTTACTTGAAGAAGCATTTTTTAGGCTATTGTTTTCCCCTCCTCACTTTCACAGTTATGACCCCTTCTACCCCCAATATAAGAAATCTTATTTCCCCAGTTTAGCAGCATAGGACCTTGATATTTTTTTTAACAAACTTTTAAAATATACTCCATTTGCTGGTCAAAAATATGATCGTTCTTTTCTGAATCATGTGAATATTGTCTTGATAAACAATTAGTTCTAAAATTAATAGTATTTCATTTGCAAATCAAGAGTTCCCTAAAGAGTAAAAAAAAAATATTCTGATAAAAAACAGAAAATATAGGGAAGTAGTACTTAGAAGTTCAAAATTTCTTAAAATGTTTATAGATGTTTCCAGAAAGTTTTCAATGTATAGTTTTATTTTTTTTACAGTTCAGTTGTTCTATGCAACTTGTATGTTGAATCAAGTATGAGTTTCTGTTCTTACCTACAATCGAAATTAAATCTACTTTGGTAATCCAAGATATAATAAAGCTTAAATTTCTATAAACATGCCTGAGTTATATGATGAAGTAGGTATACTACTTATACTAATTATGACCATCTGTATCACTGGTGGAAAAGTGTCAGGAGCTTTGAGTATAATGAGATGGAAAAAATATTGCAATGTAGAAATATTTAATACCATCATAGGATTATAGAAGGCTTTGTAAAAGAAGTAAAGACAATTAATATAGAAAAATATGTGGGTTCGCTAATATGATCCTTTTTGTTTAACAAACTGACTAAAAATGTGGAATGATCTAGATTGCCAGTGGTGACAAAGAAGGAGGTGAGGTTAATGGAACCCTGGTGCCATTGAAAGAATTTTATATTTCTAACATAAAACTTATGTTTTTCTCTCTGTGAAGAACAACCTCTCACCCTTCCTCTTACCTGTTTAATCAATAAAAAAGAATAAAATTCTATCCTTCCTCCCTTTGTCCCTCTATAATTTCCCTCTCTCCCTCTTTCCTTCCTCTAGCTTCTCTTAGAATTGCTTCTACAGTTGCTCTACAATGCGATTAAGAAGTCCACTTTGATCACACTAGATAATTACTGGCTCACTTCATTGCCTACTCTGATTATCAGATTTGGAATAATTGAGAGTGGTTTTGGGGTTTCAAGTATTATATGAACCCTCCAAAATTGTAGTCTTCCCAAAGTTAACGAATTCCATAGGAGGAAGTAAGAAATGCACAGAGTAATACTAAATGACAGCAGCATTATTATTCACACAAGGAATGGATGCTCCTATGTATGTGACCTCTGATAGGTGAAGAGCAGGATGTGAAGTCTGATTAGATGAAGAATCTAAGACTCTCATTCATTGTGATCATTCTATTCTCTTTAACCATTTACTTTACTTTTTCAAATTTATGAAACTAGTAAACTATATAGTACTTTTCCATATTCATTTTGATATCAGAAAAGTGTGTGTATGGGGGTGGGCCAGGCATGGTTCTGGAAGCTGAGACAGGAGGACTGCAAGTTCAAAGCCATCATTAGCAATGGTGAGGCGTTCAGCAACTTAGTGAGACCCTGTTTCTAATAAAAAAAAGATGTCAGAAAAAATATATATCTGTTTATGGTTTTACAAATTATATTATTGTCAAAAGAAAAGGTATAGATATTGGTATTTTTATCATGTAATAAGAATTTTAATATTAGCTACAATCACTCATTAGAAAAGAAACCATTTACTCATCTAGAAGAGTTATTGCTGTGGACTCAGTAAGAAAAACAGTTAATTGAAAAAGTAAGTAACTTAGCAATTCGATCATTTATATTCTTTGGAAATAGTGACAAATGAATAAAATGTGATTAAATGGGCTTTTTAAAAGTATTATCTTAAATCCTATATTCCTAATTTATATTTTCCATTACAAATGCATTCTTTCCTCTGAGATGAATTATGTATTAATATGCTTCAAATCAAGTATTTTATGACATTATGTATGCATTTCCAATATTAAAAGAAATGATATGAACTCAAGTGAATGTTAAATAGTAAAAAAATAAATAAAATTAAATAAGTTCAAAACATTCACTTATCAATTAGAAGTCAAACTCTACTGTTTTTAGATTGAATAAACATTTACCTCTTATTCCTAGAGTATACTGCATTGTAATGAAATGACTTCTGCCTGTTTCTTGTTGGTAAAGGCAAGTCTACTAACATTTTGCCAGGACTTCTATGTCTGATTGCTATAAAATGCCTATTTTTGTCTATATGCTTTTGTTCCTCTGGGATGGTAGGTACTTGTTTATAGTTATATAGTCATGTTCAAATTGGTTAATTATTTTTTCCTACATTTTCTGTCATTTCCCTCCATCCAAATTATTACCAATAGTATTGGTGAAAAAATCAGAAGCTTTGAGTAAAATGAGATGGAAAAAATATTGAATATTTTCTATAGATCCATTTTTAAAAATTTCCTAATCTATGCCCTTTACTTAGAAATTCTCTCTTAGAAGATTTTCTAGGCCAAATAAAGACAACATTTCAGTGCAAGGTGGTAAACAACACTTCACACCAATAAGAATGTACTACAGATCTGAGTAAGATATGTAAATGGGGGAAAATAGAGAAAAAAGAGAGAGAAAATGCAAGCCAGGGCATGTACCTAAAATTGGAAGGAACACAGGGCAACTACAAGGTCAGGATGTGTTCAGGTTAATCCTTGTTGACAAGGTGAATCAAAAGATAATAGATATCAAGATTGGTTAAGCATAAGAAAAGCTAATATATACGTGAGTGATGAAGAGAAGACTGGTCTACTGAAATTCTGGAAGTAGTCTGGGGACGAATGAGTGTCAAGATGATAAAATCTTGGGAGAGAATGATTTGCAAGCCTTGCAATGATATGCATTGTAGGTTTTTATTGCCATGTAATGAAAAGCACTGTAGGGTTTTGAATCAAGAGTTATTTGAAAGAAAGTGTATTTAAGAAAGGCTGTACTTAGAGTTAGTATAGGAAGAAAAAGATTATGGGTTTTATGCTCCTTTAAATAATAAAAACAGCTATTCAAGAAAAACATGTTATGATTTTTTAAATATTATACCTTATGGGAAGTTGTAGCCTAAATTTCTGACTCAATTATTTGATGCTAGATATGAAAAATTCTCAGTTAACCAGATTATAATTTGAAGTAAAACAAATTAAACCAGCAATTCAGTGTTTAATAGGTCCAACTATGACATTGAAATGAAAGTAAAGTAAACCTATCTTCCAGTCTAAAACTTTAACCTTAAGAAAATTGTGTACCCTTTATAAAGTTCAGTTTACTGGCCTTTATATCATAATGGTAATCATTAAGACATAAGGTTTTCAAATTTTAAATAAAATAATGCCTGTAGATTGTTTAACATAGTCCATATCACTTAATAAACACTCAATTAATGTTAATTACTGTCATTGTATTGCACAGTTTGTGACTGAACAAGTCTTTGACTCAAGCAAATGATCAAAGAGATTGCATTTTAAATGTTTGCAGAATATATTAGCATTTAAAAAGTAAATTATATTAAATTGCAAAAGCTGTTTTCTACTCCAGTTTGTCAATTACAATTGAATCAAAAGTTTATTCATTCAGGCATGAAATTACACCCAAAGAAAGGGAGCAACTGAGTGTGCCTGTAACCACCCTGTATCACATATTAATGTACCTAACTGCTGCATGACTATCTCCATGTTAATGCCTGCCATACAAAGTCATATTTTCCTGTAGAAACATCTTGAACATGATGTGATTAACCTTTAAGGTCCCCCTCCCCTCATCTCAAAGCCCACCCCATGCATGGCCTATGCTTCCTACTCATGTTCAGCCATCTGATTTCCATATCACCCACTCACTCTCACCAGCAAGAATTAGCATAACAGAGCTGTTGAATGACTTTGATTGAAGCCAACTTGGGCTGAATTCAGTATCAAAGCATAATTTCGAAGAAATCAAATCTAATTTGCTGTGCATTGTATTTAAATTCTCAAAACACAGTTTCAAGTGAACTGGACTAGACCTCTAATCTTGATTGACCTTTTTATAGATCAGGTCTACTTCTCTGGAAATCACACAACATACTTTTCTCATAGAGATATTGTTTTTTAATGTGTAAGTGTTGATTAAATACTGAACTGCATCACTCTGCTCCATCTCATTTCTTCTTATAGCTAAAGCAATAAGGTATAATCACTTGACATAGCAGGCAAGTAGGTTATTGCAGCATAGTTACAGGAAATTTGTCTAATGTTTTCAGGTTTTAGAGAGGACATAAATATGTATTTCATAGTCATCTGTCTTATCAAACATCAGAGAATTGCCATTTTTATAACTAGCATATTCTTTTGGAGTTTATAACTCAATATCCTTAATTCGCATTGGGTTTAAATTGTGTTTTGAATTGTCATCTTGAGGACCTAATTGTGTTTTTTTCATATTTAATGAGAACCATTGTATAAAATCCCTTTTATGTATATCCCACTTCCCACTATCATCCTGTGTTGATAAAAGGCCATCCCTGTCTACTCTCTCCCTTTGGTGCCATCAGCCAAGTACTGTCTTTTCAAACCATTCTCACTGCCACCTGGCAGAGATGCAGAAACTGTGGAGTGTCATCAGAAGAATAATTGATGCTGTTTTTCATTTTAAAACCTCAAAAGTAAATTCCTTGAGCTGATATGCCTTCACAGAAGATTGCAGTATAGATCTTGGGCAGAGAAAGAGAATCTACAAAAGTAAAAGTGATCGTTGCAATTTTATTTTTTGGCCTGACTTTGGGTGACAAAAGGACATACATTTTCAGAGACTCAAAAGCTTTTTAGATTGTTTTGCTAAATGATTCAACATTTTTAGTTTTCTTTAAAAAAAATTTACACCTGACAATTCTGGTTCTATTGAGACCCACGAGGCTATTGACATGAAATTTGTCTAATGTTTTCAGGTTTTAGAGAGGACATAATTATGTATTTCATAGTCATCTGTCTTAACAAACATCAGAGAATTGCCATTTTTATAACTAGCATATTCTTTTGGAGTTTATAACTCGATATCTTTAATTCACATTGGGTTTAAATTGTGTTTTGAATTGTCATCTTGAGGACCTAATTGTGTTATTTTACATTAGAAATAGAGCATATTTATAATAACTTAGAATTAAAGTATAATATAAATAGATATCACAGGAAAAAGAGAGTTTTTAGGATTGATGGCTTTTGGTTAGTGGTCTTTAAAAAATATAAAACTGGAAAAAAGTTCAAGAAATTATGATTTCCTGGTCTTTCAAAATGATATCATGAGTGGTAAATATTATGTTGTGATACTGTAGCACTTCATTTTTGTGTAGGAGTTCTGATGAAATGTTTTCTTTAGGTGCTACTCGTAGCAATTCTCACTGGATTTTCTGTCCCAACTTGCCAAGGTGTTCCAGCCATTGTCTCTGTCTTTCTAATCATCATCTCCAATCACCATCTACATTGCTTCCAGAGCATTCTTTTTAAAACCATGTATCTGATATCTATTTTGCAAAATCATCTTTGAAAAGATTTCAATAGCTTTCAGGACACAATTTTCAACTCCTTTGTATAAATTATCTGGTCTTATCTATATCAGCTCTGTACACCAGGTTTCTTCTGCTTTCAAAACTCTTTATCTTCCTGTACCAAATCCAGTTCCACAGGTCTTTGCCTTATGTTTGGTGCCTTTGTTCTGTGACCTTAATTCTCTTCATCTAGTGATCTCTTACCTGTGCTTCAAAACACAGCTCATTTTCTATTATTGCATTTTCTATTATTGTACAAATCATGTAATGGTGTGTTTGTTTCCTGAGAAATCTCTGCCATAGGACAAGTAGGACGAGAGCACCTCCTAACACCTCTTTTTTTCCCCTCTCTTTTTCTTTTATTTTGGGTGTCCTGGAGATGAAACCCAGAGCCTGTGAATGCTAGACAAGAGCTCTAACAGTGAGCTACACCCCCACTCAAGTGCCATGTTATATTTGGCTTCCCATGCCCTGAAACAAGCAGAATGTCTTAGAATTTGTATTCAGTCAGTACATTTTGAATGAATGGATGGATGAACTCTAGCTTCTCAGGAAAGTGTATGCATAGATATGGTCAATTCTGAATCCTTTGGGGGGGGGCTGTATTTTAGCAGCTGTGATAAAACTATAGGATGAGGATTTCAAAAACGTTTTACAAAAACACTCATCTAAAACACATTTTCAAAAATTTAAGTATCAAATTCAAGGAAGTCTATAGCTATATCTAAATTACAGATAGTGATTTTACTGACATAGGTAGATGACAGAAAATAAAATGCTTAAAACTCTGTTTTCATTTATGTTTTATTTGATGATTTCAATCTGTTATTGCTTTTTTTTAAATATATGTGTGTGTATATATATATATATATATATATATATATATATATATATATATATATATATATATATAGTAAGTACCAGGTTCTCAGGTCTTACTAACTAGTTATATAGGCCAATTTAAATTTTTTCTCACCCAAAGCTGTGCAAATGAACTAATAAGCTGAACAGGCAACTTTTATTAAAGAGTGTCAAATAACTGATTTTGACTGAATTGGGTTTTTAATTTTTGAAGATGACATATAAGCTAAATTCCTCAATACTTCTCAAAAAGCTAATGTCCACATTGGCATTATTACTTTTCTTTCTAGGATTTCATACAACTATACACTGATTCTTAAATATTTCATAACATTTTTTTTCTAGAAAAACCCCATATTATAGATGATGAAGATCAACCTTAAATCTTCTGTGGCAAAAATAATCCAGTGGTTTCACATTTCTGCTGAAAAATGAATACTGCTGTGCTTTAAAAGTTTTTCCTAAAGTAATTTTGTAACATTGATTTAAACTATCATTTCTATTAGCAAACATGGAACAAAAATTAATGTATCTGCTGATTCAGGAGAAGTGTGTAGAAATTACAAGTAGATTGTGAGAGGCCTGTAATCTTCTGAGCATACCAGGCAACATAAACCACACTCTGTTCAAATAGAGCCATAAACCTGGGTTCTCTGTACTGTTAGAATGAGTCTTCCGTTATCTTTAGTTATAGAAAAGAATTTCACTTAGTAGATTTATCCCTTCTGTCCTTGGGGTATGTGTTGGATATCTTGAATTAGGAGCCAGGAAAATAGAACACCTAAAAAAAATAAGTCAATACAAATCTCACTGAATTCTTTTTGATAAAAATACCTCTGCTTTCACAGTGATAGCATTTTTGTTAGGATGAATGATTGGTTTTAGGTTTGGGGCACCATGTATTTATTCTGTTCTTAGATTTGCAGTTATGCACTTGAAAAACGAAAAGGAATTCAGGTGAACTCTTTTATTGGATGTTGCTGATTGTCAGAGTTCTTTAGAGCTCACCTTTTAGCTGATGTATACCAGATTCTAAAACTTAGAGTAGATTTGAAAGTGTTTCCTTGGTCTTAGTTTTCTAGCATAAGCAACTAGTTAAAATAGAAACAGATGATCAGAAAAGTCATGGGATACACATGGTGTTTACAACTGATGTGGCTTTGGTGCTGAAGAAGATGTCCTTGGGAACATTTCTAGCTATACATTCTCTTGCTTTTTACTCCTTTGTCTCTCTTTATCATTAGGTTCCAATCTAAATTTTTCTGTTTTAGCATTTTTACCCCATCCCTGCCCTATTTCTTTCTTTCTTTTTGTATTATATCTAGATAGATAGATAGATATCTTCTGATATAGATACAGATATAGATAGATTAAACCCTGGGGTGCTCTAATTTGATACATTTATTTATATTGTTTGTTATTTCAAATATGTAACTTCCATCCCTTAAATAATTCAATGTCTTTAATCTTCAAATCTTGAATTCCAGAATATAAGAATTTTAATAATATGGATCATATTTTATGCCTTCTGACATCCCATTGCCTCATTCAATATCTTACAAATATTGTAATAAAATGAGTGTGTACCTGGAGATGGGTTTTAAAGGAGGAGATAATTGTGTAAAGGAGTGACTCCTTTCCATGTTTTTCTATTAAAAAACATAACCAAATCATTTTTATTAAAAATGTTAGAATAATAAGGGATCAATTTTCCCATACAAGTAGGTGGGACACAGGGATATAATATAATGGACAATATTTAAAATAGATCTGCTAATAAGTTTTCTCACATTATTTCCCCAATCTCTCAGTGTTTTAAGAAATGTATACAAGTAAGTAAAAAATTGCTCTCTGGCACTGAGCAATGCACCCAGAGCCAGATTTTCTCTTTGATATCTTTTTCTTTGACAATGGTTGATATTTACACATTTTCTTACCTTCTAAATTATAGCTCCTCCACAGTTTGTGGTTAGGCCAAGAGATCAGATTGTTGCTCAAGGTCGAACTGCAACATTTCCCTGTGAAACTAAAGAAAATCCCCAGCCAGCTGTGTTTTGGCAGAAAGAAGGCAGCCAGGTGAGTGTGAGGCTTGACTGCTTTTCTGAAGTCTCTGAACTTTGCTGACTTTGGTACTCCCTGAAGCTTGCCTTGCCTCCATTGCTATCAGATGCTGAACTTATTTTATTACTAAAAGAAAGACAAATGATTCTAAAATAAGTGAAAGACAGATGTTCTAGCACTTTTTATTTGCTATTGGTAATCTTTGAAAATCCTGCATTTTGCAAGAAACAGAGTGTAGCAAACTTATTTTAAAAATCCAACCTCTTCAGGTTAAGATGATTTTGCTTTCTTGCACAGGATTAGTCTGTGTAAGTGAGTTGGTACATACAAAGAGCTGAGAATAGTTCCTCGCTCATGGAAGATGATCAAAAAATATTTCTAGCATTTATTGGCATAGATCCAATATCCCTCCACTCCTAGATAGAAAATATAAATGACTTTTAAAAATTATTAATTTAAGCCTGTTTCCACTTAAGAGTTGAAGAAATCTTTTCTTTCATTTTCCCTTCTGGATTTCTTCACAGTAGGGTAAAACAGAAATAATATATAACACAAAGAGCCAATACCTACCTTATCTTTGCTTTGCTCTTTCTGGACATGATGGCCTCTCAATGTCTCTCCCAAAGCCAACTGGATACATTACTTTTATAATTTAGCACTTGGTCCAAATTCAGAGAGTGTTTAGCCTATACCTTCTTAGGCAATGAATGGAACTTTCAGCTAAAATTAGATGAGAGGTTGTGATCTTTGCATAAAAATTTGTGCATTCCTGAGAGATGCTGAATTATTTTGTGCTAGATTCTCTAAAATCATCCAGACAAGAAATGTAGTTCTTGTGGTACTCTTCCCCAGCACATTCTGATACTAGTCCAGGTTCTGAAAAAATTTCTCAGGGATTAATTGAAAATATTATTATAAGTCATAGAAAATCTGAAAACTTGGCCAGCAATAGGGAATGGTTTTAGCTACATTAAGAGAACCTATTTATTAGAACTCATATATGTCTGTCCTTCTGGAGAGCCTCTAGGAAGTCCTGCTCAGCCATGCTTTCTAATTTGTAGGGGTTCCTCTGCGTTCCTGAACCACCTCCAAACTAGCAGTTATAAACTCTGAATGGACACCTGGTCATTCTTACTTTCTCAACACTCCTTGTTACTTCCCCTCTGAGTCAGGGATGTAAAGGCAATGAAGAAAAGAGAGTCATGCCCACTGCCTTATCCCATTATCAGAATTATCAGACTTCAACTCCCAATTTTTTTTAATCATTTAACAGCTATAAAATGTATTTCTCTTCATAGATTTCCTTGACTATTCTTTTCAGTTTATTTCAAATGAATTTATCCCAAACATTCCAGTAAGTATAAAAAAAAAAGATATGATAGTTAAACACACACATGCATACACACTCACAACCTTTAAAGGAGAGGCCTTAAAGCCATTTTCCTCCTTTTTTTGTTGCACAGTATTTCTAAGTGTTTTTCAACTTTACTGAAGCTAGTTTTTATACTAATCTGAAATTTTGGGTTATACATCTTACCTCCCATGAGTTATGAAGATTTCATAAATAAGTGTAAATGTAAAAGGAATTTATGTGTTATGAAGATAACACAAATTGCTATTTTGTCACTGATAGCAAACATAATGATGAGAAGCAATTTGATTATTGCAAATTCACACTTTAAGTCATGTTTTGAGTGAAATCTCATAATGTTTCCTGATATATATATATATATATATATATATATATATATGATTTACTTTTGTAAGATTATTTCATGTGTACATAATATCCCTCAAAATAGCTCCAAGTTAGATAAAAAATGTTTTTTTCCCTGTAGTCTAATTCACATATGGTATCAAACATTGTTTTTAATGGTTATGAAAATAGTTATCAAAAGCATTGAAGTATTCCTTTTCCTATTTGACAAAGTAGCATGTAAATCCATATATACTATAGCTAAGGATGCCACAAAATTTCTACTTAGCTTCTTTGGCTTGTTTATTATCATAGGTCTAGTTACCTTCTTCTTACCAATCTGCTTCCATCAGGGATCTAGAGATTGGGAGGAGGGAGGGAGGTACAGAGGGAGAGAGAGTAAAGAGAAGTGCTTGAGCAAACTGTAAATTTTCAAATCATGAATTAGGATATTAGGAAAAATAAATTGGTCTTACTGTTTGTAGTATCCAATTTCTATGGTGATCTATGACTATCCATCAGTAGAAAGAGTGAAGTGCTTGGACTTAATGGTCCATATTCCCCAATATGTGCTGATAATGCCAATTAGTACTAATAGGATTCTCAGACACTTCAAGGCAAGCAGAGCTCTGTAGAGTGCCTTGGTTTTGCTTATAATCCATTTTCTTTTGGCCATGTCATACAAGCAGGGAATAAAGATGATGGGTTAACCTCAATCAAATGCCATTTTACATGTAAATGGATCATTTAGAAGGTGGACTTATATTACATCCTAGAGGAATAGATCCCAGAGAGAATTAGCCCATCTGATGGATTGGTGCTATGTAAATTAGTATTCTAATGGCTAATTGTAAGAAAGTGCACATTTTGAGTTATTGTATCATTTTCAAGTGCCTTTAAATTTAGACCCTTCTCTTTTGGATGGTTTATTTCTGTAATATATTTGGATTCCAGGTGAGATTTAACTTGTTCTCAAATTATGTTTCATATGCATGAAAATATCTAGACTTAGATAGTAATACAAATTTTAGGAGAGGGAAACAGTTTATTTGAAATCATATCCCTGTCAGGCTAGCAAACATCTCTTCTTTTAGGAGTTTAATAACATGGTAATGTTTATGTAAAGTGGGCTTACAGTGTCTCACTTGAATCTAATAAAGTGGACATCCATCATGTTGCAATAAAGAGAAGAGCTTCTAATTAAAGTAGGACATCATTTGCAGGATTAAAGTCATTTAGCGTAATTGAAAAGTGTTAATACCCTATTTTATCCTCTTCCATTGGTAGTACTTCAAGGGTAAAAACATTTTAAGGTGAAAATGTGTCTTGTGCCTTTAATTGAATGTTATTACCTCCTGATTGCAACTTATTGAAACTGTTTAATTACAAACCTGGAAAATTAATTACTATATTGAGAAACAGATCCCTGAGGGTTATAATGTTCTTTTTTGTAAGTAAATAGAACATAAAATTGATATGTTCTTATTTATAATCCAACTTGGAAACATACCTCAATATGATTTATTATATCCAAATGTTTTTCTTAATTGAACAACAGTAAAGTGACATGGGTCATCTAAATTGATGTTACTGCACCCATATAAAAACTTTCAACATTTATGATTAGGCTATATGAGATATATGATAGGCTTTTTTGTGATATATAGTAAAGTGTTTTTCAAAAATAATACTTCAAAATTGTTTGGTTGAACATTCTAACTTCCATAATTATTCTACATCCTTTAATTTTCAGCCATTGATTTTATCATGCTTAGATTAGGATTTGTCCATAGCTCTTTGGGAAGTTGTCATGATTTGCAGTGCATTATAGCAATACACTCAGCTTTGTCTGTCAGTCAAAGACACACACATTTTGAAAAATGTTAGAATTTAATTTGTTGTCCTAAAATATTCAAAATTATCAGTGACAATTGCAATTATATTTTACATTCTTTGTTTCTTGTAAGTTTAGAAAAAACCTACACATTTCTTGTTACTCTCTCGATTCTTACCTTGTGTAGGAGTTAAATCATATGGGCATTATGCTGACCATTTTATAGATGAGGAAAACTTGTTTTAGAGAGAGTAAATGGCTGAGATCAAGAAACCTTAATGTTACCCTGATTTTATCATTACATGCTGTATATATGTGTTGAATTTTTATACTGTAGCCCATTAAAATGTACAAGCATTATATACCAATCAAAACTTAAAAAATAAGACAGATCCAGCTCTTTAAAAATGCAGGTGATCATTCCTTTAACTGAAGTATATTGAGGTCATAGAGCATACACCATGATTGGAAACTTTCCCAGTTAGTTTTCCCACTACCCGACCTATAATTATTTTGAAACTTTTTTGTTTAAATCTATACATCTTTTTACCAATCATATTTTTCATAACTATAATATTTGTTGTTAATGCAATTTTCCTTGTAAATGGTAAAAAAAAATTGATAACATTGTGTTTGCTTCTACAGAACCTACTTTTCCCAAACCAACCCCAGCAGCCCAACAGTAGATGTTCAGTGTCACCAACTGGAGACCTCACCATTACCACCATTCAGCACTCAGATGCGGGTTAGTACATCTGCCAGGCCTTGACTATGGCAGGAAGCATTTTAGCAAAAGCTCAACTGGAGGTTACTGATGGTGTGATATTGTTTTTAGATTTGTCTCATAAAAAATATGATTTTTTATTTCAAGATACACATTAAATGTGGGGTTTTTCTACTTGTTAAATGGTTTAGATCAATGTTTATCCTCTAAATTTAAATCTAGGTAAAGTAACACATTTTAACAGTTTTTAATTTACCTGCCAGTATTTCCTTTAATGCCATTTATTTTCCCAAAGGCAGCCCATTTTAATCTTAAAAACATTGATTTGGAGGAATTTTAATTTTAAATTTAAAGTAATTTTAAAGAAATGACATCAAAATTATTGTGTTTACAAGTATAATCTGAATACTTTTAGTTAGTCTTATGTTGACATGACTGCTTCTCAAAGATGTTAATAATTTTATATTTTATTGCAGAATAAGAGATATCATCTTTAATATTATCAGTGAAACAGAGAATTAGTTTTTTAGTTAGCTAATCACATTATGACATTCCTCTGCCTTTAATTATACATTCACTAAGCTAAATTAATTAAGTACTTTTGGAAGCACTGATGAATGCTAAAATTATTATTTTTTACTTGCACGTATATACTTTGAATCTTAACAGAGACACTTACATTCAGAGTGAAAGTTGAAAAGGTTCTGATCTTTCCCCAAGGTTCATCACAATTGACAGTTAGGAAGTTGTAGCTAATTTTTGAGCCTCTGAGCATGAATTTATTCCCTATTCTTCCATGCCTTAAATTAAAACTTTCTATTGCTGTCTTATATTGGTGAGCTTTTTGTGTTTGTTTTCCCTTCTCATGCTGGTTACTGAGATATAAGACTTTTCATCTGTGGTTTCTCTAATTCTCTGCTGGTTTAAATTTCAATGTGATTTCATGGAATTTGAATTTACGTGTAGATTAAAAGGTCATTTAAAATTAATAGAAAGGCAGTATTTTTTAATATCTGTCCATGATATGGCCTGATTCAGCACCATGTCAGTAATGGGAATAAATAAGACAGACAAACACTGGCTGTGAAGATATTGAGTCATTAATGTCTGCACCTGCTGATGCTCTGGAGATTTATGGACTGGAGCTGAAAGAAGAAGTCAGGTTCAAGGGTAACAGTGATGAGAAATCCTTCTTTAAATAGGCAGTGCTTCCTTAAAGCCTCTTTGATGGTTTCTACCTCTTTGTTTATTTAAAAAGAGTGAAAGATAATTATGAATATTTTAAAAGTACTCATATATTCTATCAGTAAATATTTATAGGTATTTATACTTGGAAAACAAGATATTTGGATCTAAACCTAAGATTTACTCTAAATTGCTATATTTCAAATATAATGCTTAAAATATCTACTATAATCTAGCTACTTGAAGCATTTTACTTGAGAGAGACCGAGCTTAAATGAATAATTTGCTATGAAAAAGCAGACCATATATGTAGAAAACAAAATGAGTGAATTAGAAGTGGTAGTGGTTTCAACTGATAGGGTTCATGAGACAGGTAGATATTGAGAATTATTTTTGATACAATGAATTGAAAACTTATGTTAGTTGATGATATCTCACAGCTAGAATATCTATTCTAGGTCAAAATTAAAAAGGTCATGATGGAGTTTAAATTTTCAGTTGATTGAGATGGCTCTGAACATTTCATTACAACTGTTTTGAACATTAATTCCTACATTGATTTTTACTTAAGCAATCAAAAAGTCAAAGTTATTATGAATAACTATCTCTAAATATGAAATTGTGTCCTTAGCTGATGACTTCAGCTTCTAGTCATACTTTAGGTTTTTCAGAATAGTTAGGAATTTAATCATATGTAAGTCATCATTTTCATTTTAGGTGTACTCTTTTATAAGATCTAGGGCAATTTTGAGTCAATTGAAGTTGTAAATTGAAAAATATATATCATATTCAGAGAAACAAGTGCTTATTCCATCTGTACCAATGTTTTTGTTATATCTTTGACATTAAACTCAATTACTGAGCATATATTTAATTTAAACATTCATATAGTATTCACATACTATTGCTAATAGTGATGAAATATGTCATGTCGAGTTACAGTTGTACAGATTATGGATTGAGGTAAGATGTTTCCAAATACTTAAGTTTCAAAATAGACCTCTAAAAGATCTTCTCATGGTTATTCACTTTTTTCCTTTGCCCTTGTTTCAGAAAGTTAAAAAAACTTGTAAAGAAAATTCTATGGGTGGAATGAATAGAATCTAAAAGGACTAGGAGCTGAAATGCATTTCTGTCTTATGCTGACTATAAATGTCAAACCATAATCTTACATGAATGGTTTATTAAGGATTTATAATGCATAGTTAGAGAAGACCATGGAGTTGTTCAC
This sequence comes from Callospermophilus lateralis, assembly GCF_048772815.1. NCBI lineage: Eukaryota > Metazoa > Chordata > Mammalia > Rodentia > Sciuridae > Callospermophilus > Callospermophilus lateralis. Next base: position 1,041,013 of record NW_027513711.1, read on the forward strand.
AGATCACTGGAAACCCTAAATGTTCATTTAAACTTTGACCTTAATGTCATGGAAACCTTGTGGTCATCTTTCACTCATAACATCCTTGAAAGTGAGAATTCCTCTGGTCAGGAGATTTTCAATTCACTTATTCATCGAAGTCGTTCAAAAGACAATGAACCACTCATTTAGGCATTAAAAAAAAAAGGCAGAGGAGAATAATTAGATGACCTTTGGCTACATCTAATGATTTCAGAGATATGACAATAAAAGCAGGTTATAAGAAATTACTGGAATTCTTACAAAGAACTTAATTTGAAGCAAAGATGTAACATTTAAAATTTGATAAATAAGTTAGACTCTGAAGACCTATTTTTCTCCCCATATTAAAAAAATCCATTGATCTAGTTTTGGCTCATAAACGATTTATGTAAAACCATTAGCTTAAATTTGTATTTGCCAAATTATTGCCAGATGTCTCAGAATTATTGTAATATTGGGCTCCCACATTCTCTTAAGCTTCTTCATTTGTTTCTAAAATGAAGAAAGTGATAAAAAAATCAGTGAAATAAGTAGTTCTAATTTTGATGTATGACCAAGTAATGGTTCTATGGTTTACTATAGTTTTTTTATTATCAATATAATAAATTCAGGTTCATTGGGGTCTACAGTGTCTTGACTTGTGGGGACCTATTATCCTAAGTTCTAATTTAAATTAAAATTGATTGGTTGTGTCATGGGTGGTTCGTAGAGGCCTGGTAATTTTAATGATTTTTTCCCCAAATCTGTGAACACTAGTATAAATATGATGCATACAGATGGAGACAGAGTCATGAAAATTGGTGTTTACAAACATGGATAGACAAAGGAATTGAGAACCTCAAGCAAAATTACTTTTCTAATTATTTACCTGGTAATAAAAAAATAACTTTTTAGAGAAAAGAAACCATTTTTTTTTATCACAGTTGCTAAACAATAATTTAAATCCACTATTCTTTTTTATTTTCTGGGAGGATTTTTAAATATATATCTTATGTATTGGATGTTATATGTACATATATGATATATATGATGGGTATTGAATAAATACACAAAGTAAGTTCTAAGTAATATGTTTGGCTTTGGGGTTTTCTCCTTACTTCTGATATCAGTACTTTAAGACTATTGAATGCATAGGAGTTAAAATATACTAAATATGTCTTTATTCATCAGTTCTGACAGATAGACCTCCTCCCTTCATCTTACAAGGCCAAGTAAACCAAACACTAGCAGTAGATGGTACAGCATTACTAAAATGTAAAGCCACTGGTGATCCTCTTCCAGTCATTAGCTGGTTAAAGGAGGGATTTACTTTTCTGGGTAGAGATTCAAGAGCAAGGAACACTGCAAATTAAGAATTTATGGGTAAGCAATATTTGGTTTGCATTTGAGTCCTTGTCTTAACATAAGAACTGTTATAGGGAAATATTTTGTGGTGAACTTAAAATCTTACATCTTAGCATGCCTTCTGTGCATGTTATTTCTTACTGTACAAATTCTTAGTTGAAATTAGAGCAAGGGTCTTTTCCTTATGTCACTCATAAATTCAAAACATACCTAGAATCTTTTTACTCTTGTATCACATCTGCTATGTATGTAATTATTGAAACTATAAATCATAGTTTAATGATTTAAGGATAGTAGTATAATATATAAAATCCTTTGAAAAAGTGACAAATGCTTCTGATTTTACTATCACTGATGAAAGGTATATCATAGCAAGATGTAGATAAGTTGGCTTGGTCAAAAAATTGTGTAGAAAAAATAAAGGGATGAGACTGAATGCAAGAAAGGCAGGTTTGGCTAGTTAGAGGAAACCGATAGGTTTTAGGGGATGTTGCTGTGGATTTTTTCATTTAAACCCCAGGATGAGAACAAATTGTTGGTGATCTTTTAACTGAAATGTATGCAACAGAGAAAGACCATTCCTGGAAATTTAACAAGTTGGTACCTCTTCAGGAGCAACTCAAAATAATATGTGTGCTTCTGGATATTTTTTAACTATCTATTACAATGTAACAATATTGGCAGTAAAACAATTATTAATATCTCATAGCTAATGTGAGTTAGAAGCATGACTATGACTTAATAGGGCCACCTGTTTCAGAGGCATAATCAGAGGTGCCAGTTAGAGGAGATGAGGGCTCATATGAAGATTGACAGGATAGATTTGCTTCCAATCATCATGACTGCTGGTAGACTACAGTTATTTGGGTCTATTGGATTAACAACCTCAGTTTACTTGCCTTTAGTACATTGCTATGTGGACTTTCTCAATATGCCTGTCTCCTTCCTCTATGTCAACAAGGAAGATCATCTCCTACCAAAATAGGCATTGCAATCCTATGTACGAAAGTCACAAACAAGGTATCTTAAAACCTTGAAACCAATAGTTTTCAATATACTCAGGTGGAATATGGAAATTGTAAAATCCAGGTGAATATCACCATGAGCAATATCTGTTCTCTGCCAGTATATTCAACTCATTCAACCAAGAATAGTTACTCTACCCCTACTTACCCCATGTTGCAAGCATTACACTAAAGCTGGAGGATATATTCATACCACTGGGTTTGAAAGCCAGAATTAAGATACTGGGTATAATATAATGCATGAGGAAAAATGGATTGAAAACAATTCAGTGGAAGAACAGTTAGTAGAAACTGGTATCTAGGTAGAAATTGGGAATGAAAGATAAAGAAAAAACAAACAAACAAACAAAACCATATTGCTCAATTTTCACATTCAGAAGCTAAGGAGGAAAGTAAAAAATGTTCTAATATAAATGTTTTCAAATGAAAAGGATTCTTCCTGTATGATGGGAAATGTTATCTACACATATATGTTTATCTGGTTATTTATCACTGTAACACACACACACACACACACACACACACACACACACACACACGCCATATAAAAGAATGATCCTATTTTGTAGCAAATACATGCTTAGATTTTTAGTTGTGTGTGTATGTGTGTATATATAAACACACACACACACACACACACAGACACACCACACACATATATGATTTTGAGACATAGGCATTAATTATTGCTCTTAAGTAACAAAACTACTGCCAAGTTCAGTTAAAGGAAAATAAATTAATACAGATTCTTTTTAATCTGTCTTTTCATTGATTGTAAAATAGTTATTAACTTTCTTTGAACAAAATGGAAGTTATTAAAAAATTAATGCCAGCTCTCCTTGGGTAAACACTTTAACCTCTCTCTCTGGGAGCAAGGCAGCCTAGGGCAATGGAGGTTAATGCATTTTCGCTGTATTGTTGAATTAAAGGGTATTCTCAGAGTCAAGATTCCTAGGAGTGTTTGAAAGAAGCAATTAAAGGTGCGTGCTTGATGATGTCAAACTCGGAGCCCTGACAGGCTTCTGAGTAGTCTCTAAGATGCCAGCTCCTAGGGGCTTATCTGTAGCCAACTGCACAAGGAGAAAAGTAGGATGGAGTGAGCTAGAATATACACCTCTTAAAGCAGTTGGTGAGATGAATGGATAAGGTTGGAAGAGAAGTGAAGCATTCTTGTCCAGAAAAGTTATTATTTAAAATTAAAACAATAGAAGAGAGTAAAGTGCTGATGATTATGGTGATAAAATAGTGAGATTTATCAATGATATTCAGGCATTTGATAAACACCAAAGTAAGCACATCATTCTTTTTCTGTAAAATGAGTCTCTTTCCAGGAGGATTCAAATGGGCTTTTCAGTGTTTCACTTGCATAATCAAGAAAGGTTTTCTATAGGTCATGTTCTTTTGTGTCTCACTATTTCCTTTTCAGTATGTAAAGCAAGAGAAAAAAAAAACATGATGAATACAGTGTTCTCATAGTCCAGCTAATTGGTAACTGAATCTGTATCTTTTGAGAAGTAGAATATTCCAGTACTCATTAAAACCTACCTACCACAGCTAATGTCAGGTTGTATCTCCACACAATGACAAGGAGCTACAGTTAAAAAGCATCACCTACATACTCTTCTTTTAGCATTTGCACAGAATAACAAGTGCTACGTTTTAGTTCAACAGCTATAATAAAATGCAAATTTTTTTACTCTTTCACAGTCCATATTCAAATGAACATCCCATTAAAATCCAACCCTGGCTTATTATATTTAGTTTATGAGTGATGCTTCATAAATGCAAAGAATTATAATGACTATAATGTGAACACAGCCACATTTGAAAGAATGGCTCATTCTACAATGGCTATTCCCATCATCCCTCTGTGTAATAGAAGACAATTGTACAGAGATAATATGGCAAAGAATGACGTGCAAGAGCAATTTGAAACTTAAGTTAAAATACATAATGACATTTAAAATCAATTAAAACAGTGAAATGGCAGTAACATTCATGCACTAATGTTATACCTGAGAATCCATTCTGAAAGCTAGAATCATCAATATACTTACATTTTGAACCTGACAGATGCAATATTCTATGAACTCCCACATTTCACCACCAATTAAGTTCATGTTCATCACAGTTTTAATCTATGTCTTCTGCCTTGCTTTATTCTCTTTTTTCATGAGCCTCTCTTCCCAGTCTCACTTCTCCTGTACTCCTAAACCCAACCTAAGTGAGTGTTGTTTACCATGGAAGCCCACAATTCTCAACCACAGTGAGGACTTTTGAATTACATCTTTTATTGACCTTGGGGCTATTTTCAAATTATAATGAGAGAATCTTTTGGCTTTGATTTGTAAAAGAGACCTCTTTTTAAGTGTTCTTGGCTGTTCTTGAATGAGTAATGAAAACATTTTCAGTCCTCAATGAAATGTCAGTTTTTAAAAATGTTTGAATTTTGTTAGATTATTTTTATGATCCCTTTCAACACTAACTCCATAGTCAGTATTTGTTGATTTACGTATGACACAACTTTATTTTACTGGATTCTGCACTGCTACAATTTACATAGAAGTGAATACTGAACTCCTTAAAAGAAAAAAAAATTCTTCTTAAAAAATATTTTTCTTCTTTTTTTCAGGTTTTTGAAAAGAAAGAAAGTATGGCCTCCTATTATCTCATTGCTAATTTATTCCAGAGTAAATAGTTTATTTAAAACAGAAAAAAAAACAGAAAAGACAGCTTTTCATTTCTGATGGTGTGTAGCCTTATGATATTATGAATGAATTCTGTCCTGAGTTGTCTATATTTAACTCAGGCTCCATTATAAAATGAAATTAAGAGATTAGTATTATCAAAAAAGTAAAAAGACAAATAGAATTTATCCTATACATTTAATTGTAGAAATATAATTTTGAAAACTTTCAAATCAATGCTATGAATAACATTGTATGAATTTATTTTAATATTTCATATATATAAAATTAATGCATTATTTAGATGGGCAAATGGTAACTTTAAAAAAATCAAATATTTCCTGGTTGATATTGAGTAATTATTCTGCATATTGATTACAGTTGAATTCTCTCCTTCCATGAATGCTAGATTTCTGACACTAGCACTTACACTTGTGTGGCTACAAGTTCAAGTGGGGAGACTTACTGGAGTGCAGTACTGGATGTGACAGGTGAGCTCTTTGTGAACCATCTTAGCAGCAGAAATCTTGAGCCTCATAATGATGGTTCCTTATTAAATAACAAGATACTGGACGATCAAAGTTTTAATTGATTGAATGTAAATCTAAGTCTTTACATTCAGTACCACTTTTTAAGCCCTCTACCAGTTCACACTCAGCATTACATTTGTGAAATTTAGTACATTGGTTCTTGAAAACTTTGTTATTTTACATCCTCTTAAGTGCAGGAAATTCTAGTGATCATGTGTGAAAGTAGAGTTTGCATTTACTAATGTGTATGGAAAGCAGATATTCACTTACATAGATGCTACTGATTAATGAAGATGAATTGTTCACCATCTAAGCCAACTTCTTTAGTACACTGTTTTCTTCTTGTAAGCATCAATGTCAACATGACTGATCAGGAACAAGGTTTATTCTGTCTGTCTTCTATAGAATCTGGAGCAACAATCAGTAAAAATTATGATTTAAATGACCTGCCAGGACCACCATCAAAACCACATGTCACTGATGTTACTAAGAATAGTGTTACCTTGTCCTGGCAACCAGGTATCCCTGGTACTCTTCCAGCAAGTGCATATATCATTGAAGCTTTCAGGTATGGCATGATTTCTTTTTTCTTAGTTGTGTTTTTAATTTAGCTCTTAAGTACTAAAGCCTCACCTGAGCTATCTGGCTGTGTTAGGATAAGAATGGGTTCAATGGATGCATTTGAAGAATTTATCTTTTATATAAGTCTTTATTTAAGAACAGACTTTATGTTTTAATTTATAACTTAATTGTAGAATTAAATATGCATCATCTATGTCTATATCTATAGAAATGTAGTCATGACACAATCACTTAGCTCATTTATTTTTCCTGAAAAGTGTATGTATTTAAAATGAGAATTTGGGCATTAGAACTGGGAAGACAATACTTTAATTAGGGACAGACACATTTTTATGTTATGCAATATTTATTGAAGCATGAGACTTTGGAATATTTATGCCTAATAATTAGGATAGAACTTAATTCCAATGTTTTTATGCTATATATTTGAATAAATCTATTAAATATGTCTGCAAGAAAATGTAAATCTAAATCGAGAAACTGATTCCATGTGGTTTTATTGCAGAAAGGAAAAGATGTTTTCATGTATTTTTTGAAATCCTATCAACTTACAGCTATGAATGATAAATTAGCAAATATTATTATAAAATTACTTTATGGGAATTTAATGACATACTGATGCAAATGGGAAAATATACTTAATTTATTTTCATGTTTAATTTCACATCATAACATCATACATTTTGAAGGCTAGCCTTTGTCCTTTGTCAATAATGGGACAAATGATCACTTTCATTTTGAGCTTTTACAATCCATATTTAAGATAATAAAAGGTACATAGTTTTCAAATTTCAAAATACTATTTTCTACAGTTTGATAGTTTGATGCTTAAAGACATCTAAAATGAAACCTCCCTAATACCATTTTCTCTTCATTGTAAGCAAAAGTAGCATTTGACTATAGACAAAGTATTTTAAAATGTCATCCATCTGGCTCTAAAAGGTCTGTCTACACACACACACACACACACACACACACACACACACACACACATTCAGAGATATTTCACCAGTCTGAGATGCAAATCACAATTCTGTGTAATGTACAGTTTTTTAAAAAAATGTAACCAAGGGAAAATATTCATTACATGCTTCCTTTCTTCTTTTACAGATATGTAGTTTTAGAAGGCTCTATTATAATATTGCATGTGGAATTGATGCAAAAGAAAACACACCTTGTAACAGGAAAATATATTGGCATAATTTACTCTATAGTCCACTTATTCTTTCTGCAGGTTAATTCTTTTCAAGGTATATATATGGACCATGCTTATTGTATAAACTTGATATTGTGATCTTGGCCTCTGTTTCATTTACAGGTATTCATTTAGTGGGCTGCTGTGCATTAGCAAAGGGCTGTCACATCTCCTGGGCTGAGTTTAATTTTGTTGTGCATGGCACTTCCGTTAGGTGAGCTCGGCTTTGTTGTTGAATAAACTGAATTCATCCAAATGTTTCATTTATTGGGCTGAACACTTCAAGTGTTGTGTGTGTGTGTGTGTGTTTAATTTTCAGCCATTAACCTTTGTCATTGCTACCCAACTCCATTTCCAATAACTGTATGACTGTTCTTTAAGTGAAATTTCTGTTCACATTTCAGCTAATCAGTGAACAATAGCTGGCACACAGTGGCAAACCATGTAAATACCACCCTTTATACTGTTAGAGGACCCAATACAATCTACTTGTTCATGGTCAGAGCGATCAACCCCCAGGTCTCAGTGACCCAAGCCCTATGTCAGACCCTGTGCACACTCAAGGTAATTTCAATAGCTGTAAACATGACTGGTTCTAGAGAGAAGCATCAGACTGACATTTGAGAACAAAGAGATTGCATGAGGAAAAGTACATGTATGTACACTGCTTTGTAAAATAATTTACTGGACTTTATCTAGTGAAGAAGAAAGAAGTCAGCAGTTCAACTTGCTAAAATGTTTCCTTTCTCTGGAGCTGTTAGGATCTTTGCAGTGAAAAATTAAATCGGATACATTTACATGTTAAAAGTAAATCCACTAAGCTAGGACTTTAGTATATTTACAAGAGGGAAAAAAAAGATAAAATAAATAAAAATAAAATTTCTCCTTCTTTGGAATAAATTATACACTAGCCAAAAAAAGTGATATTTTAATGGATAGATGCTCAGATAGGGGTATCCAAATTACTTCAGAAATTCTATTTTTATAGTACAGTGACTGTCCTGAGAAGGCAGCATCTGGATCCTCTGAGATAGTTAGAAACACAGATTTTCAGGCTCCAAGTCAAAAACACTGGGGTCAGCCAGTGTGTATCTTAATATACCCTCCAGGGGATGCTGGTGCCAAAGTTTAATGACCACAGTTATGATGTATTTTATTCAATCCAATGTTTCAAAAAGTAATTTAGTACAGAAAACAGTAAATCAAGTTTTCTTTCTGAGGCTTGTCATTCTTTTGACTAGTATAAAAACTCCTAGAATATCAAAATGTGATTTCAAAATGGAGATGTCCTCATCTCATCTTTAGTAACCTGACTCTTCCAACTAAAAAGTCACTGGAATCTCAGATGGAATGCAGGATGCTAGATTATAGTTTCCTTTTCTACTAGTAGGTAAAGGGAATTAATACAATAGAAGTAGTGCCTTTATTATTTGCTGCAAACAGCTCCCCACAGAGTTATAAAAAAGGGTTAATTATTTCTTATTTGTAAAAGGCTTTGAACAAGATATAATTCAAAGTAGTATTTTGTGCTATGAAAAGCACTATACAGCCATAAAATATTATTATAATTACCATGTAGTTCAGTGATAGTAACTAGCATGCCATTATAACAGAGAAGGTGCCTTAAAGGAATCAAGTGAGATAAAGTCACCACGTGACTAACGTTACTGACATGATGACAGTCAAGAGAGAAGGGAATGCCACTCTGCTACTGTTCTCTAAGCAGTAATGTGATTAATTTTCCTTGATGATAAAGGGCCTGTAGGTAAAAAACCTGTCTCAGGAAAAATAAATAGCACAACAAAGAATCTGAAGACCTGAAACTAGTTATATTTTACCTTACCTAGATCCAATTGCTTTATAGGTTGTCTGAATTTAATGAGTAAATTAAATTATTGGATGCAAAATGGAAAAGATGTATAATTTTAATTCAGGAAATCCTAGTACCTAGATCATTTACACCTGTGTGGATTGCAATAGTTTTTTTGTGTACAACTGCAGTGTGAGGTAAGGAGATAACAGAATGTGGATGACTTGCATGTGACTGAGTCTGGCAGATTGTCCAGATCATTCAATAACTATGCCAGTCACTAAATCTTGACTCATAAAATAACTCTCGGTGAAAAGGTCAAGAAAGATTAATGAAAAGTTGTTCTTGATCTGACCTGTTTCAGTTGAGAGACTATCCAGAGCAAAAGACTTATGTTCTTTTAACATATATTTAATAGGAAAACTCATGTTGTGGGTCTGAAAGTCAGGATCATTTCTGATACCTCACTTTCAGTAGCTTTGCATTTTGCAACCGCTAACTTTCAAAGAGCTCTTATTTTACAAAGATTTTAAATATCACAGAACACAGAAATTGTTTATTTCATTAAGGCTACTAAATGCTTACACCATCAACATCACAATTGAGTGTATTTTTTAGGCAAAGATTAACATTGTTCATATAAAGGGACTCCACCCTCCCCCAATTTCAATAAGAGTGTACTTTGCAGTTTTGTTAAGGATGAAACAAAGAAGGAAAATGAGGGGGGAAAAATCACCCAAGTATGGTTTCCAAGTATTCATGTGGCAATTTAAATTAGTGCACTCAATTTAAATTATAGCTAAGATATGCACTTTAAAGATATTTCTGCAAAAATATGGCGTGGTGGCCTGAGAAAACAGGAGAAAAAAAAAGATGAAGAAAATTAATCATTTTAAATTGGACCTTCTTCATTAAATAAAGTAGTTTGAGTTCAACTAAACTTTGAAGTGTACCAGTTAAAGACAACTTGAAGAGTGTGAAATTCAGTTGTTGATATCAATTAAATGTCTATAAGGTACCATTTTGTCTTAATGGACACAGAATATATACCATTATATAGGGCCGTAAATAGGTGGATGGTGAATAAGGAGACAACAATGTACAGGTACGCATGTCTTATTCAAAACATCACCATTCTTTCTTTTCCTCCTTTCTTAATCACCAAAAGCAGCTGCATTTCCTCTTTTCAGATATTGGAGTTCTGGCCAAAATTTATTATTTTGGAATATTTTGTCAGTATTCTAAATTTTGCAGTGACTGTGAATTTGAGGAGCTCTGTCCCCTCTCTCCCCTACTCTAGTTACCTTTAATGACATAGTTCATTGTCCCAGTCTCCCAAATTTTTCTTTCCATACTTCCCAGGCTTAAATAGTTCAAGGGGTAGAAAAACACAACCTGAAACAAGGGGTTCAACAAATTTTTAACCTTCCGTGTTGAGACATGTATTAATTGACCACTGGGGAAAATTCTTCAATGCTCTAAAATCTACATAAAGCCAATCCTTCTAGAAAAGTCTCCGAGTATGTACTTCATTCTTTCTAAAGGATCATTCTAGTGATCTTCCACAATATTGTGTCTGCATTTGAATGGAGATGAGGGACTTTAAATGGTCTTTCATTAAATCATTGTAACGAAGATTAATATCCTTCAACTTATGTCCTACCTTGTGAAGTACACACACACACACAACACATACACACACAAACACACACACACACACACATGCTTAAATGCTCTTTGTCATGAAAGGTTTGTAATTTTCCCCCTATAATTAGTTCTAGAAGGATAATTTGACTTGTATAAGGTGAATTGGAATTTTATTATGAATTTCTAAAAATCAGGAGTTTTTATTTCCTCTAACTGCAGATGTCAGTCCACCAGCACAAGGAATGGACCACAGACAAGTACAGAAGGAACTAGGAGACGTCCTTGTTCGCCTTCACACTCCAGTTGTACTGACTCCCACTACTGTTCAGGTCACATGGACAGTAAGTTGTTGAAAACTATATGAGGCTTTATGGACAGCTTTATATATAGTGAAAAAGCCTATATAAAATGTTTTGTAATACTTTAAGGAAACCAGAAATAATAGGAAAATGCAAATAACCAAACTCAAAACAAATAATTAAAATGCTCACCTTTTAAAATCCAAGTATAATCCATGAAAATATTGAATGAATAAATGTGTAAGTGGAGAAGTAGAATAAAAATATATTATAATATAAACATGACCTTTTCTATCTTCTAAATTTTTAACAGTTTTATTAAGGTATAAGTAACACATCAAAGTGCACAACTAAATATTTTTAGTATATTTATAGAGGTTTGAAATTATCATCAAAATCTAATTTTAGAACACATTTTGAAATGAAACTTTGTGCCCACTATAGGCATTCTCTGAACTATATATCTTAGCCCTGTGCAACTAGGAATTTTCTCTCTATTATAGATATCTTGTTATGTGACAAAGGGATTTTGCAGATTTAATTAAGTTTTCTAATTAGTTGACTTCAATACAAGGAGCTTATTCAGGTGAGACTATCCTTTAAAAGCAGGGATTTTTCTCCAGCTGGTAGCAGAAGAAAAAGTCAAAGAGATAAAAAGCATGTGAAGGAATCCACGAGCCACTGCTGACCTTGAAGATAAAGGGGTTGTGTGAAGGCTGTAGAGAGATTTTAGCAGAGGTGGGTAACAACAGCCCAACAGCCAACAAGAAAACAAGGACTTCAATCCAGCAATCATAAGGAATTATGTTCTACCATAGTTAAGGGAATTTTGATGCATGTTCATCCTCAGTTTTCAGGTCTGAACTTAACCAGACCAATCCTTAATTTGGGCCTTATGATCCCTAAGCAGAGAACCCAGTTGAGTCTGGCTGGACATCAAAATTGTAGAGCTATGAAATAAGTAGGCATTGTATTGTCACAAAATGTGGTAATTTGTTAGTCAGAAACCAAAAATCTAATTTGGTACCTATAGGGCTTTTGTGGGTATCACACTCTTCCTTGAACTTTGCCTGTTTGTTCTGCTATCCTAAAATACCACAGACTGGGTCATTGATAAACAATAGAGTTTATTTCCCACCATTCCAGAGGCTGGGAGGTCCAAGATGGAGGAATCAGCACATCTGTTTGTCTGGACATGGCTTCATCCTCTAGAGGGAAGAATACCATCCCCATATTGTACAAGGTGAAAGGGAAAGTCTCTTTTATAAGGGTCTTGATCCCATTCACAAGGTCTCATTCCTGATGACATTACACTGGAAATTTGGAAGAGATATAGGCAAACCAATTTCTAATTCCCCCCACTCCTTTTCCAGTTTTTTTCAATGAACTTTCTCTAGTAAATTCATCTCATTTCAAACTCCTTATCTTGGGATTTCACTTTGGAGAATTAACTGAGTTAACAGAGGTGGTCCTAGAAAGTGGACAGTGGGAGAGAATCCTGAGGTGGGGTCATTTACCAGCCTGATGGTAACATAGATGCAATTACTGGTGGAAACTGTATTGTAACTTGTAATTCAATAGCGTCTTATATCTAACCTTCCTCTGAGGTGAATTGGGATGGGATTGGAGGGAATGGATTTATTTTCTTTTGCATTATCTCCAGCATTCAAGTAATATAGGGGAAGTAGTAACTTTTAGAATCATTGAGTGATTGATTGGGTTTTGTCAAATATCATTTATATACTAAATAAAGGAAAGGATAACTCAAGTCTTGTAGCCTCATGTTTGGCAGCTGGGGTACATGGCATCCTAACTTTCTCTCCAAAAATCTTGTGCAGCTCCACCCCTATGTCCTTGCTGTTTGGAGACCACTTGGCCTCCCTCTCTGTTGGCTTAATTCTGCTCAATTCCTACAGCTTTCCTCAAAAGACACCCCATATTACTGGCATCTCTTAATCTGGAGAGTATCCAGTGCTACTTGAGCTTCCTTTACACATCTCCAGGCAGCACCCTCTCAGCGGCTGCTTGCAGGGTGTCAGGAGCTACAAGACTTGTTTTCCCAGGTGAATTTTTCTCTTGCTTTGATCTTGTTTCTTTTTTCTATCCCCCTATTTATCCCCTGTGGAATACAAATGTTTATTCTGTGCCTTCATATTTTGCATATATATAATTTGCTTCAGACTTTTAGAGGGACTCATGCTGAGAGTTTGCCTTGAATCTCAGTGGAGACTTTGAACTTGAATGTTTGGGCAATCCTTGAATTATTGAGACTTGGAAATGGACTAAATGTATTTTGCACTGTGGGGTGGACATGAGCTTTTGAGGGTACAGGCAGAATATTATGGTTTAGATATGAGGTATCATCTAAAAACTCACTCGTGAGACAATGCAAGAAAGTTTAGAGATGAAATGATTGGTTTATGAGAGCTACATCCTGATCATTGCTGATAGGGATTAACTGGATGGTAACTCTAAGCAGGTGGGATATAGCTGGAGGAGGTGGGGTCACTAGTGGTGTGCCTTTGGGACTTATATTTTGTCCTTGTTGATCAGAGTTCTCTCTCCCTGATTCCTGGTAGCATGTGCCACATTCCTCTACCACATTGTTCCACCATGAAGTTCTGCCTCAACTAGGCCTTGGAGCAATGAACTTGGCTATCTATTTACTGAGCTTCTGAAATCATCCTCCTCTAATCCAGGGTAGCAGAAGTGTTGACCAAGTGTCAGAGAAGTCTAGAATAAATGGTGAAGGTGGGAGTTGGTGTACATTACTTAGGCTACAGGACCAACTATGATGGAAGTCCTGCCATAGAGCACAATATAGTATAACTCACTAATACTTCCTTTTCATTTTTATTTTTCTAGGAATTTTATCAGACATCATCTTGAAGCAACAGTGTAATGGATTTAATGTGACAACTGAATGGATCTGACCATTGATATGGATAAATTGTAGCAGATCATGTTTCCCACACGTTTCTTATAATCATCCACAGATTTCCCCACTAACTCATATTCTACCAGTCCAAATCTGCATCTTTTAAACATAGAGCTGTCTTCAGGATGATGAGCATACCTTGTCTACACAAATGAGATGCAAAAAGCCTGAAAATGTATGTTCCTTCAGGAAAAGCCACTAAAAAATAATTAGTGACATAAAGGTACAAATTCTCAGCTCTCTCACAACGTGATGAACTGAACTCTTGTGAAATATAGACTGCGTAGATTATCCAGTTAGGATTGACCTAAGTTTACTATCTGTAGGACTTGACTACCATATTTATGCTTGATCTCCTTCTGGTTAAAGGACAACTTCCCTTGAATTCATGAATTCTTTTCTCTGCTACATCATTTAGAAGCAATTCTTCCTTCTCTTCTTCTCCACTGATATGGTTTGAATGTGTATGCCCCTACAAAATTCATATATTGGAATTTAAACCCCAAGATGATAATATTAGAAGATGGGACCTTTGGGAGGGGACTAGGTGAAACCCTCATTAATGGGAACAATGCTTTTATGAAAGAGCTGGGAGAAATCACTTGGGCCCTTTTGACCCTTCACCTTCTGCCAGGTGAAGATGCAATAACAAGATGACACCTTGGAAATAAAGATGAGCTTCACCAAATCTGCTGGTACCTTGATCTTGGACTTCTCACCCTCCAGAACTATGAGCAATAAATTTCCATTGTTTACAAATTACCTAGTCTGTGGTATTTTGTTGTAGCACCAGGAATACATCAAGATCTCCTCTACACATACCCTTTCCCCGGCTTCTCCTTTACTACTTCTCCTCCTTTTTCCCCTTTCTCCTCTTCTTCCTCCTCCCCTTTTCCTCCTCCTCCTCTTCCCCTCTTCCTTCTCCTTCTCCTTTTACTCTTCTTTTTCCTCCTCCTCGTCCTTCTCCTTCTTCTTTTCTAGCTTATTTATTTCAGAAAGCATGGTTCCTTTAAGAACTCAGTCATATCAACTAGTTAAGACTTTATTCTGAGCAATGCAAGATGCCACTGAAGAGCTTTGAGCAGAGAAAAATGACACAGAAAAATGACACTTTTCTGGATATTTCATGTAGAAAAGACTGTAAGACAGGAGTGGAATGACAGATGATAAGGGGGGAGACTTCAGGTAAAATATGTGTACACACCCACACACACACAGCCCTTCATGGTATGATATGTGTATGTGCCAGTCTCTCCTCCCTTATTGTATATATTTTTAAAAATTTCAATTGTACATGGAAATTAACAACACTGTCTCCCTTACCACTTGAAGATAGGGATTATGGTCACAAGGTCTGGAAAACCAAAAATAAACAAGGAAAATTTTTTCCCATCATTCTCACCCCCTATTTAGGAGTAAAGACCCATGTCTTAATTATTGCGCATGGATATAATTGTCCTCTCTACCTCTATCCTTCCCAATACTGAACTGGGTAGAACATTTTTTCTTACATTCATTGTCACATTTCTTGTCTTATCTTAGGCATTCTTTTTTTGCCATTTTTGTTAAAAAAAATTAAAATCAGCTGTAAATTGATTTTATGAATGAACAAGTGAATAAATTTTTTAAACTAATTAACCAAAGTGGGAATATGAAGAGAATGTCAAACCTGAAACCTGGAAAGGCACCAGAACATTAGTGTGGGCTGTGAACAGGAACTGATCATTAGACCCAAGAAGATAGTGCCTGCAAATAATTAATGCAATTATATCAGGAAGAAGAGAATGTACAAATATATATATAGTATATAGTATTGAACATTTGCTTTGGGAATCATTTTCCTGAGCATTTCCTTTTTCTATTTAGTTATACATACTATTAGGGTTCATTTTGACATAATTATACAAGCATGAAATAAAGTTTTCTCTGATTCAGTTCCTAGTAATTCCCCTTTCCCTCTCCTCCCTCCATGTTCCCTTTCCTCTATTCTACTAATCTTTCTTCAATTTATCTATATATTTGCTTAAATTAGTGCCATGTGTGTGTGTGTGTGTGTGTGTGTGTGTGTGTGTGTGTGTGTGTGTGATTTACTGTGGTACATTCAAATACCTACATATGAAATTTTGGTCAGATTCATTCCAGTGTTCTTCCTGTCCCTCCTCCTTTACCCTCAATCCCCTTCCTCTGCTCCATTAACCTCTTCCTACTCTTCCTGAGCATTTTCTATCCATTCCTTAAGTTAATCTTCACAGCAGCCCGATAGGTTTGCATTACTCTAACTTTTTACAGATATTAGCAGCAAGGAACACTTAGGAGAAGTAATGTGTGGACCCTTAATGAAAAGTATGCAAACAACAATTCAAAACTCCACTGGATTAGGTTGAAATTAGGAAGACACTGGTGTAGTTGCTGTGGGGATATATTCTGGCTCATTTGGGATTTCTTATGAAAACTCAGGGGAGGCTGAATCAGCACATACAGGAAATCAATGGTTCCATATATAAAAAGTTGAAGGAGACAGAGAAGCAGCACCTGGAGATCATGGTGCATGGAGATTCCAACTTAACACAAACATGAAGAATGGCCCTGGATTGCAAAAGACTTAATCTACTTACACATAACATATGATGACAGAGTACCATTCCTTTGTGAGACACTTACCTGCATTTTAATTCCTTTCATTTTCATGACATAACTCTCACAGAAAGATATTCTTCTCTTCCTTCCACTCTCCTCCTCCCTGACTTCACTTCCCTTTCCAGTCCACCTCCTCCACTTCTTCTCCACCTCCATTTTTCTCCTTCCCCTCTCCCTTTAATGAAGAACAAAGCTAACAGTTGAACCCCAAGTTTCTGATTTCAAACCCACCATGTGCTGCCTCTATTATTTCTGTGTAAAATATGAATTTTCTTGAGATCTATGTGTTAAGTTAGTTTTTGGCAGGGGTAGAATTAATTTTAATTTATGTGAGAATAAATTTTAAAAGGAAAATTTGACAGGTAAAATTTGAAGAGTTGAAATTGAGAAAAATCAACATAGTCCCCAAAGCAAAAATGATATATATAAATTGACTTCTGCTTAACATGTGTTTGAAAAATCATCGTTATTTATTATGTTCATCATCAGCCACTTAAGAGCTTGTATTACTGGGGCTGGAATTGCAGCTTAGTGGTAAAGTGCTTATTAGAGCATGCATTAGGCCCTGAGTTTGCTCCTTGGCACATCCCAAATTGATCAATCAATTGATCAGTCTTTCTTGGATTATTTACTAAATTCAGTATTTAGTTTTCCTATCTCATTAGTTCTTTGCTTGATTAAGTAGTATATATAATTATTATTTATTATATTATCTTTATATGAAACCTTCTAATCTTGTGTATTTAAATTCTCTGACTCCGGGCAGTGACTTTCTATTTTTTCCCTATTTTTTTTTCCCTTCATTATAGCAGATCTCTGTGTAGCAGTTGCTATGATCATAAACAACCTAATCAAAGCAATCAACATTTGCTACATACCTTCTACTTGTGAGGGCCTGTGCCACATTAGGACTGTAAATGAAGTAACATGCTGTACATGTGTATCCATACAGTATCCACTAGTTACATGTGGTTAATTAAATGTAAATTATTTAAAATAAAATGTTCAGTCCTTTTTCTTTAGCCACATAATTCCATTGGTTGTGGTATTGAACAGGACAGGTCATAAAATAGATAAATCATTGTCCATTGTGCTCACAGAAAGTTCTAGAATTAGTGCATAACTTATGCTAGCATTTTATGACTGTATTCTGTGCTGTTTGAATTCACTACTTCTTTCTTCCATTAGATTTTTAGTTCCATCTGCAATACTTGCTGGATGGTAGCTACTCTATAAACAAACATGAATAAGGAGGTGGGGGAAGTCTTAGAATTTGCTCTGCAAAGAGATAAACAATTCAAATATGTCCAATTTAAATTTGTCATGTTAATTTTTTAATTAGTGCTCATCCAGCAAAATTTGTACTCATTTGTATTTAGGAAACCTAAAAAAAATTTGGTGAACTAGAATAAAAAGAGTAATGGTTAAATATTTTCTATCTGACATAATCACATATAACACATTGAATTGTCTCTCTTTGTTTATCTGTTCCATACTTAACTATTGAATATTCTCAGGATTACTTAACCTTTTAAATATGTTTTATGTAAATGATCTCATTAAGAAAAAATACATTTGGATCAATTCCAGACTTAAATCTTGTACTTTTAGTTTTTGTTTATACCATAGTTAATACATGATGATGATTTTTTTACAGCTTACCTAAAAATCATTAATTTCATAAATGATATTAGTCAAGATTCTTATTGTTAAGTGACAAATGCCAATCTGAATCAATTTAACAAGACAGAATAACTTAAGGAATACAAGAAATTAGTGAATATCCAACACATAGGAAAGACTGGGGTGTAGTTAAGTCTGGCAAACACCTTGATACAGGGTTTGAAGGACCATAGGACTCTATGTATGGATTGAGCTTCCATTTGCTTATTGACATCATCTTATCAACATATAATGTTATATAGATTTTGAGAAATATTTTATAGACTTTCCAAATCCTCTTTTTCTGCAGAACTTTGAAACTAATGTGTAGTGGGGTGAACAGCAATTATTATGTTTACAAAGACCAGAAGATGTTATGTTTACAGAGACTATTTGGCAAAATCTTGTTTTACATAGTGTGAATTTTATTTTTGTTTTTTTAACATTATGAGAGGCTGAAAGTTTGCTAAAATTTTGTGATTTTCTTCATCACTTTCTAAACATTATAAAAGATGGGAGATCATTCTTTAAGATGATGTCATGTTGTTGCTATAATCCTCTGGATTCATCAAAAAGAATAAGTGTGCAGTCCTGAGTGTGAGTAAAACTTACTACCTACAAAACACACACACACACACACACACACACACACACACACCACAGGCAATACAAAAAACAGAAATCTGCAGTGGCATTGTAGCATTGTACAGATGATGCTTAATATTTTCTGGAGCCTTGGGAAGGAGAAAAAAGACAAAAATGATTCGGAACATTTTGGCAGTGTCTCTATGAATACTATGTGTAAAAATGTCCTCAAGGGTAAGAACATGATTCTTTGGAACATAAGTGTATAGAGAGTGGGGCTTACATGATATTTTTAAAATATATCTTCAGAGGATTTTCTATCATCATAAGTGTAAACCTTAATTTTTTTTTCAGATAGACTGTTAGCTGATTTGTTTTGTCATTTTGATCTTTTGCTCCTATAAAGCTAGTATTTCCTTATGCACAAATATGAATTGCAATATGTTTGAAAGTTACCCCAAATAATTAGTAAACCAAATTACGCTCCCAAACATGAACTTACACACAAAACAATAAAGTGAATTTCCCTCATATGCAATAATTTCTCCTCATACTGATGAAATATATAATGAATTAGCTATAAATATATATATTTGGCATTTTTGTTAGTCAAGATCCATTTTCATTTATCAGCAAAACTTTAAAGTCACTTTATTTTTTCTTTGTTTTTTTAATTCATGCATTTGTTTAAATTATTTTAAAAATTATTCATTCTGCTCAAATATCCCATTATACATAAATTCCTTTTAAATATTACTGAAACTACCTTTTCCCATAATTAACCAGTTCCTAATGGCCAGATGAGTCACCTGTACTACTATTTTGTCAGATTTGAGACTGAGAAGGTGTGAATGTTGAAAGCATCAAAGATATGATAAATCTAAAATAAATAAGTCTTGTTGGTTTTTCATGTAAACACTTCTCAGTTGTTACATTTGTATATAGAATATATTTCCACACCCCTCATTTAATCTGCTCTACTTATGATGGGCCAAACAGGATCTATGAAAGGATGATAGAGTGGAATAAGATTAAGATCTTCTAAATTAAAAAGATGTTGTGTTCCTCCACCACTACAGCTGAACTATAAATAGTGGCTTCTTACTTCCTTCCATTCAAATGCATTACAGATGCAAAACTGACAACCCTGTTTCTTCTTGCATATGCAGGGCATTTACTCCCTATACCACAAAAAATATTCTTCTTCAGAGAGAACCTCTTTTAAGTAAATGAGGGTCAAGACACAGACACAAATTCTGACATATTTTCTATTTCTGAAAAAAATGAAATATGAATTTAAAGGCCAAGACCAACCATTTCCTTACATGGTAAGAGAATCCCCCAAGGAAGAACATTTCACAAGGAATCCTATAAAACTTTCAAAAGCTTATTTACTTATTTCATATTGCATATGTTATCTCTACTCATACTTCTTCAATCCTCCCAAACTTAACTCTCTACAGATTTCTTTACATAAAAAGCTATATTGCCAGAAATTTTCATATAGTGGTTTTAAGATCATTAGAAAAGTTGAAGACTTAAATATTAACTGTGGTAATTTAAAAAAATTATTCATAATTCCATCATTACTATCATGAATTGTTGAAATATTGTTTTCTAGTTTATACTGTCAAATTTTTTCAATATTTTAATAAGAACTACATCATAAATATTTTATTATATTATTTGATGGCTTTAAAAATAATTTTTCATACTATGTAATATTTTATTATATATTATGTGTGAAATTTTATTATCATTTATATTTGTGATGTGTGTTATAAGGTACTAAGTGATTCCCTGTTGTGGCTATTTAGAAGTTTTAGATTCCCTAGCCATATTTCAGATTATTTTATGGTTAGATTCTCAAATGTGTAATTTGTAAGTGCAGGGTATAAACATTTTAAAATTAATATTTATTGATAAAACCCATTCCAAAATCATTATTTACAATCTCATAAAAAAAATGAAAGAGAGGTCTGTTTCAACATAATCATTCTGCCTTATTTCTTAATCCTAAAGGAAACAAAGCCTTAGAGAGTTTGCATGGTAGGTAGTCAGTGTAGAAATAGCATGAACATTTGATATTAATTATTACATTTGGATTTTGGGACTTTAGAATAATTATGTGTTATATGCTCTACTTTTATAGTTATTTACATTTGTGTTTGAAACCATTAAATATTTTTCTTTTTTATGTCTTGACATATATTAACTATTTTGAATCTTATAATTCTCTACCACCATAATGATAGTGTTCTCATCATCTTGACAAAAAAAAATTAATTCGGGGGTAAGATAAAGTATTATTCCTATATGTATTATGTTTTTAAAAGAAATTTTTGAACCTATTTCACCTGAAACTATTTATAAAGTCTTTTGTCAGTTTCAAGATTTTCAGAGCTCTTAAGGTATACCAAAGCAAAGTGTAAATTATATATTAACTGTTGTCTCTACTTTCATTCCATAATTTCACTTCTAGATGTTAAATTTTTAAAAATAGTAGCATTTTACCTTTATAACCTTAAGACATTAAATCAAACCAGCCTGCACACAAGTTTTCAATCTCTGACTTCTGGTTGTTCTTCTGAGTTCCAGCTTGCCAGGCCTGTTGTGAGACATCATGACAGCCCACTTTCTGAACATGTGATCCATGATGCTGCCTTTATTCATTCCAATAGCAGGTGAAAGTCAAGACACCATTTTTCCTTTAATGGATAGAGTAATCAGACCAATTTTCTGACATGTGAAGTCCAAGTCAGCCTCACTTGATAAGCAAAAGTTGTTTCTCTGCTCATGTGAGAGATGAATAAATTGTAAGAGAATGTGGGTTGCAATTGCCTGAGGCAGAAATATGGTCTCAAGAGATTTCTTTTTAACTTCCCTGTTCAATATTTAGTGGAACTTTGGGAAGTCAAAGCCAGAAATCCAAGGAGCCAGTTGGCAAGGCAGGAAGCAATTTGGCCTTGAGATTTGACCCCTTTTGAGGATAGAATGAAATTAGTCTTTAATGTCCTTTACAAAATAGAAGTGTTATAGAATAATGAAAGGTATTATTAGTTGGGTCACATCAAATTTGGGGACTAAAATGCCCCCTATCCCTTGCATTCTGAGGGTAGTGCTGAGGGATCAAAAGAGAACTAACATAATCCTTTCATAGGTTTTTAAAGTAATTCCTGGAAAAAAATTATAAATTTAGTTGCTTCTTATTATTTTTGAAGATAAAGAAGAGACATAAAATGAATGGTAGACTCTAAAACAGCAGGTATATAGTATTTTTAAGATGAACTAAAATAAGTAAGTTACAAATAGTCTTACTTTGTAGGGTTATTTTGTTGTTGTTTGTTTGTTTGTTTGTTTTAATCAGAAATTTAATTTTTACAAGTACAGATGTAGAGACAGATTTTTGAGGAAACCTACCATATGTGTGCCATTCCTTGTTAGATCACCAGTATCTAAAAAGAGGTTGGTACATAGGATATTCTTTTGGGTTAATGAATGAAACTTTGGCATGCATTTTGTCCAAATGTATTCTGATTATCAGATCTCTTTGACAGATCACCCTTCAGATTGATACCTTACATTGCTTTAAAACAGAACCACAGAACACAAGAAAAAGAGATTGGGTAGCCTGAATTTCCATAGTATACCCTGATACTGACCTCAAACTTACACCATTATTAATAATCTAATAAAAGATTTACTCCTTCTACTCATGTAGCCAAATTCATATACTTCTACTTATCATGAGATTTTCAGTTTATATAATACTTCCCCTGCTAAACTGAGTTTATGGGTATCTAGTTATAGCCCATATTGCCTTCCTGTACATATTCTTTTGATTATTATCTCTTACACTGTCCTCTCTTAAATTGTTTTTGCCCCAGTGAGTACTGAAGCATCTTAGTGGAGCTGATTCACAAAATGTTCATTGCAGACAGAATATTTTGGATTTACATAACATCTTAAATATCCATATACTGTTGAAAAATGCAAAATTCAAAATATAGGAAAAAAGTTTATACTCCCTCAGGTGTTTCCTTATGGAAACCACTTGGTAGAAATCAATTTTTCTATGCATTTGACACCTGTGCAGTTAACTGACCACTGAAGACTCTGATCCAACATCACTCCATGAACAGAAATTGCCGCAGTCCGGCTGCAGCAAAATAACCGGGGGGTGACGAGCAACTTGTGTAGATTGATACAGCAGGAGTGGGAGCCATTTATTGTAGGACAGGAGGGGTATATATACATTCCACACAGCTTATCTTAATTAACATAAACTAGATACAGCACTCAACCAATAAGGAATCTCTACACTTAATGGCTCGCTGGCGTTACTTCACAAACCACTCCCTCTACAAAATGCCAGGCGCAATCTTGACTTGTTTACAGACTCTAACAAGAAATGCAGCATCCAGATGTTCTCTTGTTTCTTTCACCCATGGAAACCAGTCATGATCTTTATTACCAAATCACTAATCTTGTTTACTTACTGTATTAGTTTCCTAAGATTGCTGTAATAAGTCACCACAAACCTGGTGGCTTAAAACAAGTGACACTTATTCTCTCACAATTATGGAGATAATAATTGATCATTTCAACAGTGACACTCTTCTTCTTAAGGTACTAGGAGGGAATCCTTTCTTGCCTCTTACAGCTTCTTGTGGCTCCAAACATTCCTTGGCATGTGGCTGCATCTCTCTAGTCTTTGTCTCAATCTTCATTTGATCTTCTCTTTGTGTTGGATTTAGAAATCACTTCAATCCAGGATGATCTCATCTCAAAACCCTTAACTTAATTATATTTGCAAAGATACCTCTTCTTTGTTAAATTGGATTAACATGTTCAGGGGATACATATATCTATTTGGAGGCCAAAACTTAACTCACTACATATTTGATATACAGATGGGACTAACAGTCAAGATCTCTACTGACCCTTCCTGTAGAGCAGCTCTGTCTCCCAAATTCTTCTCACCTTATCAAAACCTCTCTGTTCTTCCCTTATAACATCCCTTGTAGAAAAGTCTCAGTGGAGCATTAAGTTTGATTAAATTTGGAGTTCAAATGATAAGCAATTGAAAACCAGACCCTTTGAGCTATAGAGATCTTGAGCCTCATAAAATCAATTTGCTTAGCTCCCCAGTCTTGAGAGGAGGGCAGTGAAGTTTTAAATCAGTCTATGGCTGAATAACTTTTCTCACATAACTAAAAAGTGAAAATCAGCTAAATCTGATGCTATTTAACACAAATATATTTTGTAAACATTGGACAACTATAAATTGCTAAAAGTGCAGATGAAAACTAAGGATAAACTCCCTTTACTTAAGTAAAGGGTTTTATTTAACAATGGAAATCAGAATGTACAAATTAATGAGAAAACAACTAGATAGAAATAATTCAAATGTTGGCATCAACTGAATGTGACAGATGATTATTTTCTAAAACTAAATCACTACTGGTTAGACTCGTGGGAATACTAATTATTGAATGTAGTTCATTAAGGGTATAAGCCCCTTGGTGCTGTGTTTTTCCATGGTCCAACTATTTCCTCTATCCAAATAATTGTTTAACCTTTTCCTTATTTGGGGCATAATGGGCATTTGGTCTTCTCTCTATGCAAACTCTATTTGTTACTCCTTATTAGAAATATTAAAGGGGACAGTTGAGTTCTAATATATTGAAAATCAAACATAACGACAGGTCAGAAAGATGTACAGCTAATGAGCTCAAGTAATTAACAAAATCTCTTTAAGATTGTACAGTTTTCAGCTACAAATTTGGTGTGGAGTCTGTGTATGCTGCTTCATTTTGATAGAAACGAGTTTGCTGGAGTATGGATATATAGCTCACACCTGGGGTTCTAGTGAGTTGCTTTTTGTATTTAAAAAGTTTTGTTTTCATCTAAGGATTATGTACTGAAATGATTTTTCACTCTGGCTGAATTTCAAGCAAACCAGGTACTCTGTGTTGCTTATTGGAGTGAGAAAAGTGGCATCCATGAATTCATATCGCTCAATTTTTTCAACTAACTCTAAAATTGAGCCTGAGAAGGAAAATGAACATTTGCTACAACTTTCAACATTTCCTTTTAGATTAGAGATGGCCTAATGTTAACACACTTATCTCAAGTGAATCATTATTATTCAAACATTACAGACATTGTTCTATATGGAAATAAACACAACAGCAGAATTTACCTTTCTGTTTAGTTTCACATACAGAAGGTATGCAGGAATATTGTGGTTGCACAAGTATCTTGACTGTCATGTGTCACAGTGTTATGAACTGAATCATGTCCTCCCAAAATATATATGTTAAAGCATTTACCCACCACCAATGTACTTGGAGACAGGATTTTCATAGAGATAATTAGAAATAAATGAAGTCATAAAAGTAGAGTTTTAATTAGGTAGAACTGGTGTTTTTCTAAGAAGAGGAAGATATTCCAGAGATGACAATGTGAGCAAACACAAGAGAAAGGCTACAAGAGAGCAGATTGAGAAAGCCACCATTTAGGAGGCAGAGACAGCCCTCAGCAGAAACCAAATTTGCTAGGACCTTGATCATGTGCAAGCCTCTAACACCATAAGAACATAAATGTCTACTGTGTGAGCCACCCAGTGTGTTGTTTTAGTTTTGTCAGCCCAAAGCTGACTAATATGCATAACAAAGTTTGATTGGTTAGTGTTATCCCAGATAATTACCTCACTCTACACTGAACTGTCTAGCTTTAGTTATAACTACTACCAATGTCTGGTGGAAATTATTTCATCTGTGACTTTGCTGAGATATGGTGAAACATTCTACTGAGTGCTGGAAATAATTTTGAGTTGAATCCAGTCCATAAAGGACAAAGCTGGCATCAGAAAACCTCCCCTCATCATTGGGTCCTCATTAGTATTCTTCCTGACAGCTGAATTAGGTAAACCAGGACTAAGTATTAAATCAGGGTAGAATAAACTGCTCTCATCCTTAGAGTTTATCTTTCTTACAAATGCTTGAGATATTTTCTCTCGGAAGTCGATGGAAATTTGTACTCCTGGTTTTCTGACCAATTAGAGCTCAAATCACAGAAGGCTAAACATGGTCAACAGGATGAAACGATGGCACATGTATCAAGAAGGATACAGTCCCTCCAAGGTGAATCTGAATCCCTCAGATCACAAATAGATGAAGCTAAAATGAACTGGAGACTCTTTCAAGTGAATGAGGAAGAACTGAAGCTGACAATCAAAGAGGTTTTGAATGAAGGATACCTAATTCCGCAAACACAGAGACCAACAATACAAGGAGAAGCTGAAGCACAGAGGGAACAAGGAGGTGTCCAATATAAAGCAAAAATCATATTAGAGGACTCTAAAGTAGCTGGAGAACAAGTTCTAAGGGACACAGAAAATCACATGGAGTCTCTGAGTGAATGCTTGCTGAAGATGAAGGATAGATCTTCTCCAAGCCTGGGAGCCCCAAGGGATGGTGGTCACCTGAAACTGGGAAAGACAAGTAAACCCGAAATTGGTGCTCACTTGGAGGATGAGTTCAAAGGAGCTTTGAGGACCCTGGTTTATGGTGATAAGCTAAAGGCCTCCTTAGAAATCTTGGAAAGAGAAAGAAATCAAAAATGTACTTTCTCATCTGAAGTGGAGAAAACCATGGAAGACCTTACAGAACACCTTAAAAGTCTGCAGACTGAACAGGCATCTTTGCAGTCAGAAAATGCACAGCTGCAAAGTGAGAATGAGACCCTACAGAAGAACTATAAAGCCATGATGGATTGCTCTCAAGAAAATATGATGAAACTGCAGAGGAAATTAAGAGTGGAGGAAAACTACCGTGTGGAGCAAGAGGAGAAACTTTCCAAAGTCGAAGAAAAGATGAGCCATACAATAAAAGAGTTGGAGACCTACAGAAAGAGAGCCAAATATCTTGAAGAGCAATTGCAGAGTACCATTCATTCCGGTCTGGGGAAGATTATTTCCTCTGAGAAAGAAGCACATGCTAGTGAGTTGGCAGCTCGGATTGCTGAAAGAAACCTCAGCTATTTCAGGAAACAAAATGCATGCAACAGACAAAAATTAACTGAGAAGGAGCTTAAATTTGAACTTGTAGAAAAAGATCCTATGATGCACTGGATGTTTCCAACTCAGCAATGGGCAGAAAGCCTTCTCCAAATGGACCCTCACCAATAGGTCACCCTTCATCTGAAAGGAGACCTCCTCATTTTGAAAAGAGTGGTCCACTCACATTCTCACCGTTCACTCCAGTGGGAGGAGGAAGAGAGTCAAGGGGCCAAGGAGAATCCTCTGGACCATGCGACTAGCAGTAAAGGAAGAGAATCCAGCTGTCATAAGTTCACTGATTTTCAGAGAGCACCTTCTCAGACTGGGCCCCTCTCTCCTCCAGGGGAACAGGCCAGCAGGCTGATGATCCCTCCGCCAGGCCAACCATATTCTTCTGATGCACGTCTTCCTCTACAACGGCAAGATAGATTTACTCAAATTGTGGTAGAGCATCGGGACCAGCAGAACACAGAATTCCTAATATGCCTCCTTTGGACTCTGATGTGCCTGATTCACCTCTCCATGCTGAAAACCAAGCAACTGGCTCTGGCTCCGTGTTGGCACCTTTCCCTCCAGTCAGAGGTGCCTTGTTTCCAGTTGACCCAAGGAGTCAGTTCCTGAGAAGAGGACCTTTTTTTTCCCTCCACCTCTCCCAGGAAACTTATCTGGGAACCTGGAGATTATTTTCCACCTGACACGCCACCCACTCCATTTCCAATGTGAAGTGTCTATGCAGGGAGGGGGTTTTCCTCACAATCTTCCCCCAACAGCTGGAATTCAGCCCTCTACACCCCCCCATTCTGAAAGTACAAGTGAGTTCCCTGAAGGGTTCCTTCCACCTGCAAATGAGCCTGTTACTCAACATCCAGAACCCAACAAGAAACCTCATGCTGTTGCTCTCTCTTCAAATGTAATTGAACTTATCTCTCATTTTTAGTTTTTAAGTAACTGCTTTTACTTCAGTAATTGACTATACTTTGGCTCCAATTGAAGCTCAATGAAACAATAATTCTTAAGATAGCATTTTGTGAATAAAGATGGTTTACGTAGGAATCTTCTGAGTAAATTATTCCTATTTTATTTTATTCCAGAGAACAGCATTTAATCTGATGAAGCCACTCTTACATAAACAAGAATGGGAGTTCTAGGTACTTGTAATCTAGCTGATGGAAATATCTTTTAAACTCCCAAAAAAGAAGTGTATTTAGTATGACTGTAGCAAATGTAAAGTGACTTTAGGCTTAATGAAGAATTGTCACTGATTTACAGACTGGTTGGGCATTTCAGCTAGTTTTTCCATATCAGAATAACTAGAGCAAGGGAGGACTAAAGGAGAGAACACAACTAAACATGTCACGGAAACAGGAGATCTCAACTACAAAGAAAAATGAAGACCTCTTGTTTATATTGGTTGCTTAAAACATTACATAGCTCTTGAGATACCATATTTCCTACATTAGATTCAAGTGAGTTATGAACTCCCATTTTCACCCCATATACAGATTGCACAATCACATTGTTTACACATCCACATTTTTACAAAATGCCATATTAGTAACTGTTGTATTCTGCTACCTTTTCTAGCCTCTACTATCCCCCCTCTCCTGCCCTCCCATCTTCTCTCTCTATCCCATCTGCTGTAATTTAACGCTTGGGAATAGGAAACAACACTTTAAACTCACTCTCCTCCCCTTTTTCCCTTCTGTCAAATTACTCATCATCTTCTTCTATTTCTCCTCCTCCTCCTACTCCTTATACCTTTAATTCATTCATCATACACTCATGCATTGGTTCATTCATTCCTTTCACATATGGTGTTGGGGATCCAACTCAGGACCTTTGAAAGTGTGAAGCCAGCACTCTAGTGCTGAGCCAAAACCCCAGCACCTGTCTTTTTGATTTTTATGACTGTTTATATGAAATTCAGAATCACATTCTGCTATGGCTCACTGATATGTGGATTGACCTAGTCCTTGTTTTCTGGGAGACTTTTGGAAAATATACATGAATTATTAGGAGATTGAAATGAAGAAACAAAGAGGAAATTCAAAATTTCTGATTCTTAGATTCCATACTCTGACTCTGCCTACCTACTGAAAAAACTTTTAAACCCTTACTCCCCATTTCTATATCATTGCCAACAAGTGAACATTCACTGCCCTACAACAAACCAGAGAACTCACATTGAACAATGTTTCCCCAGTAGAGACCAAGACACAATACTTATTAAAAAAAATACCCTAGTTATGAGTTAGTAGGTAAAGCTTTATTTGAGTGTTAAATGTGCTCTAATTATGTGTTTGTGTGTTTGTTGATGTGTGTGGTGTGTGGGTGTGTGTGCTTGTGTGTGAAACAAGCACTGAGGTGTAAAATAAATGCAGGATTGCAACGGCCTTCTTAAAAATAAGAAGCAACTTTATCACATGTGAAGCCCAGTGAAGAATCTGCCTGATACTTAACCTACAATTAATTGAAATGTGAAAAATTCAGGCCTTGAAAAACAAAGCCAACATACATACTGAATCTAATCAGTCTGTCTCACCTGTTTTCTAATCACTCCTTTCAATAAACCTAAATTGCCAGCATAAAACATCAGTTGTTCTAAACGAGTGGACGGATGTCCCCTGTCATGGGCTGTGTAAAACACATGGACGATCCGGCACTGATTGTTATCTAGAATGACTTCTGCCTGAACTACTATTGGAGAATTGTTGCTGATATACTGCGGTTCTTATACCAGTAAACTGGAATGAAGGTAATTTCAGGCTGCAAAGGAATAAATTGATTTTACTAACTGGTTTTTGGAAAACACTGCCATGAAAAATTATCAATATGTTCATAAAGGCATCTACATGTCTCTTCACAAGGGTTTTACTTAATGGGGAGGTGGT
Source organism: Callospermophilus lateralis (assembly GCF_048772815.1). NCBI lineage: Eukaryota > Metazoa > Chordata > Mammalia > Rodentia > Sciuridae > Callospermophilus > Callospermophilus lateralis. The sequence goes on from NW_027513711.1 coordinate 1,070,931, forward strand.
GAGGTCTGGATATAACTGAACTGTCCATTAGTAGGTAGAACAATATCATGGGAATCAGAGTGCACATTCCGGTTTGACCTCAATCTAGGTAACATGGATTCATCTCTGTGTAATAGGCCTGCTTCTGAAAAACTCAATGTAGAGGTCCAAAAGCAGAACGATACTTTCAGAATACCATGTTATGTTTGTAAATAGATAGACAGAGAGATATACAGAAATCAAAAATCTGAAAACGATCTGGAAGTGTACATTTCTATAACTTACAATGTCAGTAGTGGGGGATTAATAGCAGATCAAGAAGACTGTATCTGCATGAGAAATGGTTCAATTTTTGAAAGAGTTTTTTAAATGAAAATGGACAAAAAATTTAAAGGGTTACAGTAAGTGTTGAGGAGTGCCTTGGCAAAAGGATCACAGAGGTGAGAAAGAATTAAGTAGAGTTCAATAGAACCAGGTATAATTTCTGTACACATGACTCCATGAACAGGAGCAGAGGGGACACTTAAAGAAATCATAGGACTAAGGAGAGATCAGGATTAGGAGGGTTTGTACTAGTCTAGAAATGCTGACCTGAAATCCAGCTAAAGTTTCAACTCCTTCTTTTGAGGAAAATTAGCTGTGCCATGCTTTTCAAAAATGACTTGTCATAACTGATTGATGCCCATGTTAGCAACTCTTCTGAAATTACGTTGAAAGTAGACTATTATGTAAGAGTTTCTCTTTAGAGATAATTCTAATTACTTGCATTGGAAGTGGCAGCAGGTCTGGGGATGTTGTAGCTCAGTGGCAGTGACCTTGCCTAGCTTGGGGCTGGCCTGCCATGGACTTTCACCCCAAACACTTGCAAGAAAAGAAAAGGGAGGGAAGGGAGAGAGAAAGTTGGAAGGGAGGAAGGCAAAGTTGGAGGGATGGATGGAGGTATAAAAGAAGGAAGAAAAAAAGGAGAAAAACCAGGAAGGGGGGAAGGAAGCAAGGAAGGTAGGAAATAGGGAGAGCACAAGGGCAGAAAATGGACTGAGTCACTCAAACAAAAGGCAAGGGACACAAAGACCAATATAGGCCATAAAAGCTGTTTGAACGGTTTAGTCAGCTTTAGAATTTGAGTGACATCAAACTGAATGTTATTATGACTGGATGGAATCTTCCTACTAACCCCGCCTTGGCCTGGCCTAAGGCAAATCAAGGGGTGGGTGGCATGGAGAGGAATTCTCTCTGGCTGGAGTGGGAGGGACCTAAACATGTGGCACTTGAGGATGCACTGGGTAGGGAAGGGGACAAGACTCCCCTGATGGGCAGTTGAGACAACAAGGCTCCTGGGAGCCCCTGATCATGGCTCCCACCGCCATACGCACAACACCCACCATACGCTCAGCCCCTGAAGGGGCTCACAGTGGTCTGCTCCGTTGCCTGGTGCAGGTTGGAGTTCCTGACCAAACACCTGAGTGTCCACAGCCTGTGTTGGCCTGCCTGGGCAGGCTGTGGTTGTGGTGGCAAGAGCCAAAGCTGTCTTGGCGTGATGGAGGAGCCAAGGGCTGCCTCTCAGCCATACTAGTGGGTGGTTCTGGAAGAAGCACCCAGGGTTGTGGCAGCATTGTCCGAAGACATGAAGCCAGGCCATCTTCCTTATGGCTTTCCTTGGGAGTTGATGATGTGTACAGCTCTTGGATTTTTTGCTGTTCTCTCACTTTTCTGGAGAGCTTTTCAGTCGGTTAGTAGCAGGCTTTACGTGGGAAGAGAAAAAAGGCTGGCTCTAAATCTTGCTGGACTTATTGAGGCAAAATGTGGACTTCTTGATAAAGTGAGCCTTGTTGAAAAAGAACATAAAGGCTTAGATTCATCTTTAAAGGATTGCAGGTTTGAGAAGGGTTCAAGGGAAGCACAACAGCTGGAGGCCACCTACGAAAAGCTGCATAGGTCTGAATCCAGCAATGACATTGAAATGCTCTTTCTAGAAGAAGAGCTCAAAGCACAGAAGGCTAAACATGGTCAACAGGATGAAACGATGGCGCATATATCAAGAGGGATACAGTCCCTCCAAGGTGAATCTGAATCCCTCAGATCACAAATGGCTGAAGCCAAAACAAACTGGAGACTCTTTCAAGTGAATGAGGAAGAACTGAAGCTGGCAATCAAAGAGGTTTTGAATGAAGGATACCTACTTCCGCAAATGCAGAGACCAACAATACAAGGAGAAGCTGAAGCACAGAGGGAACAAGGAGTTGTCCAATATAAAGCAAAAATCATATTAGAGGACTCTAAAGTAGCTGCAGAACAAGTTCTAAGGGACACCGAAAATCACATGGAGTCTCTGAGGGAATGCTTGCTGAAGATGAAGCATAGATCTTCTCCAAGCCTGGGAGCCCAAAGGGATGGTGGTCACCTGGAACTGGGAAAGACAAGTGAACACGAAATTGGTGCTCACATGGAGGATGAGTCCAAAGGAGCTTTGAGGAACCTGGTTTATGGTGATAAGCTAAAGGCCTCCTTAGAAATCTTGGAAGGAGGAAGAAATCAAAAATGTACTTTCTCATCTGAAGTGGGGAAAACCACGGAAGACCTTACAGAACACCTTAAAAGTCTGCAGACTGAACAGGCATCCTTGCAGTCAGAAAATGCACAGCTGCAAAGTGAGAATGAGACCCTACAGAAGAACTTGAAAGTCATGATGGAACGCTATCAAGAAAATACGATAAAACTGCACAGGAAATTAAGAGTGGAGGAAAACTACCGTGTGGAGCAAGAGGAGAAACTTTCCAAAGTCGAAGAAAAGATGAGCCATACAATAAAAGAGCTGGAGACCTACAGAAAGAGAGCCCAATATCTTGAAGAACAATTGCAGAGTACCATTCATTCCTGTCTGGGGAAGATTATTTCCTCTGAGAAAGAAGCACATGCAAGTGAGTTGGCAGCTCGGATTGCTGAAAGAAACCTCAGCTATTTCAGGAAACAAAATGCACGCAACACACAAAAATTAACTGAGAAGGAGCTGAGATTTGAACATGTAGGAAAGGATCCCTATGATGCACTGGATGTTTCCAACTCAGCAATGGGCAGAAAGCCTTCTCCAATTGGCCATCACCAATAGGTCACCCTTCATCTGAAAGGAGACCTCCTCATTTTGAAAAGAGTTTTCCACTCACACTCTCACCTTTCACTCCAGTGGGAGGAGGAAGAGGGTCAAGGGGCCCTGGAGAATCCTCTGGACCATGCGACTAGCAGTAAAGGAAGAGAATCCAGCTGTCATAAGTTCACCGAATTTCAGAGAGCACCTTCTCAGACTGGGCCCCTCTCTCCTCCAGGGGAACAGGCCAGCAGGCTGATGATCCCTCCGCCAGGCCAACCATATTCTTCTGATGCACGTCTTCCTCTACAAAGGCAAGATAGGTTTTACTCAAATTGTGGTAGAGCATCGGGACCAGCAGAACACAGAATTCCTAATATGCCTCCTTTGGACTCTGATGTGCCTGATTCACCTCTCCATGCTGAAAACCAAGCAACTGGCTGTGGCTCTGTGTGGGCACCTTTCCCTCCAGTCAGAGGTGCCTTGTTTCCAGTTGACCCAAGGAGTCAGTTCCTGAGAAGAGGACCTTTTTTTCCTCCACCTCTCCCAGGAAACTTGTCTGGGAACCTGGAGATTATTTTCCACCTGACTCGCCACCCACTCCATTTCCAATGTGATGTGTCTATGCAGGGAGAAGGTTTTCCTCACAATCTTCCCCCAACAGCTGGAATTCAGCCCTCTACACCCCAATTCTGAAAGTACAAGTGAGTTCCCTGAAGGTTTCCTTCCACCTGCAAATGAGCCTGTTACTCAACATCCACAACCAAACAAGAAACCTCATGCTGTTGCTCTCTCTTCAAATGTAATTTGACTTATCTCTCATATTTTGTTTTTAAGTAACTGCTTTTACTTCAGTAATTGACTATACTTTGTCTCCAATTGAAGCTCAATGAAACAATAATTCTTAAGATAGTATTTTGTAAATAAAGATGGTTTACGTAGGAATCTTCTGAGTAAATTATTCCTATTTTATTTTATTCCAGAGAACAGCATTTAATCTGATGAAGCCACTCTTAAATAAAAAAGAATGGGAGTTCTAGGTACTTGTAATCTAGCTGATGGAAATATCTTTTAAACTACCAAAAAAGAAGTATATTTAGTATGACTGTAGCAAATGTAAAGTGACTTTAGGCTTAATGAAGAATTGTCACTGATTTACAGACTGGTTGGGCATTTCAGCTAGTTTTTCCATATCAGAATAACTAGAGCATGGGAGGGCTAACGGAGAGAACACAACTAAACATGTCACGGAAACAGGAGATCTCAACTACAAAGAAAAATGAAGACCTCTTGTTTATATTGGTTGCTTAAAACATTACATAGCTCTTGAGATACCATATTTCCTACATTAGATTCAAGTGAGTTATGAACTCCCTTTTTCACCCCATATACAGATTGCACAATCACATTGTTTACACATCCACATTTTTACAAAATGCCATATTAGTAACTGTTGTATTCTGCTACCTTTTCTAGCCTCTACTATCCCCCCTCTCCTGCCCTCCCATCTTCTCTCTCTATCCCATCTGCTGTACTTTAACGCTTGGGAATTGGAAACCACACTTTAAACTCACTCTCCTCCCCTTTTTCCCTTCTGTCAAATTACTCATCATCTTCTTCTATTTCTCCTCCTCCTCCTACTCCTTATACCTTTAATTCATTCATCATACACTCATGCATTGGTTCATTCATTCCTTTCACATATGGTGTTGGGGATCCAACTCAGGACCTTTGAAAGTGTGAAGCCAGCACTCTAGTGCTGAGCCAAAACCCCAGCACTTGTCTTTTTGATTTTATGACTGTTTATATGAAATTCAGAATCGCATTCTGCTATGGTTTACTGATATGTGGATTGACCTAGTCCTTGTTTTCTGGGAGACTTTTGGAAAATATACATGAATTATTAGGAGATTGAAATGAAGAAACAAAGAGGAAATTCCCCAATTTCTTATTCTTAGAGTCCATACTCTGACTCTGCCTACCTACTGAAAAAACTTTTAAACCCTTACTCCCCATTTCTATATCATTGCCAACAAGTGAACATTCACTGCCCTACAACAAACCAGAGAACTCACATTGAACAATGTTTCCCCAGTAGAGACCAAGACACAATACTTATTAAAAAAAATACCCTAGTTATGAGTTAGTAGGTAAAGCTTTATTTGAGTGTTAAATGTGCTCTAATTATGTGTTTGTGTGTTTGTTGATGTGTGTGGTGTGTGGGTGTGTGTGCTTGTGTGTGAAACAAGCACTGAGGTGTAAAATAAATGCAGGATTGCAACTGCCTTTTTAAAAATAAGAAGCAACTTTATCACATTTGGAGCCCAGTGAAGAATCTGCCTGATACTTAACCTACAATTAATTGAAATGTGAAAAATTCAGGCCTCGAAAAACAAAGCCAACATACATACTGAATCTAATCAGTCTGTCTCACCTGTTTTCTAATCACTCCTTTCAATAAACCTAAATTGCCAGCATAAAACATCAGTTGTTCTAAACGAGTGGACGGATGTCCCCTGTCATTAGCTGTGTAAAACACATGGACGATCCGGCACTGATTGTTATCTAGAATGACTTCTGCCTAAACTACTATTGGATAATTGTTGCCGATATACTGCGGTTCTTATACCAGTAAACTGGAATGAAGGTAATTTCAGGCTGCAAAGGAATGAATTGATTTTACTAACTGGTTTTTGGAAAACACTGCTATGAAAAATTACAAATATGTTCATAAAGGCATCTACATGTCTCTTCACAAGGGTTTTACTTAATGGGGGAGGTGGTGAGGCCTGGATATAACTGAACTGTCCATTAGTAGGTAGAACAATATCATGGGAATCAGAGTGCACATTCCGGTTTGACCTCAATCTAGGTAACATGGATTCATCTCTGTGTAATAGGCCTGCTTCTGAAAAACACAATGTAGAGCTCCAAAAGCAGAACGATACTTTCAGAGTACGATGTTATGTTTGTAAATAGACAGACAGATAGATATACAGAAATCAAAAATCTGAAAACGGTCTGGAAGTGTACATTTCTATAACTTACAATGTCAGTAGTGGGGGATTAATAGCAGATCAAGAAGACTGTATCTGCATGAGAAATGGTTCAATTTTTGAAAGAGTTTTTTAAATGAAAAAGGACAAAAAATTTAAAGGGTTACAGTAAGTGTTGAGGAGTGACTTGGCAAAAGGAGCACAAAGGTGAGAAAGAATTAAGTAGAGTTCAATAGAACCAGGTATAATTTCTGTACACATGACTCCATGAACAGGAGCAAAGGGGACACTTAAAGAAATCATAGGACTAAGGAGAGATCAGGATTAGGAGGGTTTGTACTAGTCTAGAAATGCTGACCGGAAAACCAACTAAAGTTTCAACTCCTTCTTTTGAGGAACATTAGCTGTGCCGTGCTTTTCAAAAATGACTTGTCATAACTGATTGATGCCCATGTTAGCAACTCTTCTGAAATTACGTTGAAAGTAGACTAATGTGAGAGTTTCTCTTTAGAGATAATTCAAATTACTTGCATAGGAAGTGGCAGCACGTCTGGGGATGTTGTAACACAGTGGCAGTGACCTTGCCTAGCTTGGGGCTGGCTTGCCATGGACTTTCACCCCAAACACTTGCAAGAAAAGAAAAGGGACGGAAGGGAGAGAGAAAGTTGGAAGGGAGGAAGGCAAAGTTGGAGGGATGGATGGAGGTACAAAAGAAGGAAGAAGAAAAGGAGAAAAACCAGGAAGGGGGGAAGGAAGCAAGGAAGGTAGGAAATAGGGAGAGCACAAGGGCAGAAAAAGGACTGAGTCACTCAAACAAAAGGCAAGGGACACAAAGACCAATATAGGCCATAAAAGCTGTTTGAATGGTTTAGTCAGCTTTAGAATTTGAGTGACATCAAACTGAATGTTATTATGACTGGATGGAATCGTCCTACTAACCCTGCCTTGGCCTGGCCTAAACCAAATCAAGGGGTGGGTGGCATGGAGAGGAATTCTCTCTGGCTGGAGTGGGAGGGACCTAAACATGTGGCACTTGAGGATGCACTGGGTAGGGAAGGGGACAAGACTCCCCTGATGGGCAGTTGAGACAACAAGGCACCTGGGAGCCCCTGATCATGGCTCCCACCGCCATACACACACCACCCACCATACACTCAGCCCCTGAAGGGGCTCACAGTGGTCTGCTGCGTTGCCTGGTGCAGGTTGGAGTTCCTGACCAAACACCTGAGTGTCCACAGCCTGTGTTGGCCTGCCTGGGCAGGCTGTGGTTGTGGTGGCAAGAGCCAAAGCTGTCTTGGCGTGATCGAGGAGCCAAGGGCTGCCTCTCAGCCATACTAGTGGGTGGTTCTGGAAGAAGCACCCAGGGTTGTGGCAGCATTGTCCGAAGACATGAAGCCAGGCCATCTTCCTTATGGCTTTCCTTGGGAGTTGATGATGTGTACACCTCTTGGATTTTTTGCTGTTCTCTCACTTTTCTGGAGAGCTTTTCAGTCGGTTAGTAGCAGGCTTTACGTGGGAAGAGAAAAAAGGCTGGCTCTAAATCTTGCTGGACTTATTGAGGCAAAATGTGGATTTCTTGATAAAGTGAGCCTTGTTGAAAAAGAGCATAAAGGCTTAGACTCATCTTTAAAGGATTGCAGGTTTGAGAAGGGTTCAAGGGAAGCACAACAGCTGGAGGCAACCTACGAAAAGCTGCATAGGTCCGAATCCAGCCATGGCGTTGAAATGCTCTTTCTAGAAGAAGAGCTCAAAGCACAGAAGGCTAAACATGGTCAACAGGATGAAACGATGGCGCATCTATCAAGAGGGATACAGTCCCTCCAAGGTGAATCTGAATCCCTCAGATCACAAATAGCTGAAGCCAAAACAAACTGGAGACTCTTTCAAGTGAATGAGGAAGAACTGAAGCTGGCAATCAAAGAGGTTTTGAATGAAGGATCCCTACTTCCGCAAACGCAGAGACCAACAATACAAGGAGAAGCTGAAGCACAGAGGGAACAAGGAGGTGTCCAATATAAAGCAAAAATCATATTAGAGGACTCTAAAGTAGCTGGAGAACAAGTTCTAAGGGACACCGAAAATCACATGGAGTCTCTGAGTGAATGCTTGCTGAAGATGAAGGACAGATCTTCTCCAAGCCTGGGAGCCCAAAGGGATGGTGGTCACCTGGAACTGGGAAAGACGAGTGAACCCGAAATTGGTGCTCACTTGGAGGATGAGTCCAATGGAGCTTTGAGGAACCTGGTTTATGGTGATAAGCTAAAGGCCTCCTTAGAAATCTTGGAAGGAGGAAGAAATCAAAAATGTACTTTCTCATCTGAAGTGGAGAAAACCACGGAAGACCTTACAGAACACCTTAAAAGTCTGCAGACTGAACAGGCATCCTTGCAGTCAGAAAATGCACAGCTGCAAAGTGAGAATGAGACCCTACAGAAGAACTTAAAAGTCATGATGGAACGCTATCAAGAAAATACGATGAAACTTCACAGGAAATTAAGAGTGGAGGAAAACTACCGTGTGGAGCAAGAGGAGAAACTTTCCAAAGTCGAAGAAAAGATGAGCCATACAATAAAAGAGCTGGAGACCTACAGAAAGAGAGCCCAATATCTTGAAGAACAATTGCAGAGTACCATTCATTCCTGTCTGGGGAAGATTATTTCCTCTGAGAAAGAAGCACATGCCAGTGAGTTGGCAGCTCGGATTGCTGAAAGAAACCTCAGCTATTTCAGGAAACAAAATGCACGCAACAGACAAAAATTAACTGAGAAGGAGCTGAGATTTGAACTTGTAGGAAAAGATCCCTATGATGCACTGGATGTTTCCAACTCAGCAATGGGCAGAAAGCCTTCTCCAAATGGGCCCTCACCAATAGGTCACCCTTCATCTGAAAGGAGACCTCCTCATTTTGAAAAGAGTGGTCCACTCACACTCTCAACTTTCACTCCAGTGGGAGGAGGAAGAGGGTCAAGGGTCCCTGTAGAATCCTCTGGTCCATGCGACTATAAAGCCCCAACTCTGGTTACTTCTTTATATTGATGAATGGATTATTGAACTAGAACTAACTTCAATGAAGTTGCTTTTGGGTGATTATTAGGGTTACCTGGGGTATAATTTTTTTGTTGTTGTTTGTTTGTTTGTTTGTTTTCCCCATTGCTGAGTATCAAATCCTGGGCCTCACACATGCCAAGCAAGATCTCTACCACTGAGCCACATCCCCAAGCTCTTGCTTTTTTTTTTTTGTTGTTGTTGTTATAATAAAAAGACTTAAGACAAATTTAGAAACTATTGTTGGATATATAACCTTACTGAATCCAAGAGTCAGATTATTTGTTAACAAATCTTTGAAAAGACCATTTTAGAAAGCAATTCAGGGCTTTCCTGTTGCAGGGCAGACACTAGATAAAGAAAACTGCTGAACAAAACACGTAAAAAAAAAGCTTTATTAGAAACATAAAATTGTCTATTTAAGTGCTTCACTGGACTGGGAGGGAAAGAAGGATTCCCCAGAGGCCAATAACAGAAAAGCAAAGTTCCTGGGAAACATTCTTCTGAGATAAGAGACCTTAAACTTGGGCACACAGCTGTTCAGAGTGGGCTCCTGAGCTGTAGGGGTGCAGAGGGTGCTCATTGGTCATCCCCACACAAAGTTGAGACTCTCTGTGCAAGAAGCAAGGAGAAATAAATCTAGAGTATTGACAGAAAGCAAACGAAAAGAGCTCTGGGTAAAGATAGAGAGTAAAAAACCTTCCCCTGAGCATTCGTAACAAGGCAACCTTCACCTTCCTGGGTGTGCAGTCTGCATTCTACCTGTAGGATCTTAAAATACTTTCAAAATAAGATTTAATATAAAGTAGGATGAGAGAGTTTAAGGTTGTGCCTTTTTACAAATTGAAATGCAATTCTTTAAAATCCTTTCTTTTCTTTATTATACTGGTACATTTAATTAAAAAATACATGAAAAAAAACAGAAAATGTAGAAAAGAAAAAAAAAACAGGAGATTTCAACAAACTCTACATATTCTGAATTAATAAGAAATTGAAGAGTTTTAGGAACTGCAGGCAAGGAGTGCCATGGTAGCAAAATTCTTAAAGTTCACACAATTTAAAGAGTGACTTGTTTTAATTATTGGCCTGTTTTTATTTTAAATATTTTTGGGGGGCTTTCATATGAGAAAAAGGAAATGAAGCTATAGGGGGATACATTGGGACCAGGTGATGGTATTAACCTCATTAGTTTACTAAATTAATAACAATCAATAGTTTTTTTAAACTGATATCAATATTCAAGCTCAGCGGGACTGATACTAGACTTTCCCTGGACTTAAGTCAAACACTGAACACTGGGGCCTGGCGCAGTGGCACACACTGGTAATCCCAGTGGCTCAGGAGGCTGAGGCAGGGGAAAATCAAGTTAAAAGCCAATCACAGCATAAGTGTGGTGGTAAGCAACTCAGTGAGACCCTGTCTCTAAATAAAATACAAAAAAGGGTTTGGGATATGGCTCTGTGGTTGAATGCCCCTGAGACCAATCCCTGGTACCCTGCCAGAAAAAAAAAAAAACAAACAAACAAAAAAAATACATTTGACATGGAAGATCTAAAAAGCTACTAGATAAATAGGCTAACGCATCAGATCCTGGTACGCACTGAGGTCACTAGGGGAGAAGTAACATAAAGGGAACAATTATCTTGACATATCAGTGTTTTCCTCTGACAGTCAACCTCAGTCTTCCAGATGTTCAAATTTGCTTTATTTGTCCAAAGGGAACCAAGGAAGTCCACAAAGCACATTGTTTAAATAGGCTCCATATTTTATCCAAATTGATTTGTCCCCTATCCCATTCTTTGCCTGATCTATATTTCTTCTTGGAAACATCCCTCCTATATAGTATATCAAGTGATTCAAGCACTGCCATAAATTTAGCTATTGAGAGACAAGGAGATGAGACTGACACTTACCAATGCCTAAATAATTAGTATCTGGATGATGGGAACAGGGCTTGGTAGTGAGACTGGAACTATTTTAAGTCTCTAATAAAGATATCTCAGCATGACTCCTTTCAAACTATGAAAATAGGTCTCTATAGTATTTTATTAACCATAAAGGCACTTCTTCCACACGTCAAAATTAATCTCATTTTTTCTGAAGAATGACTTCAATAGAAAGAGTCAGAGCTCATCTTCTTATTTCTAAGCCAGCCTGTAATAAGTGGGAGGATGATTTTTCCTCTAACTCAAGGTACACTCACCAAAAACTGGTAAAAAATATATACTGCATTGAAATTTAAGAAATAACATGAAAAGGAGTATATCTTAAATTATAAACATTTTTGAGAGAATAGTTATTGGCTGCCTCCCCTGAATAAGTTCTCAACCTTGTTCCTTTTTAACAGGAACCAAAATTTCTAAGTCAATAGGTCTGGCTGGAATTGAACTCTCCCAAGAATCCAAGGGTAGGATTATTATCAAGGATTATTAATCAACACTTATTGACATAAGCCTTGACTGGTTTATGTCAATACATCCTTCTCCCAGCCAGTGTGAATGGCCTTTTGGAGGAATTCTGGGGAAAAATGTATCTTATCTTTTCTGTGGAAGCTGCCAAAAGAATACAAAAGAATACATTCTCCAATCTCCAGCCTTTTTAAGTCATGAAGAATTCCAACCTTTAAATGGAAGATAAGATGGAGAAAAGCAAAAAGCACCCTAGTGACATGGGTAAACCACTAGATCAATCTATGCCTGAAGTCTTAACCTATCATGGAACTTCTTGGTTAAATAAACTGATGAGCTCCTCTTATTGTTGTAGTTAGTCTGAGCTGGGTTCTCTGTTATCTTGCAAACAAATGAATCCAGTCAATTATTAATGGAGGTTGAAACCTCCAAGGTAGGTAGGTTTCAAAAGTCCAGACTTGAATATAATTATCCAAGTATCTTAGAGATTCACAACTTATTTAGACAGTGTAGGGCATCTTACTCAACTGTAGCTTGGTGTTTTGTAAAGTTGAATCTATTATGAAGAAAAGATTTCTAACAATAACATGTAGAAAAATCTATTACTGATTCCAGAGTGCCAGATTTTGTTAAAAAGAATTCACTGTGGGAAGAGTGAAGGCTCATACCTCTCCATCCATGATAATGAATAGGCAATGAAAAAAGAAAGAAAAAAGACCAAGTATATTATTTCCTTCATTATCTTCATGGTAGCTTTCAAAGTCTCTATCACAAAATGTTAAATCCAAGAGCACAGTTGGCTGGTTGACAGAAAGATTGGTTGGTTGATTGGAAGATTTGAAAAAGAAAGATAGGGATTCACAGAAATAGTTTTTGCACATCCAAGTTAAAGGAAAGAATTCTTTCCCACTTTTCCTTCTGAACGCCAGCAAAAAAGCAGCACATGTAGAGATTTCCTCCATGTACTATCCACTTCTCCATTGGTCCATGTAGTGTCTACCCCCTGGCTCAGTTCCCCTTTCTTTCATGCACGTGGTAACACTGGATTCCCAACAGCCATGATTATTTACAACTAGTCTGTACTTACTGGCTTCTATTTATTGCAGAAGGAAAAAACTCCTAGTCCAATGAGTCTACCAATATATTTTCTAGAAATTTGGATTTGAAACGAAGAGGTTGTCAAATTACTATGCCTACTGAAGCTGAACTGGAACATACAAAATCTATAGGACTTAGCAGGTAGGCTAGGAAATTAAGAAATCAAGTATTCAGTGGTATATTATAATAAGAAGAATTCAAAGAGCTATCAGTCACTCTGATAAGCCCTTTTTACATATGTAACCTGCTTAACACTCAGAATTACCAGTGAGGAGACTACTGTTATGTCTCCTTTACAGATAAGCAGATGGAGTGGTTAAGCAAATTATCTAAGGCCAGAGGGCTAATGTCAGAGGAAAGGTTTAAATTTGAACCATGTGACTTTAGACCATTTGTTTTGAATTTCTAAGTCCCATCCCTGGTGTCATTTTGTGTCTGAGTTTCAGATATAGCTCAGTCTTTCAATCCTAAAAAACCAACTAGGTTTTGCTTTTTGTTTTGTAGACCTGGGGATTGAACCCAGAGGTGCTTTACCAATGAGCTACATCTCCAACCCTTTTTATTTTTATTTTGAGACAGGATCTCAGTAGATGGCTGAGGCTGATCTAGAACTTCCGATCTTTCTTCCTCAGCCTCCCAAATTGCTGGGATTACAGGAGTAATAAAATTTCTCTTTTCGCATGAGTTGGTTTCTGCTTGGAAAAAAAAATGTCTTAAGGAGAACATTACTAACAATCAGGGATCCACATTTATAGTTCCCAGGAACTCAATAAGCAGTGAGTAAATGGGTAATCGAACATCACAGAGCTCCCTCTGCAGTGGGCTTCTGGGCATCTTAATTCACGAGGAATCTGGACTCTGTGTTGCTGAGCCATGCATCCTGTTTGTGCTCTGTATGCAGCAGATGCTCCGACCCTGGGCATTTTGATGGTAGGTGGATAATTTCCTGGAACTGAAAGCACAGACAATACCCTCCTCTGCAGGCTTGGCATTTTGAACTACAGATGTAGGGCTCAGTCAATAGTTAGAATCCAGGGGGAAATTACATTGAGATTGAATTTTTGAAAAACAAAGCCATACTACTTATGGCAAGATTAAGTCAAGTCTGAGAATTGCGCTTTGATATCAAGCAAATCTGAATTCCAGCCCCGGCTAGTTCCACTCTGAACAGTTTTGTGACATTGCCCAAGCTTCTGAATATTTCTCTAAGTTTTAAGCATTTTTAAAATATTACCTTGGGAATTGAAAAAGTAACCCAAGAAAATTAAAACAAAACAAAACAAAAAAACTATATTTCCCCAGAACTAATTGTCATTACATCTCAGCATATTTACCCCTCTGTGCCACTTTATTATTAGTATTAGTATTAGTATTAGTATTAGTATTGCTTATTAGACTACTTGGTTAAAAAAATCACACAAAGCTGTTTATAAAAATGATACATGTTCATTACAAGGAATTCAAACAATGCAAAAATTAAAAGGAAGACTTATTTTATCACCAGAATTCTGCCATCCATAAATTACTATTATTTATATTAGAAAATTACAGAAAATTTTCTAGGTAGATATGCACTGATAGAGGGGTGACCACATACATAATTCATGTTTGATAAATAGATTTAGATAGATGGGTAGAAATATTTTGCTAAAATCTGATCTGCTTTAGATGGTTTTAAAAATAAAGGGTTAAATTTAAAAATTTGGCTTTCATTTAAAAAGAATAATATATTTTAAACAGTGAACAGTAAGGATACTAAAAGCACTAGTACTTTTAACTTCTAATTTTCCTCTGTTTTTTTTTCTATTTTAAGTGCCCATATCCTGGCTGATGCTTATGCAAAATTTCTCACACTCCCCCTACAACTGGGTTGCTTCAATTTCAGAAAGAAGATCCAGAGATCATGCATGTTCTTAAAACTAATCAAATACGTAGAAAATAAAATTTTGTCATTTTAACCATTTTGAAGGATACAATTCAGTGGCACTTAGTATATTTATATATTGTGCAAACACCTTTATCTGAGTCCAAAACATTTCACTACCGCAAAAGAAGATTCTCTATAAGAATAATAAATTCCCTCCTCACTCTCTCCTTCCTCCTTTCTGACAACCATTAGTCGGCTTTCTAGATTTGTCTATTATGAGCATTTTCTATAAATTGAATTATGCAATATGTGAGTTTTTGGACTGTCTTTTACTTAGCATTCTTTCAAAGTTCATCCATACTGGAGCTCATATCATTATTTCATCTATTTTATGGATGCATAATATTCCACTGGCATTTGCAAAAAAAGATCATGATGTCTTCACTCATCAAAAATGGGTTGATGGGTATACGATAAACAGAGAAGAAAATGACTGTCCACACAAAATACACAAATACATTGTGAAAAATATGCTGATGAGGGGATTATAATAGGGAAAAATTAAGTTGTTCTGCTAAACATAAAGATCCACAGGCTCTTGAAAATAAGCAGGCACAATGGAAGTAGAATATGATTAATGGTGAAATCAAAGATTCCCCAATAATCCATGAAATTCAACAAACACCAAGACACACTAGGTTTAGAAACAAAATTAAATTTCTTTGGCAGAGAGTCATGGCATACTGTGACTCTCTAAGGGGAAGTATAATAAACGGCTTTTCCCAATTGCGTATGACCAAATTTCTTCATCTCTAATCTTCTGCTTCCCCACTGTAAAATCATGATAAAAACGAGATAACAAATATAAAACCAACCTGAAAAGGAAACGGGTCACACACAGACAAGATGAAGTGGTCAGCACTCTGTGCTCTACCTTTGCCATGCAAACCGAGTGTGGTCTGGACATTCCTCATCTCCCCCTCAAAACGACACCACATGTCTGGAAGAAGAAGGTCCTCTCCTGATCTCAGATGGAAGAGCTTACCTTTTTTTTTCTTTGCTGCTAAAAATATCTTCTTGAGGCCCTCTTCTAGGGCTGCCATCTTAATGCCAGACAGGACATCAGAGCAATCATGGTGCTGAGCCACTACCAAGGCTAACTAGAAAGAACAACCATTAGATGGATGACATGAGACAGTTCCACTGTCAACTCAGTGACCTGCCATAGCCTTTTATGGACCACTTAGGCTTTGGCTCCATCCCCCCGGCCCCTTTTTTGGTTACAGAGATTGAACCCAGGGGTGCTTAACCACTAAGCCACATCTCCAGTCTTTATTTTTCATTTTGAGACAGGGTCTTGTTAAGTTGCTTAGGGCCTTACTAAATTGCCGAGGTTAGCTTTGAACTTGTGATCCTCCTGCCTCAGCCTCCTGAGCTGCTGGGATTACAGGTGTGTGTCACTGCACCGGGTGGCTCCATCTCTTTTGTATGCTCTGCTTGCACAGCAATGTGTGATTATGTACTCATCATAACTTGTATTTGTGGTAACGAGAATTTCTTCCTCTTTTCATGATATGTTAAAAACTGGAATCTAAAACTTGTACTTTCTAAATGTTCTCATAGGTAAAGAAAAATTACTCTTAGGAGTAGATAGGATTTTAGAGGTTCTCACGATCCAGTCCTCTGACACTAGAGTTAGGCTGCCTGCTTGTCCTGAGAACCATTTCTGTCTAGACAATCTCTATGGAAATAGATGCCAAAGATCCCCCACCTCCAACTAATGGGGGAAGCTGGAGAGTTCAGGGAGCTTCTGGAGCCAATGTGAGACACAACGTTCCACACCGTGAACAGTTTCCTGAGTAACTATATTCTGAAATTCTCATGCATGGACATTATGTTGTACACCCTCTGCCTTTTGTTCTTATTTTAGAAATTCCTGAATGAACCAATAAACCGGAAACCACTTTGTTGCTAGTCACACACACCACCAATATGAAGAGAATGAACCTCTTTCAGCCTGGTTTCTAAATTTCTTAAGTGTAAGTTTTGGTTCAAAATTTGAATGTGGAGGGGCTGGGGATGTGGCTCAAGCGGTAGCGTGCTCGCCTGGCATGCATGCAGCCCGGGTTCGATCCTCAGCACCACATAAAAACAAAGATGTTGTGTCCGCCGAAAACTAAAAAAATAATTATTAAAAAAATTCTCTCTCTTAAAAAAAAAAAAAAAATTTGGATGTGGACTCAGGTCTTGGAGAAAACTATCGGTGTGGTAAATAAATTCACTACAGGTATTCCAAATGACAGACAAGCAAGCAAGAGATACTTAAGGTGCAAAAGGAGGATTCTGATGTAAGCAGAGAAGTGTTGTACTGGTTCCTTTCCTCTGCCTGTGGCTGGCCAGCAAACACAATCTTTTACAGAAACTTTCATGTAATAAATGATGAAACCCCCAGAGTTTTGAGACATATTTTCTTACTCTTCAGTAAATGTTTACTGAGCATTTCTTAGGAGCCGATACTATGTGGGATACTAAGGATAAAAAAGTCCCTACACACGAAGGGGCCTGGAGTCTAGGCCGGGGGATGATAAGGAAGCAGGGGACAGCGCTTAGGGGCTGTGATACGCAGAAGGCTGGGGGATGGCGAAGTGGTGTGGGGGCCAACCTGCTTGTTATGGGATGGACCCTGCTCCCCCAAATCCATGTTTTGAATTTAGGGTACTCCCAGTACCCCAGAATGTAACTACACATGGACAAAAGCCTTAAAAAGATTTATACTGACAGTAGAATGAATTGCAGATAACTTTCCTATGTTCATACATGAACACATAACCAGTGTAACTCCACACCATGAACAACCACAAGAATGGGCAGTTACAGGGCTGGGGATGTGGCTCAAGCCATAGCGTGCTCACCTGGCATGCGTGTGGCCCAGGTTCGATCCTCAGCACCACATACAAACAAAGATGTTGTGTCTGCCGAAAAACTAAAAAATAAACATTAAAATTCTCTCTCTCTCTCTCTCTCTCTCTCTCTCTCTCTCTCCCTCTTAAAAAAAAAGAGTGGGCAGTTACACTCCATGTATGTATGACATGTCAAAATACATTCTGTCACGTAAAATAAAAAGAAAGAATGGAGATTATTAAGTTAAAATGAGGTTATTATGGTGGGCCCTAATCGAAACTGGCTTGTGTCCTCTGAAGAACACAGTGAGAAGGTGGTCATCTGCAAGTCAAGGAGAGAAGCCTCAGGAGAAACCCACCTACCGACACTCTAATCCTGGACTGGTGGCACCCAGAGCTCTGAGAACATACGTATCTAGGGTTAAGCTGAGTGCCAGTCTGAGGCACTGTTATGGCAGCCGTAGCAAACCACTCGCATACTAGAGATCTTGGCCAGCAGGGGCAGGAAAGGCTTTAAGAGAAATTATTGGGAGCCAAATGTTAGTTCTGATTAAAAGATGTGTTTTTGTTTTTAAACTTACCAGATCTTGCCCTGTGTTTCTTGACTCTTTATCATCAATAGGGAATAAAAGGACACCTCCCAAACTCAAGTTTGAGATTAAAAAAGAAAAAAGAACAAGAGAAAGAACACTCAGTCTCACATGGACCACTGAAGGAGAATTACTCCGAACCCTACTGTGCCTGCTCTTCCAAATCCAGTTAGGTCTAGGACCTTACCTCTGCCAGTCATTCGTAGCCTTTTCTCACTCCCCTGTTCTCCTGACCTCGGTCACCGCCTTAGCCAGGTTCTCATCTGCTTCCCTCCTGAATTTTTCATGTTCTGCTAACTCAGTATTCCCCAAACGTCACCAGCCAAGTGCCCTACAGGCAACGGAGAGGGAAAGCAAGTGCTAGAGGCATCTCTGGGTAGGGAGGTGTGGAGGACTTCTATGAGCCTGAAATTCCTTTGGAAGTCTTAGTGTTTGTCTCACATCATTCAAATTCTGCATTCTACTACGGCTACCTATTTGCATGTTTTCCTACCCCATACAAATCAAATCAAACTGACATTCTAGGCAGATGTGCTCCTTTAATTCTGGGCTCTACATAACCCAGTTTAAACTATTTGTTTAAACTAAAAAGGTAGATATCTTGCACACCCAAATCTTTTAATTCTAAAATATTGGCTCTGCTACATCATTTTCTTTTTAATTTTTTTTTTCTAGGTGACAATGGACCTTTATTTATTTATATGCAGTGCTGAGAATCGAACCCAGTGCCTCACATATGCTAGACAAGTGCTCCACCACTGAGCCCCAGCCCCAGCCCTGCTATGCCATTCTTCTGATCAGGCTTCCTGTATGTCTAGCCGTGATCCACTGGATGTTGTCCTACTTAGAACGTATCCCCTAGACAAGCCATGTATGGTCTTCAATGATGTGGCCAACCTTCCCTTTACAAGTGAACTCTGCTGTTCCTTGGCCTATGCCTGGCCCATGCGTGGGGACTGTGCAATGATTTGGGAACAGTAAATACTATAGGGATACCAAAAAGAATGTGAAACTGTTAGGCATCTCTTGCCATTCTATCTACCTATTCAAATTCAACCCATCTTCCCAGACCCCAGATAACTCTTACCATTCCAGGAAGCCTTGTTCCAGTTCCACCTACTCTGATCTAGGCTATTTAAATCCTTCTTCATGGGGCTTGAGCTATAGCTCAGTGGTAGAGCTTGCCTAGCATGCATGAGGCACTGGGTTCAATCTTCAGCACCACATAAAAATAAAAAAATAAAGTAAAGGCATTCTGTCCATCTACAACTACAAAAAAAGATTAAAAAATATAAATCCTTCTTCAGAAAAGAGTGTACACCTTCCAACTCCATTTTCTTACTGACCACTTTTACCTTAAATCTATACAACCAGGTGACAGTCCTCACATTCCTCAAAGTGCTCCAAGGTCATGTGACTGATCATGGGTTGAATCCAGTGGCCTTTTTCCAATTCTTTTTTTTTTATTGGTTGTTCAAAACATTACAAATCTCTTGACATATCATACTTCATACATTAGATTAAAGTAAGTTATGAACTCCCATTTTTACCCTGTATACTAATTCAGAGTCTGACACTGTAAACCACTTTGCCTTCTTAATATTCTCTCTTCCCTTACAAAGGTTGAGCAGCATCCCTAATCCAGAAATCCCAAATCCTCCCAAATCTCAAATTTTTAACAGTGTTATGATGCCACAAGTGGAAAATTCCACATTAGACCTCATGTGATGCACAGTGCACTAAAAATAATGTATGAAACTACCTTCAGGCTATGTCCATAAGTTTTTTGTGAAATATAAGTGAATTTTGTGTTTAGACCTGATCCCATTCCCAAGGTATCTCATTAAGGTATACAAAATATCCAGTTTTTTAAAAAATCTGAAATACTTCAATTTAAATAAGCAAAACCTTTACTTCAAAATACTACATTCTCAAGGTTCTCTTATTTTTCTGAAAATTCTTACTGTCTCCTCTTCCCTCCAAAAGTTTTCCACATACTGTTCTCTGCCCTCTCATTTCTCCAACACGATTTCCAACAGGGACCTCAGTCGGCACCTCTGGCTCTGACTGCTCCTGGGTTCTCTGCACATTTCTGCTTTTGTTTTGAATCCTGCCAAGTCAAGATCTAGATCTGGGTTGGCTGTTTCAACACACACCAAACCCTTCTTTCAGCAATGTGTTTTACATCCTTATTTTTCTCTTTACTTTAGAGAACTGGGCAAAAGAATTAGGAAAACCAGTCTCTAAGATATCTGGAGGGCCCTTCTTTGTTGGACAAGGTCCCGAGACTGCTCAACCGCAGAAAATGACCTCAGTGATCATCTTACTCTTGCTGACATGTGGCAACCTTGCCACGTAAAGGTGGTGGCTTTTTCCCTTCTGTGTGACAAAGGACAATACTTCTTAGTCTTCTAAGTTCTCCTAGTCCCAAACAGCCTTATTTCTGTCTCCAAGGAGTGTTGTACCCAGGCTCTGCTGACCTCATAATCCACCTAGCACAAACCTGACCCACCACCCACCAGTTTTAATAGTGTGTTGCATTTCTCTCCTATAGCTCTCTGACATTTTTATGGGATATTCCCTTATGAAGATGACATGAATTGGATGAAACAATCTTTATTCTAATACTTGAAGATGCAGCAATTGACATTTTTCAAAATACCTACATTATCTTCACTGTAGTCCCACAGGGTAGGAGTGACAAAGTATGTACCTTACAGATGAGAAAACAGGCAGAGAGATGACAGAATTCCGATCCCAATTGGCTCTCCTAAGTCTTCTTGAGGGCTAGCTAACCCCAATACCATCCTGAGTGTCTTTTCCTGTCTTATTCCATTGTTCTGTTTCTTACCTTTCATTTTTCCTGCCAGCTCATATTTTTTTCTTGGCTCAGCTGATCGTGCTTCCAGAGCCGTGACTAAGCCACCTCTGCCCCAGCGGCCAGAGTCATCTGGCGGAAGAAAGAAAATTTTCATCTGTAAGAGGCAAAGTCAAGCTCACAATTTAGAAAAACAAAATCACACAAGATAGGCTTGTAGAAGAATGATTTTTTCAAAGGGAAGGAACGATATATCTGATCTCCTAAGAGAATCATAGTTGGATTCCCAAATATGTTCAGGTTTTCTGAAAGATACACCTGGTCATCATAACAGAAAGGCAGCTCAAAAATGAGTGTTAAGAAGAAGCAGAAATCTCTGGTGGGTCTATAACTCTGGAGAGTGGAGAGTGGATGGAACACGGCAGTGACAAGCACTGTTAATACCACAGCATACAACTCCCGTTTTACAAGCAAGGAAGAGAAAATGTTGAATGACTCATTCAAGCTCACACTAATGGAGCTGGGTGGCACCTGATATTTATACTCATTCACACCACAACTACTCATGTACCTGTACCACACGTCAGATGACATTCTAGGTATGGGGTGATACAGTGAGCACACATGCACACACACAGTCCTCTTCCATTAAGCTTATATTCTAATGCAACGAGACGGTCAAAGACACACGTTAATACACCAGGAGGGAATAAAGGTTAAGTAGTGTAGAAATAGGACAGGGTAACAGAGGCAACATACAGACTGTTTTACAAGCAGACATTTGAACAATGCTTGATGGAATTATTTGGGAAAGTAGGGTTCCTGGCAGAGGATACAGAACATGCAAAGGTTGTCAGGGGAACACACAGGGAGTTTCTCAGAGAATACAGTTTTCTTCTAAAATGCAGCCTTATTTCACCCTCTTAAAAAATTTGTGCAGAGGATGAGACAGATATTGTCCCATTAACATAGATTAGGAGGCTGACACTCAGGGAGAGTGGGTAACTTAACCAGGTAAACCGAAGAGCTGATTCTATAAGCCATGCATTTCTGGCCACATGACAGTGCACTGGGACCAGCCCTTAAGCCATGACTGTGCCTCATCCTCTCCCTTTCTTGGCACCATGAAGACGAGGCACCCTCCCTGTCCCACACCACTTCTCGTACCTACACAATGCACAATGAAGGCGTCCTCAGCCTGGGCCTGAGGGTGTGTGATGTCACCGATGACGTACTTGATGGAAGCTGGGTCTGGGTCTTCGCAGCCTAGCTTGGCAGCACCCCTGTCTTCCTCATCCTCCAGGTCTTCAGGCTCACTCTCCTCAGAGGGCAGGCAGAAGGACTGGTAGTTGTTGGACTTCCACCAAGCCACCCTTCAATAGGCCAGAGAGAAGAGAAAAGTGACCTCTCCTTTGAGCACATTCTGCACTGCTATTCCAAATAGTAACTGCCAAGTGAGATGCAATCACAAACTCACCGACTGAAGTTTTCTGCTCAACTGTGAATATACAAGTTTTAGTGATCAGCCCAACTGTCTCTTTATTACACTTCAATACTGAGCAGCCACCAAATGTCCCTGTTTTTAAGTACATGACTAAAAGGGACTGTTCAAATAAACAATTCCTTGTCAACTATAATAAAATTTTTAGAATTTCTTGTTTCTCTGCTTTAGGTACTCAAGACTTCTCACTAAAGTGGACTCAACGTTAAAGCTGAATCTTTGAAAAAGTGTTCTGTGGAGTCAGGCGTGGTGGTGCACACCTGCGATCCTAGCTACTCCGGAAGCTGAGGCAAGAGGATCACAAGTTAGAGGCCAGCTGGATAACTCAGTGAGAGCTGGCTCAAAATGAAAAATAAAAAGAACTGGGGAAGTAGATCATGGTAGAGTGTCCCAGGTTCAATCCCTAATCCAAAATTCAAAAAAAGTATTCTGTTACCAACAAGAACTACCAGGTTGATACTTTTTTGAATTTTTAAGTAATGTTCAATTGTGGAATCCTTTGCCAACTGTGATCCTCAGCTTGGTTAGTAACACAGACATACTTTTTTTCCATCAAAAATATATTAAGGGCTTGGGGATATGGCTCAAGCAGTAGCGCGCTTGCCTGGCATGCACAAGGCGCTGGGCTCGATCCTCAGCACCACATAAAAATAAAGATGTTGTATCCACCAAAAACTAAAAAATAAATATTTAAAAATTCTCTCTCTCTCTTAAAAAAATATTAAATTTCCCATATGAATATCCTTCCCTTCTCCACAATCCAGCAGAGGAGACGAGACCTACGTAACTGGAAACCACAGTACTTTATGGACATACTTTTTCTTATGTTCAGCCTCTTCCTTTGCCCTCTTCTTTTCCTCTATTATCCCTTTCTCTTGGCTGCTGCTTCTTGTCTTCTTTTCCATCTTTCCTCCAGTTCTTCTGGGCTCAGAATCTGCTTCCTTTTGGTGGACCCCTCCACTAGGCCTGGGATAAGAACCTGTGGGAAAGACAGGACCACAGCCCAGAAGGTCAGAGACGTCCTATCCTCTCACGTCTCCTTCACCCTGAAGCACACTCTACAGAGGTGACTCGCGTGGGATCTCACAGAGCACAGCATCCCTGTGTGGTGGGCACTGGCCGCCAGGTAATCCCATTTAACATTCATATTTTGCATTGCACTGGCACGGCCCGCAAAGCACTAGCATGGCTGCTAGTCATTTTGATTCATCTCATTAGTAATAAGGTGCTTACTTTTTTCTTTGATTGAAAGCATACACCGTAGGATGGCATTTAAAGTTTAAATAATTTTAACACGAATCTTTCTACAAATGTACAATTCCTTTTAATACAGTATTTTAGCATGATTATCTTAATGATAGCTAACATTTAGAAAATACATTTTAAGCACAAAATACTGTGAACATTACATGTATCGGTTATGATTGCCATCATCTCTTAATGAAACAGGGTCATGATTATCAACAGCAGGATATGGTATTTTGATGTAACATGGTGATCCCTTTAGGGTGGCTAGAAGAGGGACAGGCCTACTTTTACCTTTATTAAATGGTATAATATACTCAGCTTGTTAATGTTTTTTATACTATATTTTTATGTAGGGTTCAGTTAATTTGCTATATTTTAACAGACACTTATTTCTTAACAAATCATCCTAAGATATAATTTTTTGGAATTATGATTTCACAAAAATTAACAGCTCTTACAATGCCTTTATTTCGGAGTAACTGGCCTTCTTGACTTGTTTTCTCCAAAAGGGTTTTCTGAAGATTCATCAGTTGTTCAAATGATTTTCTGTCTTCCTTACTGGCCTCTTTAGAATAATCTTTACCTTTGAATACGTACATATGGCTTTCTAAGAACATAAAACACAAAGTGAGAAATGTTAAGACATTGAAAGACAGGTTAATGCTATTCAAAGCAATAACTAGGTGAATAAGAGAATAGCCCTTACTCTGAAGGGCAAAGACCAGCTTGTGATGAAGGCATTCCATTTCCTGTTGCACTACACTGATAAGTTTGGGTTCTACACATGTTCACTTTTCAAAGGACAGAGCATTGGCTTAAAACCCTTTCGGGTCTATCCAAGATGATATGGGAATCTCTGCTGGATCCCTCTACCCTGCTGAGTCTCAAATCACTCATTCATTCCACAACTATTCCCAGTGTAAATCTCACTGACTTTTAAGAACCGCTAATAAAATCTCTACTTTTTAATCCCAAACACACTTTTAATACTCTTTTTTCCCTTTTTCTATAATATTAAAAGGAACAAGTGGCAATTCTATGAAAAAATGAAAAAAAAATCACAAAAAAATAATCCCTTGGATTTATAATATTCTTTACAGATCTCACAAAGCATCTTCATGTTTTTTACATCAATCATGTTATAGCTAACCCCACTTATGAAAGGGGAAACTGAGACTCACACAGGGATTAAATGGTTCCAACTCTTTCTGCTACAAAATGAACATGGCAGGTTTTTCTAATTCTAAGATCAATATGTTCTTTTCAGTAGATTAGTGTGTATGGAAAAGTAGAAAAAAGGTTGCAAATAATCATGGCAAAAACAATAAGAACAGTAGTATAATCTTTTTTCTTTCTTTAATTTTTGCAGTGCTGGGGATCAAACCCAGGGACTCACAAATGCTAGGCAAGAGCTCTAACACTGAGCGGCACCCCCAGCCAATAGAATATTCTTAAGTAGCACTTTATGCTATCAGAGCAATTTCACATCTAGTATCACATTTGATTTTTGCAGCTGTGTAAAAGAGTAAAGCAGATATTAATAGCACCATTTTACAGATGAAGACACTAAGGCCCAATGAGGCTAGGTGGTCTGCCAAGATCATGAATCAAGTGATAACCAGGCAAGACTAGTAAACACAGACAGGTAGAATAATAAGTCAAAAGTAAAATGTATGTAATAGCACATGTTACCAAATAATGTATTTTCACAGCATTATGAAATCAGCTACAAGTATGTTTTCCCCAGAGAGTATGAAAGCAAAACATTTTCATTCTCAAGAGATCAACTGCTTCACACTTGTACCCAAATCTAACCAGCCATAATTCTAATTGGCATTTGCTAATTAAATCAGCAGGGGGCTCTCAAAGAGGCACTCTATCAACAAGTAGAAAAAACATAAAGGGCTGAGAAGTTTCAATTATGATCAACATTATGTAGTATCATACTGCATGAAATTCTCAGCTTACCATATAACTGTGCTTTTTAAAAAACTTGGCATTAAAGATAAAGCTACCTTACTTTATACTTAATTGTGAATGGGCTGCTCTAACTACTCCTCTTTCATATTCCTTTGTTATTTTTAACCATGCTTTATGTCTTCACTCTGTTTTGAAGAGGCAGCTGGAGCCCACAGGTCTAGACCCTCATGTGGGTCCTGCCAGAGGAACCATCTACCACAAAGAGAATCAAGACAGTCATCGAAGACAACATTCCAAATTTTAATCCAACTAGAGAATCCAACAGTTAAACTGTCTGCAAAAATGTAATTTTTTGTAGGTAGACTGAGAAATATAATTATCTTTCTGAAAACACTGTAATTTTATTTTGTTCTAGTAAATAAAGTCAATCTAGATGAGTATAGAAAAGGGTGGAAACTTGGTACTAAGGTAATCAAATACAAGTTAAAAATATTACCACACACATATCTATTTTTTCTCTCACCTGAAACAGCTAAAGGACAATACACAGATTTCTAAAAAGATATGAGGCAATGGTAGATGAAAGAGTGCACGAATTCTTTGGAAGATAAAAAGTGGATAAGAAGAGAACAACAGATTCAGAAGAGCTGTGGAACCAAAACACTGGTATCTAGCTGGGGCTGACTGCAGTAACCCTTTCAGTCCTCCAAAAACTCAGACGCACAAGCACAGGCACCACAGTATGGAGGAACAGAGAGGATCCGCACATTAAACACCAGGAGCACCATGAGCCCTCAGCTCCCTGTCTTTCCAATTTAAACCAACAATTTCACTGTAATGGTATAGGACTCGTCTAAGGATATGATGAGTTGTCCAGTGAAATCTTCAAATCTGGCTGTCTGAAAAGCTCCCCCAGTGCAAAAGCTGGCTTGCTAACCAGAAACCTATGATGCACTGGATGTTTCCAACTCAGCAATGGATGTCTCCAACTCAGCCTGCCATGGACTTTCACCCCAAACACTTGCAAGAAAAGAAAAGGGAGGGAGGGAGAGAGAAAGTTGGAAGGGAGGAAGGCAAAGTTGGAGGGATGGATGGAGGTACAAAAGAAGGAAGAAGAAAAGGAGAAAAACCAGGAAGGGGGGAAGGAAGCAAGGAAGGTAGGAAATAGGGAGAGCACAAGGGCAGAAAAAGGACTGAGTCACTCAAACAAAAGGCAAGGGACACAAAACCAATATAGGCCACAAAAGCTGTTTGAACGGTTTAGTCAGCTTTAGAATTTGAGTGACATCAAACAGAAAGTTATTATGACTGGATGGAATCTTCCTACTAACCCCGCCTTGGCCTGGCCTAAACCAAATCAAGGGGTGGGTGGCAGGGAGAGGAATTCTCTCTGGCTGGAGTGGGAGGGACCTAAACATGTGGCACTTGCGGATGCACTGGGTAGGGAAGGGGACAAGACTCCCCTGATGGGCAGTTGAGACAACAAGGCTCCTGGGAGAGCCTGATCATGGCTCCCACCGCCATACGCACACCACCCACCATACGCTCAGCCCCTGAAGGGGCTCACAGTGGTCTGCTCCGTTGCCTGGTGCAGGTTGGAGTTCCTGACCAAACACCTGAGTGTCCACAGCCTGTGTTGGCCTGCCTGGGCAGGCTGTGGTTGTGGTGGCAAGAGCCAAAGCTGTCTTGGCGTGATGGAGGAGCCAAGGGCTGCCTCTCAGCCATACTAGTGGGTGGTTCTGGAAGAAGCACCCAGGGTTGTGGCAGCATTGTCCGAAGACATGAAGCCAGGCCACTCTTCTTCTGCCTTTCCTTGGGAGTTGATGATGTGTACAGCTCTTGGATTTTTTGCTGTTCTCTCACTTTTCTGGAGAGCTTTTCATTCGGTTAGTATCAGGCTTTACGTGGGAAGAGAAAAAAGGCTGGCTCTAAATCTTGCTGGACTTATTGAGGCAAAATGTGGACTTCTTGATAAAGTGAGCCTTGTTGAAAAAGAACATAAAGGCTTAGACTCATCTTTCAAGGATTGCAGGTTTGAGAAGGGTTCAAGGGAAGCACAACAGCTAGAGGCAACCTACGAAAAGCTGCATAGGTCCGAATCCAGCCATGGCGTTGAAATGCTCTTTCTAGAAGAAGAGCTCAAAGCACAGAAGGCTAAACATGGTCAACAGGATGAAACGATGGCGCATCTATCAAGAGGGATACAGTCCCTCCAAGGTGAATCTGAATCCCTCAGATCACAAATAGCTGAAGCCAAAACAAACTGGAGACTCTTTCAAGTGACTGAGGAAGAACTGAAGCTGGCAATCAAAGAGGTTTTGAATGAAGGATCCCTACTTCCGCAAACGCAGAGACCAACAATACAAGGAGAAGCTGAAGCACAGAGGGAACAAGGAGGTGTCCAATATAAAGCAAAAATCATATTAGAGGACTCTAAAGTAGCTGGAGAACAAGTTCTAAGGGACACCGAAAATCACATGGAGTCTCTGAGTGAATGCTTGCTGAAGACGAAGGATAGATCTTCTCCAAGCCTGGGAGCCCAAAGGGATTGTGGTCACCTGGAACTGGGAAAGACGAGTGAACCCGAAATTGGTGCTCACTTGGAGGATGAGTCCAAAGGAGCTTTGAGGAACCTGGTTTATGGTGATAAGCTAAAGGCCTCCTTAGAAATCTTGGAAGGAGGAAGAAATCAATAATGTACTTTCTCATCTGAAGTGGAGAAAACCACGGAAGACCTTACAGAACACCTTAAAAGTCTGCAGACTGAACAGGCATCCTTGCAGTCAGAAAATGCACAGCTGCAAAGTGAGAATGAGACACTACAGAAGAACTTGAAAGTCATGATGGAACGCTATCAAGAAAATACGATGAAACTGCACAGGAAATTAAGAGTGGAGGAAAACTACCGTGTGGAGCAAGAGGAGAAACTTTCCAAAGTCGAAGAAAAGATGAGCCATACAATAAAAGAGCTGGAGACCTACAGAAAGAGAGCCCAATATCTTGAAGAACAATTGCAGAGTACCATTCATTCCTGTCTGGGGAAGATTATTTCCTCTGAGAAAGAAGCACATGCCAGTGAGTTGGCAGCTCGGATTGCTGAAAGAAACCTCAGCTATTTCAGGAAACAAAATGCACGCAACAGACAAAAATTAACGGAGAAGGAGCTGAGATTTGAACTTGTAGGAAAAGATCCCTATGATGCACTGGATGTTTCCAACTCAGCAATGGGCAGAAAGCCTTCTCCAAATGGGCCCTCACCAATAGGTCACCCTTCATCGGAAAGGAGACCTCCTCATTTTGAAAAGAGTGGTCCACTCACACTCTCACCTTTCACTCCAGTGGGAGGAGGAAGAGGGTCAAGGGGCCCTGGAGAATCCTCTGGACCATGCGACTAGCAGTAAAGGAAGAGAATCCAGCTGTCATAAGTTCACCGATTTTCAGAGAGCACCTTCTCAGACTGGGCCCCTCTCTCCTCCAGGGGAACAGGCCAGCAGGCTGATGATCCCTCCGCCAGGCCAACCATATTCTTCTGATGCACGTCTTCCTCTACAAAGGCAAGATAGGTTTTACTCAAATTGTGGTAGAGCATCGGGACCAGCAGAACACAGAATTCCTAATATGCCTCCTTTGGACTCTGATGTGCCTGATTCACCTCTCCATGCTGAAAACCAAGCAACTGGCTCTGGCTCTGTGTTGGCACCTTTCCCTCCAGTCAGAGGTGCCTTGTTTCCAGTTGACCCAAGGAGTCAGTTCCTGAGAAGAGGACCTTTTTTTTCCTCCACCTCTCCCAGGAGACTTGTCTGGGAACCTGGAGATTATTTTCCACCTGACCCGCCACCCACTCCATTTCCAATGTGATGTGTCTATGCAGGGAGGGGGTTTTCCTCACAATCCTCCCCCAACAGCTGGAATTCAGCCCTCTACACCCCCATTCTGAAAGTACAAGTGAGTTCCCTGAAGGGTTCCTTCCACCTGCAAATAAGCCTGTTACTCAACATCCAGAACCAAACAAGAAACCTCATGCTGTTGCTCTCTCTTCAAATGTAATTTGACTTATCTCTCATTTTTAGTTTTTAAGTAATTGCTTTTACTTCAGTAATTGACTATACTTTGGCTCCAATTGAAGCTCAATGAAACAATAATTCTTAAGATAGTATTTGGTAAATAAAGATGGTTTACGTAGGAATCTTCTGAGTAAATTATTCCTATTTTATATTATTCCAGAGAACAGCATTTAATCTGATGAAGCCACTCTTACATAAACAAGAATGGGAGTTCTAGGTACTTGTAATCTAGCTGATGGAAATATCTTTTAAACTCCCAAAAAAGAAGTGCATTCAGTATGACTGTAGCAAATGTAAAGTGACTTTAGGCTTAATGAAGAATTGTCACTGATTTACAGACTGGTTGGGCATTTCAGCCAGTTTTTCCATATCAGAATAACTAGAGCATGGGAGGACTAAAGGAGAGAACACAACTAAACATGTCAGTGAAACAGGAGATCTCAACTACAAAGAAAAATGAAGACCTCTTGTTTATATTGGTTGCTTAAAACATTACATAGCTCTTGAGATACCATATTTCCTACATTAGATTCAAGTGAGTTATGAACTCCCATTTTCACCCCATATACAGATTGCACAATCACATTGTTTACACATCCACATTTTTACAAAATGCCATATTAGTAACTGTTGTATTCTGCTACCTTTTCTAGCCTCTACTATCGCCCCTCTCCTGCCCTCCCATCTTCTCTCTCTATCCCATCTGCTGTAATTTAACGCTTGGGAATTGGAAACCACACTTTAAACTCACTCTCCTCCCCTTTTTCCCTTCTGTCAAATTACTCATCATCTTCTTCTATTTCTCCTCCTCCTTATACCTTTAATTCATTCATCATACACTCATGCATTGGTTCATTCATTCCTTTCACATATGGTGTTGGGGATCCAACTCAGGACCTTTGAAAGTGTGAAGCCAGCACTCTAGTGCTGAGCCAAAACCCCAGCACCTGTCTTTTTGATTTTATGACTGTTTGTATGAAATTCAGAATCGCATTCTGCTATGGTTTACTGATATGTGGATTGACCTAGTCCTTGTTTTCTGGGAGACTTTTGGAAAATATACATGAATTATTAGGAGATTGAAATGAAGAAACAAAGAGGAAATTCCCCAATTTCTTATTCTTAGAGTCCATACTCTGACTCTGCCTACCTACTGTAAAAACTTTTAAACCCTTACTCCCCATTTCTATATCATTGCCAACAAGTGAACATTCACTGCCCTACAACAAACCAGAGATCTCACATTGAACAATGTTTCCACAGTAGAGACCAAGACACAATACTTATTAAAAAAAATACCCTAGTTATGAGTTAGTAGGTAAAGCTTTATTTGAGTGTTAAATGTGCTCTAATTATGCGTTTGTGTGTTTGTTGATGTGTGTGGTGTGTGGGTGTGTGTGCTTGTGTGTGAAACAAGCACTGAGGTGTAAAATAAATGCAGGATTGCAACGGCCTTCTTAAAAATAAGAAGCAACTTTATCACATTTGAAGCCCAGTGAAGAATCTGCCTGATACTTAACCTACAATTAATTGAAATGTGAAAAATTCAGGCCTCGAAAAACAAAGCCAACATACATACTGAATCTAATCAGTCTGTCTCACCTGTTTTCTTATCACTCCTTTCAATAAACCTAATTGCCAGCATAAAACATCAGTTGTTCTAAACGAGTGGACGGATGTCCCCTGTCATGGGCTGTGTAAAACACATGGACGATCCGGCACTGATTGTTATCTAGAATGACTTCTGCCTGAACTACTATTGGAGAATTGTTGCTGATATACTGCGGTTCTTATACCAGTAAACTGGAATGAAGGTAATTTCAGGCTGCAAAGGAATAAATTGATTTTACTAACTGGTTTTTGGAAAACACTGCCATGAAAAATTATCAATATGTTCATAAAGGCATCTACATGTCTCTTCACAAGGGGGGAGGTGGTGAGGTCTGGATATAACTGAACTGTCCATTAGTAGGTAGAACAATATCATGGGAATCAGAGTGCACATTCCGGTTTGACCTCAATCTAGGTAACATGGATTCATCTCTCTGTAATAGGCCTGCTTCTGAAAAACACAATGTAGAGCTCCAAAAGCAGAACGATACTTTCAGAATACCATGTTATGTTTGTAAATAGACAGACAGATAGATATACAGAAATCAAAAATCTGAAAACGGTCTGGAAGTGTACATTTCTATAACTTACAATGTCAGTAGTGGGGGATTAATAGCAGATCAAGAAGACTGTATCTGCATGAGAAATGGTTCAATTTTTGAAAGAGTTTTTTAAATGAAAATGGACAAAAAATTTAAAGGGTTACAGTAAGTGTTGAGGAGTGACTTGGCAAAAGGAGCACAGAGGTGAGAAAGAATTAAGTAGAGTTCAATAGAACCAGGTATAATTTCTGTACACATGACTCCATGAACAGGAGCAAAGGGGACACTTAAAGAAATCATAGGACTAAGGAGAGATCAGGATTAGGAGGGTTTGTACTAGTCTAGAAATGCTGACCTGAAAACCAACTAAAGTTTCAACTCATTCTTTTGAGGAACATTAGCTGTGCCGTGCTTTTCAAAAATGATTTGTCATAACTGATTGATGCCCATGTTAGCAACTCTTCTGAAATTACGTTGAAAGTAGACTAATGTGAGAGTTTCTCTTTAGAGAGAATTCAAATTACATGCACAGGAAGTGGCAGCAGGTCTGGGGATGTTGTAGCTCAGTGGCAGTGACCTTGCCTAGCTTGGGGCTGGCCTGCCATGGACTTTCACCCCAAACACTTGCAAGAAAAGAAAAGGGAGGGAAGGGAGAGAGAAAGTTGGAGAGGGAGGAAGGCAAAGTTGGAGGGATGGATGGAGGTACAAAAGAAGGAAGAAGAAAAGGAGAAAAACCAGGAAGGGGGGAAGGAAGCAAGGAAGGTAGGAAATAGGGAGAGCACAAGGGCAGAAAAAGGACTGAGTCACTCAAACAAAAGGCAAGGGACACAAAGACCAATATAGGCCATAAAAGCTGTTTGAACGGTTTAGTCAGCTTTAGAATTTGAGTGACATCACACTGAATGTTATTATGACTGGATGGAATCTTCCTACTAACCCCGCCTTGGCCTGGCCTAAACCAAATCAAGGGGTGGGTGGCATGGAGAGGAATTCTCTCTGGCTGGAGTGGGAGGGACATAAATATGTGGCACTTGAGGATGCACTGGGTAGGGAAGAAGACAAGACTCCCCTGATGGGCAGTTGAGACAACAAGGCTCCTGGGAGCCCCTGATCATGGCTCCCACCGCCATACGCACACCACCCACCATACGCTCAGCCCCTGAAGGGGCTCACAGTGGTCTGCTCCGTTGCCTGGTGCAGGTTGGAGTTCCTGACCAAACACCTGAGTGTCCACAGCCTGTGTTGGCCTGCCTGGGCAGGCTGTGGTTGTGGTGGCAAGAGCCAAAGCTGTCTTGGCGTGATGGAGGAGCCAAGGGCTGCCTCTCAGCCATAATAGTGGGTGGTTCTGGAAGAAGCACCCAGGGTTGTGGCAGCATTGTCCGAAGACATGAAGCCAGGCCATCTTCCTTCTGGCTTTCCTTGGGAGGTGATGATGTGTACAGCTCTTGGATGTTTTGCTGTTCTCTCACTTTTCTGGAGAGCTTTTCAGTCGGTTAGTAGCAGGCTTTACGTGGGAAGAGAAAAAAGGCTGGCTCTAAATCTTGCTGGACTTATTGAGGCAAAATGTGGATTCTTGATAAAGTGAGCCTTGTTGAAAAAGAACTTAAAGGCTTAGACTCATCTTTAAAGGATTGCAGGTTTGAGAAGGGTTCAAGGGAAGCACAACAGCTGGAGGCAACCTACGAAAAGCTGCATAGGTCCGAATCCAGCCATGGCGTTGAAATGCTCTTTCTAGAAGAAGAGCTCAAAGCACAGAAGGCTAAACATGGTCAACAGGATGAAACGATGGCGCATCTATCAAGAGGGATACAGTCCCTCCAAGGTGAATCTGAATCCCTCAGATCACAAATAGCTGAAGCCAAAACAAAATGGAGACTCTTTCAAGTGAATGAGGAAGAACTGAAGCTGGCAATCAAAGAGGTTTTTAATGAAGGATCCCTACTTCCGCAAACGCAGAGACCAACAATACAAGGAGAAGCTGAAGCACAGAGGGAACAAGGAGGTGTCCAATATAAAGCAAAAATCATATTAGAGGACTCTAAAGCAGCTGGAGAACAAGTTCTAAAGGACACAGAAAATTACATGGAGTCTCTGAGTGAATGCTTGCTGAAGACGAAGGATAGATCTTCTCCAAGCCTGGGAGCCCAAAGGGATGGTGGTCACCTGGAACTGGGAAAGACGAGTGAACCCGAAATTGGTGCTCACTTGGAGGATGAGTCCAAAGGAGCTTTGAGGAACCTGGTTTATGGTGATAAGCTAAAGGCCTCCTTAGAAATCTTGGAAGGAGGAAGAAATCAAAAATGTACTTTCTCATCTGAAGTGGAGAAAACCACGGAAGACCTTACAGAACACCTTAAAAGTCTGCAGACTGAACAGGCATCCTTGCAGTCAGAAAATGCACAGCTGCAAAGTGAGAATGAGACCCTACAGAAGAACTTGAAAGTCATGATGGAACGCTATCAAGAAAATACGATGAAACTGCACAGGAAATTAAGAGTGGAGGAAAACTACCGTGTGGAGCAAGAGGAGAAACTTTCCAAAGTCGAAGAAAAGATGAGCCATACAATAAAAGAGCTGGAGACCTACAGAAAGAGAGCCCAATATCTTGAAGAACAATTGCAGAGTACCATTCATTCCTGTCTGGGGAAGATTATTTCCTCTGAGAAAGAAGCACATGCCAGTGAGTTGGCAGCTCGGATTGCTGAAAGAAACCTCAGCTATTTCAGGAAACAAAATGCACGCAACAGACAAAAATTAACGGAGAAGGAGCTGAGATTTGAACTTGTAGGAAAAGATCCCTATGATGCACTGGATGTTTCCAACTCAGCAATGGGCAGAAAGCCTTCTCCAAATGGGCCCTCACCAATAGGTCACCCTTCATCTGAAAGGAGACCTCCTCATTTTGAAAAGAGTGGTCCACTCACACTCTCACCTTTCACTCCAGTGGGAGGAGGAAGAGGGTCATGGGGCCCTGGAGAATCCTCTGGACCATGCGACTAGCAGTAAAGAAAGAGAATCCAGCTGTCATAAGTTCACCATTTTTCAGAGAGCACCTTCTCAGACTGGGCCCCTCTCTCCTCCTGGGGAACAGGCGAGCAGGCTGATGATACCTCCGCCAGGCCAACCATATTCTTCTGATGCACGTCTTCCTCTACAAAGGCAAGATAGGTTTTACTCAAATTGTGGTAGAGCATCGGGACCAGCAGAACACAGAATTCCTAATATGCCTCCTTTGGACTCTGATGTGCCTGATTCACCTCTCCATGCTGAAAACCAAGCAACTGGCTCTGGCTCTGTGTTGGCACCTTTCCCTCCAGTCAGAGGTGCCTTGTTTCCAGTTGACCCAAGGAGTCAGTTCCTGAGAAGAGGACCTTCTTTTTCCTCCACCTCTCCCAGGAAACTTGTCTGGGAACCTGGAGATTATTTTCCACCTGACCCGCCACCAACTCCATTTCCAATGTGATGTGTCTATGCAGGGAGGGGGTTTTCCTCACAATCTTCCCCCAACAGCTGGAATTCAGCCCTCTACACCCCCATTCTGAAAGTACAAGTGAGTTCCCTGAAGGGTTCCTTCCACCTGCAAATGAGCCTGTTACTCAACATCCAGAACCAAACAATAAACTTCATGCTGTTGCTCTCTCTTCAAATGTAATTTGACTTATCTCTCATTTTGAGTTTTTAAGTAACTGCTTTTACATCAGTAATTGACTATACTTTGGCTCCAATTGAAGCTCAATGAAACAATAATTCTTAAGATAATATTTTGTAAATAAAGATGGTTTACATAGGAATCTTCTGAGTAAATTATTCCTATTTTATTTTATTCCAGAGAACAGCATTTAATCTGATGAAGCCACACTTACATTAACAAGAATGGGAGTTCTAGGTACTTGTAATCTAGCTGATGGAAATATCTTTTAAACTCCCAAAAAGAAGTGCATTTAGTATGACTGTAGCAAATGTAAAGTGACTTTGGCTTAATGAACAATTGTCACTGATTTAGAGACTGGTTGGGCATTTCAGCTAGTTTTTCCATATCAGAATAACTAGAGCATGGGAGGACTAAAGGAGAGAACACAACTAAATATGTCAGGGAAACAGGAGATCTCAAATACAAAGAAAAATGAAGACCTCTTTTTTATATTGGTTGCTTAAAACATTACATAGCTCTTGAGATACCATATTTCCTACATTAGATTCAAGTGAGTAATGAACTCCCATTTTCACCCCATATACAGATTGCACAATCACATTGTTTACACATCCACATTTTTACAAAATGCCATATTAGTAACTGTTGTATTCTGCTACCTTTTCTAGCCTCTACTATCCCCCCCCTCCTGCCCTCCCATCTTCTCTCTCTATCCCATCTGCTGTAATTTAACGCTTGGGAATTGGAAACCACACTTTAAACTCACTCTCCTCCCCTTTTTCCCTTCTGTCAAATTACTCATCATCTTCTTCTATTTCTCCTCCTCCTTATACCTTTAATTCATTCATCATACACTCATGCATTGGATCATTCATTCCTTTCACATATGGTGTTGGGGATCCAACTCAGGACCTTTGAAAGTGTGAAGCCAGCACTCTAATGCTGAGCCAAAACCCCAGCACCTGTCTTTTTGATTTTATGACTGTTTGTATGAAATTCAGAATCGCATTCTGCTATGGTTTACTGATATGTGGATTGACCTAGTCCTTGTTTTCTGGGAGACTTTTGGAAAATATACATGAATTATTAGGAGATTGAAATGAAGAAACAAAGAGGAAATTCCCCAATTTCTTATTCTTAGAGTCCATACTCTGACTCTGCCTACCTACTGTAAAAACTTTTAAACCCTTACTCCCCATTTCTATATCATTGCCAACAAGTGAACATTCACTGCCCTACAACAAACCAGAGAACTCACATTGAACAATGTTTCCCCAGTAGAGACCAAGACACAATACTTATTAAAAAAATACCCTAGTTATGAGTTAGTAGGTAAAGCTTTATTTGAGTGTTAAATGTGCTCTATTTATGTGTTTGTGTGTTTGTTGATGTGTGTGGTGTGTGGGTGTGTGTGCTTGTGTGTGAAACAAGCACTGAGGTGTAAAATAAATGCAGGATTGCAACGGCCTTCTTAAAAATAAGAAGCAACTTTATCACATTTGAAGCCCAGTGAAGAATCTGCCTGATACTTAACCTACAATTACTTGAAATGTGAAAAATTCAGGCCTCGAAAAACAAAGCCAACATACATACTGAATCTAATCAGTCTGTCTCACCTGTTTTCTTATCACTCCTTTCAATAAACCTAAATTGCCAGCATAAAACATCAGTTGTTCTAAACGAGTGGACGGATGTCCCCTGTCATGGGCTGTGTAAAACACATGGACGATCTGGCACTGATTGTTATCTAGAATGACTTCTGCCTGAACTACTATTGGAGAATTGTTGCTGATATACTGCGGTTCTTATACCAGTAAACTGGAATGAAGGTAATTTCAGGCTGCAAAGGAATAAATTGATTTTACTAACTGGTTTTTGGAAAACACTGCCATGAAAAATTATCAATATGTTCATAAAGGCATCTACATGTCTCTTCACAAGGGTTTTACTTAATGGGGGAGGTGGTGAGGTCTGGATATAACTCAACTGTCCATTAGTAGGTAGAACAATATCATGGGAATCAGAGTGCACATTCCGGTTTGACCTCAATCTAGGTAACATGGATTCATCTCTGTGTAATAGGCCTGCTTCTGAAAAACACAATGTAGAGCTCCAAAAGCAGAACGATACTTTCAGAATACCATATTATGTTTGTAAATAGACAGACAGATAGATATATAGAAATCAAAAATCTGAAAACGGTCTGGAAGTGTACATTTCTATAACTTACAATGTCAGTAGTGGGGGAGTAATAGCAGATCAAGAAGACTTTATCTGCATGAGAAATGGTTCAATTTTTGAAAGAGTTTTTTAAATGAAAATGGACAAAAAATTTAAAGGGTTACAGTAAGTGTTGAGGAGTGACTTGGCAAAAGGAGCACAGAGGGGAGAAAGAATTAAGTAGAGTTCAATAGAACCAGGTATAATTTCTGTACACATGACTCCATGAACAGGAGCAAAGGGGACACTTAAAGAAATCATAGGACTATGATTATGGGTTTGTACTAGTCTAGAAATGCTGACCTGAAAACCAATTAAAGTTTCAACTCCTTCTTTTGAGGAACATTAGCTGTGCCGTGCTTTTCAAAAATGACTTGTCATAACTGATTGATGCCCATGTTAGCAACACTTCTGAAATTACGTTGAAAGTAGACTAATGTGAGAGTTTCTCTTTAGAGGGAATTCAAATTACTTGCATAGGAAGTGGCAGCAGGTCTGGGGATGTTGTAGCTCAGTGGCAGTGACCTTGCCTAGCTTGGGGCTGGCCTGCCATGGACTTTCACCCCAAACACTTGCAAGAAAAGAAAAGGGAGGCAAGGGAGAGAGAAAGTTGGAAGGGAGGAAGGCAAAGTTGGAGGGATGGATGGAGGTACAAAAGAAGGAAGAAGAAAAGGAGAAAAACCAGGAAGGGGGGAAGGAAGCAAGGAAGGTAGGAAATAGGGAGAGCACAAGGGCAGAAAAAGGACTGAGTCACTCAAACAAAAGGCAAGGGTCACAAAGACCAATATAGGCCATAAAAGCTGTTTGAACGGTTTAGTCAGCTTTAGAATTTGAGAGACATCACACTGAATGTTATTATGACTGGATGGAATCTTCCTACTAACCCCGCCTTGGCCTGGCCTAAACCAAATCAAGGGGTGGGTGGCATGGAGAGGAATTCTCTCTGGCTGGAGTGGGAGGGACCTAAACATGTGGCACTTGAGGATGCACTGGGTAGGGAAGGGGACAAGACTCCCCTGATGGGCAGTTGAGACAACAAGGCTCCTGGGAGCCCCTGATCATGGCTCCCACCGCCATACGCACACCACCCACCATACGCTCAGCCCCTGAAGGGGCTCACAGTGGTCTGCTCCGTTGCCTGGTGCAGGTTGGAGTTCCTGACCAAACACCTGAGTGTCCACAGCCTGTGTTGGCCTGCCTGGGCAGGCTGTGGTTGTGGTGGCAAGAGCCAAAGCTGTCTTGGCGTGATGGAGGAGCCAAGGGCTGCCTCTCAGCCATACTAGTGGGTGGTTCTGGAAGAAGCACCCAGGGTTGTGGCAGCATTGTCCGAAGACATGAAGCCAGGCCATCTTCCTTCTGGCTTTCCTTGGGAGTTGATGATGTGTACAGCTCTTGGATTTTTTGCTGTTCTCTCACTTTTCTGGAGAGCTTTTCAGTCGGTTAGTAGCAGGCTTTACGTGGGAAGAGAAAAAAGGCTGGCTCTAAATCTTGCTGGACTTATTGAGGCAAAATGTGGACTTCTTGATAAAGTGAGCCTTGTTGAAAAAGAACATAAAGGCTTAGACTCATCTTTCAAGGATTGCAGGTTTGAGAAGGGTTCAAGGGAAGCACAAGAGCTGGAGGCAACCTACGAAAAGCTGCATAGGTCCGAATCCAGCCATGGCGTTGAAATGCTCTTTCTAGAAGAAGAGCTCAAAGCACAGAAGGCTAAACATGGTCAACAGGATGAAACGATGGCGCATCTATCAAGAGGGATACAGTCCCTCCAAGGTGAATCTGAATCCCTCAGATCACAAATAGCTGAAGCCAAAACAAACTGGAGACTCTTTCAAGTGAATGAGGAAGAACTGAAGCTGGCAATCAAAGAGGTTTTGAATGAAGAATCCCTACTTCTGCAAACGCAGAGACCAACAATTCAAGGAGAAGCTGAAGCACAGAGGGAACAAGGAGGTGTCCAATATAAAGCAAAAATCATATTAGAGGACTCTAAAGTAGCTGGAGAACAAGTTCTAAGGGACACCGAAAATCACATGGAGTCTCTGAGTGAATGCTTGCTGAAGACGAAGGATAGATCTTCTCCAAGCCTGGGAGCCCAAAGGGATGGTGGTCACCTGGAACTGGGAAAGACGAGTGAACCCGAAATTGGTGCTCACTTAGAGGATGAGTCCAAAGGAGCTTTGAGGAACCTGGTTTATGGTGATAAGCTAAAGGCCTCCTTAGAAATCTTGGAAGGAGGAAGAAATCAAAAATGTACTTTCTCATCTGAAGTGGAGAAAACCACGGAAGACCTTACAGAACACCTTAAAAGTCTGCAGACTGAACAGGCATCCTTGCAGTCAGAAAATGCACAGCTGCAAAGTGAGAATGAGACCCTACAGAAGAACTTGAAAGTCATGATGGAACGCTATCAAGAAAATACGATGAAACTGCACAGGAAATTAAGAGTGGAGGAAAACTACCGTGTGGAGCAAGAGGAGAAACTTTCCAAAGTCGAAGAAAAGATGAGCCATACAATAAAAGAGCTGGAGACCTACAGAAAGAGAGCCCAATATCTTGAAGAACAATTGCAGAGTACCATTCATTCCTGTCTGGGGAAGATTATTTCCTCTGAGAAAGAAGCACATGCCAGTGAGTTGGCAGCTCGGATTGCTGAAAGAAACCTCAGCTATTTCAGGAAACAAAATGCACGCAACAGACAAAAATTAACGGAGAAGGAGCTGAGATTTGAACTTGTAGGAAAAGATCCCTATGATGCACTGGATGTTTCCAACTCAGCAATGGGCAGAAAGCCTTCTCCAAATGGGCCCTCACCAATAGGTCACCCTTCATCTGAAAGGAGACATCCTCATTTTGAAAAGAGTGGTCCACTCACACTCTCACCTTTCACTCCAGTGGGAGGAGGAAGAGGGTCAAGGGGCCCTGGAGAATCCTCTGGACCATGCGACTAGCAGTAAAGGAAGAGAATCCAGCTGTCATAAGTTCACCGATTTTCAGAGAGCACCTTCTCAGACTGGGCCCCTCTCTCCTCCAGGGGAACAGGCCAGCAGGCTGATGATCCCTCCGCCAGGCCAACTATATTCTTCTGATGCACGTCTTCCTCTACAAAGGCAAGATAGGTTTTACTCAAATTGTGGTAGAGCATCGGGACCAGCAGAACACAGAATTCCTAATATGCCTCCTTTGGACTCTGATGTGCCTGATTCACCTCTCCATGCTGAAAACCAAGCAACTGGCTCTGGCTCTGTGTTGGCACCTTTCCCTCCAGTCAGAGGTGCCTTGTTTCCAGTTGACCCAAGGAGTCAGTTCCTGAGAAGAGGACCTTTTTTTTCCTCCACCTCTCCCAGGAGACTTGTCTGGGAACCTGGAGATTATTTTCCACCTGACCCGCCACCCACTCCATTTCCAATGTGATGTGTCTATGCAGGGAGGGGGTTTTCCTCACAATCTTCCCCCAACAGCTGGAATTCAGCCCTCTACACCCCCATTCTGAAAGTACAAGTGAGTTCCCTGAAGGGTTCCTTCCACCTGCAAATGAGCCTGTTACTCAACATCCAGAACCAAACAAGAAACCTCATGCTGTTGCTCTCTCTTCAAATGTAATTTGACTTATCTCTCATTTTTAGTTTTTAAGTAACTGCTTTTACTTCAGTAATTGACTATGCTTTGGCTCCAATTGAAGCTCAATGAAACAATAATTCTTAAGATAGTATTTTGTAAATAAAGATGGTTTACGTATTAATCTTCTGAGTAAATTATTCCTATTTTATTTTATTCCAGAGAACAGCATTTAATCTGATGAAGCCACTCTTACATCAACAAGAATGGGAGTTCTAGGTACTTGTAATCTAGCTGATGGAAATATCTTTTAAACTCCCAAAAAAGAAGTGCATTTAGTATGACTGTAGCAAATGTAAAGTGACTTTAAGCTTAATGAAGAATTGTCTCTGATTTACAGACTGGTTGGGCATTTCAGCCAGTTTTTCCATATCAGAATAACTAGAGCATGGGAGGACTAAAGAAGAGAACACAACTAAACATGTCAGGGAAACAGGAGATCTCAACTACAAAGAAAAATGAAGACCTCTTGTTTATATTGGTTGCTTAAAACATTACATAGCTCTTGAGATACCATATTTCCTACATTAGATTCAAGTGAGTTATGAACTCCCATTTTCACCCCATATACAGATTGCACAATCACATTGTTTACACATCCACATTTGTACAAAATGCCATATTAGTAACTGTTCTATTCTGCTACCTTTTCTAGCCTCTACTATCCCCCCTCTCCTGCCCTCCCATCTTCTCTCTCTATCCCATCTGCTGTAATTTAACGCTTGGGAATTGGAAACCACACTTTAAACTCACTCTCCTCCCCTTTTTCCCTTCTGTCAAATTACTCATCCTCTTCTTCTATTTCTCCTCCTCCTCCTCCTCCTTATACCTTTAATTCATTCATCATACACTCATGCATTGGTTCATTCATTCCTTTCACATATGGTGTTGGGGATCCAACTCAGGACCTTTGAAAGTGTGAAGCCAGCACTCTAGTGCTGAGCCAAAACCCCAGCACCTGTCTTTTTGATTTTATTACTCTTTGTATGAAATTCAGAATCGCATTCTGCTATGGTTTACTGATATGTGGATTGACCTAGTCCTTGTTTTCTGGGAGACTTTTGGAAAATATACATGAATTATTAGAAGATTGAAATGAAGAAACAAAGAGGAAATTCCCCAATTTCTTATTCTTAGAGTCCATACTCTGACTCTGCCTACCTACTGTAAAAACTTTTAAACCCTTACTCCCCATTTCTATATCATTGCCAACAAGTGAACATTCACTGCCCTACAACAAACCAGAGAACTCACATTGAACAATGTTTCCCCAGTAGAGACCAAAACACAATACTTATTAAAAAAAATACCCTAGTTATGAGTTAGTAGGTAAAGCTTTATTTGAGTGTTAAATGTGCTCTAATTATGTGTTTGTGAATTTGTTGATGTGTGTGGTGTGTGGGTGTGTGTGCTTGTGTGTGAAACAAGCACTGAGGTGTAAAATAAATGCAGGATTGCAACGGCCTTCTTAAAAATAAGAAGCAACTTTATCACATTTGAAGCCCAGTGAAGAATCTGCCTGATACTTAACCTACAATTAATTGAAATGTGAAAAATTCAGGCCTCGAAAACAAAGCCAACATACATACTGAATCTAATCAGTCTGTCTCACCTGTTTTCTTATCACTCCTTTCAATAAACCTAAATTGCCAGCATAAAACATCAGTTGTTCTAAACGAGTGGACGGATGTCCCCTGTCATGTGCTGTGTAAAACACATGGACGATCCGGCACTGATTGTTATCTAGAATGACTTCTGCCTGAACTACTATTGGAGAATTGTTGCTGATATACTGCGGTTCTTATACCAGTAAACTGGAATGAAGGTAATTTCAGGCTGCAAAGGAATAAATTGATTTTACTAACTGGTTTTTGGAAAACACTGCCATGAAAAATTATCAATATGTTCATAAAGGCATCTACATGTCTCTTCACAAGGGTTTTACTTAATGGGGGAGGTGGTGAGGTCTGGATATACCTGAACTGTCCATTAGTAGGTAGAACAATATCATGGGAATCAGAGTGCACATTCCGGTTTGACCTCAATCTAGGTAACATGGATTCATCTCTGTGTAATAGGCCTGCTTCTGAAAAACACAATGTAGAGCTCCAAAAGCAGAACGATACTTTCAGAATACCATGTTATGTTTGTAAATAGACAGACAGATAGATATACAGAAATCAAAAATCTGAAAACGGTCTGGAAGTGTACCTTTCTATAACTTACAATGTCAGTAGTGGGGGATTAATAGCAGATCAAGAAGACTGTATCTGCATGAGAAATGGTTCAATTTTTGAAAGAGTTTTTTAAATGAAAATGGACAAAAAATTTAAAGGGTTACAGTAAGTGTTGAGGAGTGACTTGGCAAAAGGAGCACAGAGGTGAGAAAGAATTAAGTAGAGTTCAATAGAACCAGGTATAATTTCTGTACACATGACTCCTTGAACAGGAGCAAAGGGGACACTTAAAGAAATCATAGGACTAAGGAGAGATCAGGATTAGGAGGGTTTGTACTAGTCTAGAAATGCTGACCTGAAAACCAACTAAAGTTTCAACTCCTTCTTTTGAGGAACATTAGCTGTGCCGTGCTTTTCAAAAATGACTTGTCATAACTGATTGATGCCCATGTTAGCAACTCTTCTGAAATTACGTTGAAAGTAGACTAATGTGAGAGTTTCTCTTTAGAGAGAATTCAAATTACTTGCATAGGAAGTGGCAGCAGGTCTGGGGATGTTGTAGCTCAGTGGCAGTGACCTTGCCTAGCTTGGGGCTGGCCTGCCATGGACTTTCACCCCAAACACTTGCAAGAAAAGAAAAGGGAGGGAAGGGAGAGAGAAAGTTGGAGAGGGAGGAAGGCAAAGTTGGAGGGATGGATGGAGGTACAAAAGAAGGAAGAAGAAAAGGAGAAAAACCAGGAAGGGGGGAAGGAAGCAAGGAAGGTAGGAAATAGGGAGAGCACAAGGGCAGAAAAAGGACTGAGTCACTCAAACAAAAGGCAAGGGACACAAAGACCAATATAGGCCACAAAAGCTGTTTGAACGGTTTAGTCAGCTTTAGAATTTGAGTGACATCACACTGAATGTTATTATGACTGGATGGAATCTTCCTACTAACCCCGCCTTGGCCTGGCCTAAACCAAATCAAGGGGTG
Organism: Callospermophilus lateralis; assembly: GCF_048772815.1. NCBI lineage: Eukaryota > Metazoa > Chordata > Mammalia > Rodentia > Sciuridae > Callospermophilus > Callospermophilus lateralis. The sequence goes on from NW_027513711.1 coordinate 1,115,237, forward strand.
GGTGGCATGGAGAGGAATTCTCTCTGGCAGGAGTGGGAGGGACCTAAACATGTGGCACTTGAGGATGCACTGGGTAGGGAAGGGGACAAGACTCCCCTGATGGGCAGTTGAGACAACAAGGCTCCTGGGAGCCCCTGATCATGGCTCCCACCGCCATACGCACAACACCCACCATACGCTCAGCCCCTGAAGGGGCTCACAGTGGTCTGCTCCGTTGCCTGGTGCAGGTTGGAGTTCCTGACCAAACACCTGAGTGTCCACAGCCTGTGTTGGCCTTCCTGGGCAGGCTCTGGTTGTGGTGGCAAGAGCCAAAGCTGTCTTGGCGTGATGGAGGAGCCAAGGGCTGCCTCTCAGCCATACTAGTGGGTGGTTCTGGAAGAAGCACCCAGGGTTGTGGCAGCATTGTCCGAAGACATGAAGCCAGGCCATCTTCCTTCTGGCTTTCCTTGGGAGTTGATGATGTGTACAGCTCTTGGATTTTTTGCTGTTCTCTCACTTTTCTGGAGAGCTTTTCAGTCAGTTAGTAGCAGGCTTTACGTGGGAAGAGAAAAAAGGCTGGCTCTAAATCTTGCTGGACTTATTGAGGCAAAATGTGGACTTCTTGATAAAGTGAGCCTTGTTGAAAAAGAACATAAAGGCTTAGACTCATCTTTAAAGGATTGCAGGTTTGAGAAGGGTTCAAGGGAAGCACAACAGCTGGAGGCAACCTACGAAAAGCTGCATAAGTCCGAATCCAGCCATGGCGTTGAAATGCTCTTTCCAGAAGAAGAGCCTAAAGCACAGAAGGCTAAACATGGTCAACAGGATGAAACGAAGGCTCATCTATCAAAAGGGATACAGTCCCTCCAAGGTGAATCTGAATCCCTCAGATCACAAATAGCTGAAGCCAAAACAAACTGGAGAATCTTTCAAGTGAATGAGGAAGAACTGAAGCTGGCAATCAAAGAGGTTTTGAATGAAGGATCCCTACTTGCGCAAACGCAGAGACTAACAATACAAGGAGAAGCTGAAGCACAGAGGGAACAAGGAGGTGTCCAATATAAAGCAAAAATCATATTAGAGGACTCTAAAGTAGCTGGAGAACAAGTTCTAAGGGACACCGAAAATCACATGGAGTCTCTGAGTGAATGCTTGCTGAAGACGAAGGATAGATCTTCTCCAAGCCTGGGAGCCCAAAGGGATGGTGGTCACCTGGAAGTGGGAAAGACAAGTGAACCCGAAATTGGTGCTCACTTGGAGGATGAGTCCAAAGGAGCTTTGAGGAACCTGGTTTATGGTGATAAGCTAAAGGCCTCCTTAGAAATCTTGGAAGGAGGAAGAAATCAAAAATGTACTTTCTCATCTGAAATGGAGAAAACCACGGAAGACCTTACAGAACACCTTAAAAGTCTGCAGATTGAACAGGCATCCTTGCAGTCAGAAAATGCACAGCTGCAAAGTGAGAATGAGACCCTACAGAAGAACTTGAAAGTCATGATGGAACGCTATCAAGAAAATACGATGAAACTGCACAGGAAATTAAGAGTGGAGGAAAACTACCGTGTGGAGCAAGAGGAGAAACTTTCCAAAGTCGAAGAAAAGATGAGCCATACAATAAAAGAGCTGGAGACCTACAGAAAGAGAGCCCAATATCTTGAAGAATAATTGCAGAGTACCATTCATTCCTGTCTGGGGAAGATTATTTCCTCTGAAAAAGAAGCACATGCCAGTGAGTTGGCAGCTCGGATTGCTGAAAGAAACCTCAGCTATTTCAGGAAACAAAATGCACGCAACAGACAAAAATTAACGGAGAAGGAGCTGAGATTTGAACTTGTAGGAAAAGATCCCTATGATGCACTGGATGTTTCCAACTCAGCAATGGGCAGAAAGCCTTCTCCAAATGGGCCCTCACCAATAGGTCACCCTTCATCTGAAAGGAGACCTCCTCATTTTGAAAAGAGTGGTCCACTCACACTCTCACCTTTCACTCCAGTGGGAGGAGGAAGAGGGTCAAGGGGCCCTGGAGAATCCTCTGGACCATGCGACTAGCAGTAAAGGAAGAGAATCCAGCTGTCATAAGTTCACCGATTTTCAGAGAGCACCTTCTCAGACTGGGCCCCTCTCTCCTCCAGGGGAACAGGCCAGCAGGCTGATGATCCCTCCGCCAGGCCAACCATATTCTTCTGATGCACGTCTTCCTCTACAAAGGCAAGATAGGTTTTTCTCAAATTGTGGTAGAGCATCGGGACCAGCAGAACACAGAATTCCTAATATGCCTCCTTTGGACTCTGATGTGCCTGATTCACCTCTCCATGCTGAAAACCAAGCAACTGGCTCTGGCTCTGTGTTGCCACCTTTCCCTCCAGTCAGAGGTGCCTTGTTTCCTGTTGACCCAAGGAGTCAGTTCCTGAGAAGAGGACCTTTTTTTTCCTCCACCTCTCCCAGGAAACTTGTCTGGGAACCTGGAGATTATTTTCCACCTGACCCGCCACCCACTCCATTTCCAATGTGATGTGTCTATGCAGGGAGGGGGTTTTCCTCACAATCTTCCCCCAACAGCTGGAATTCAGCCCTCTACACCCCCATTCTGAAAGTACAAGTGAGTTCCCTGAAGGGTTCCTTCCACCTGCAAATGAGCCTGTTACTCAACATCCAGAACCAAACAAGAAACCTCATGCTGTTGCTCTCTCTTCAAATGTAATTTGACTTATCTCTCATTTTTAGTTTTTAAGTAACTGCTTTTACTTCAGTAATTGACTATACTTTGGCTCCAATTGAAGCTCAATGAAACAATAATTCTTAAGATAGTATTTTGTAAATAAAGATGGTTTACGTATTAATCTTCTGAGTAAATTATTCCTATTTTATTTTATTCCAGAGAACAGCATTTAATCTGATGAAGCCACTCTTACATAAACAAGAATGGGAGTTCTAGGTACTTGTAATCTAGCTCATGGAAATATCTTTTAAACTCCCAAAAAAGAAGTGCATTTAGTATGACTGTAGCAAATGTAAAGTGACTTTAGGCTTAATGAAGAATTGTCACTGATTTACAGACTGGTTGGGCATTTCAGCCAGTTTTTCCATATCAGAATAACTAGAGCATGGGAGGACTAAAGGAGAGAACACAACTAAACATGTCAGGGAAACAGGAGATCTCAACTACAAAGAAAAATGAAGACGTCTTGTTTATATTGGTTGCTTAAAACATTACATAGCTCTTGAGATACCATATTTCCTACATTAGATTCAAGTGAGTTATGAACTCCCATTTTCACCCCATATACAGATTGCACAATCACATTGTTTACACATCCACATTTTTACAAAATGCCATATTAGTAACAGTTGTATTCTGCTACCTTTTCTAGCCTCTACTATCCCCCCTCTCCTGCCCTCCCATCTTCTCTCTCTATCCCATCTGCTGTAATTTAACGCTTGGGAATTGGAAACCACACTTTAAACTCACTCTCCTCCCCTTTTTCCCTTCTGTCAAATTACTCATCATCTTCTTCTATTTCTCCTCCTCCTTATACCTTTAATTCATTCATCATACACTCATGCATTGGTTCATTCATTCCTTTCACATATGGTGTTGGGGATCCAACTCAGGACCTTTGAAAGTGTGAAGCCAGCACTCTAGTGCTGAGCCAAAACCCCAGCACCTGTCTTTTTAATTTTATGACTGTTTGTATGAAATTCAGAATCGCATTCTGCTATGGTTTAGTGATATGTGGATTGACCTAGTCCTTGTTTTCTGGGAGACTTTTGGAAAATATACATGAATTATTAGGAGATTGAAATGAAGAAACAAAGAGGAAATTCCCCAATTTCTTATTCTTAGAGTCCATACTCTGACTCTCCCTACCTACTGTAAAACCTTTTAAACCCTTACTCTCCATTTCTATATCATTGCCAACAAGTGAACATTCACTGCCCTACAACAAACCAGAGAACTCACATTGAACAATGTTTCCCCAGTAGAGACCAAGACACAATACTTATTAAAAAAAATACCCTAGTTATGAGTTAGTAGGTAAAGCTTTATTTGAGTGTTAAATGTGCTCTAATTATGTGTTTGTGTGTTTGTTGATGTGTGTGGTGTGTGGGTGTGTGTGCTTGTGTGTGAAACAAGCACTGAGGTGTAAAATAAATGCAGGATTGCAACGGCCTTCTTAAAAATAAGAAGCAACTTTATTACATTTGGAGCCCAGTGAATAATCTGCCTGATAGTTAACCTACAATTAATTGAAATGTGAAAAATTCAGGCCTCGAAAAACAAAGCCAACATACATACTGAATCTAATCAGTCTGTCTCACCTGTTTTCTAATCACTCCTTTCAATAAACCTAAATTGCCAGCATAAAACATCAGTTGTTCTAAACGAGTGGACGGATGTCCCCTGTCATGGGCTGTGTAAAACACATGGACGATCCGGCACTGATTGTTATCTAGAATGACTTCTGCCTGAACTACTATTGGAGAATTGTTGCCGATATACTGCGTTTCTTATACCAGTAAACTGGAATGAAGGTAATTTCAGGCTGCAAAGGAATAAATTGATTTTACTAACTGGTTTTTGGAAAACACTGCCATGAAAAATTATCAATATGTTCATAAAGGCATCTACATGTCTCTTCACAAGGGTTTTACTTAATGGGGGAGGTGGTGAGGTCTGGATATAACTGAACTGTCCATTAGTAGGTAGAACAATATCATGGGAATCAGAGTGCACATTCCGGTTTGACCTCAATCTAGGTAACATGGATTCATCTCTGTGTAATAGGCCTGCTTCTGAAAAACACAATGTAGAGCTCCAAAAGCAGAACGATACTTTCAGAATACCATGTTATGTTTGTAAATAGACAGACAGATAGATATACAGAAATCAAAAATCTGAAAACGGTCTGGAAATGTACATTTCTATAACTTACAATGTCAGTAGTGGGGGATTAATAGCAGATCAAGAAGACTGTATCTGCATGAGAAATGGTTCAATTTTTGAAAGAGTTTTTTAAATGAAAATGGACAAAAAATTTAAAGGGTTACAGTAAGTGTTGAGGAGTGACTTGGCAAAAGGAGCACAGAGGTGAGAAAGAATTAAGTAGAGTTCAATAGAACCAGGTATAATTTCTGTACACATGACTCCATGAACAGGAGCAAAGGGGACACTTAAAGAAATCATAGGACTAAGGAGAGATCAGGATTAGGAGGGTTTGTACTAGTCTAGAAATGCTGACCTGAAAACCAACTAAAGTTTCAACTCCTTCTTTTGAGGAACATTAGCTGTGCCGTGCTTTTCAAAAATGACTTGTCATAACTGATTGATGCCCATGTTAGCAACTCTTCTGAAATTACGTTGAAAGTAGACTAATGTGAGAGTTTCTCTTTAGAGAGAATTCAAATTACTTGCATAGGAAGTGGCAGCAGGTCTGGGGATGTTGTAGCTCAGTGGCAGTGACCTTGCCTAGCTTGGGGCTGGCCTGCCATGGACTTTCACCCCAAACACTTGCAATAAAGAAAAGGGAGGGAAGGGAGAGAGAAAGTTGGAAGGGAGGAAGGCAAAGTTGGAGGGATGGATGGAGGTACAAAAGAAGGAAGAAGAAAAGGAGAAAAACCAGGAAGGGGGGAAGGAAGCAAGGAAGGTAGGAAATAGGGAAAGCACAAGGGCAGAAAAAGGACTGAGTCACTCAAACAAAAGGCAAGGGACACAAAGACCAATATAGGCCATAAAAGCTGTTTGAACGGTTTAGTCAGCTTTAGAATTTGAGTGACATCACACTGAATGTTATTATGACTGGATGGAATCTTCCTACTAACCCCGCCTTGGCCTGGCCTAAACCAAATCAAGGGGTGGGTGGCATGGAGAGGAATTCTCTCTGGCTGGAGTGGGAGGGACCTAAACATGTGGCACTTGAGGATGCACTGGGTAGGGAAGGGGACAAGACTCCCCTGATGGGCATTTGAGACAACAAGGCTCCTGGGAGCCCCTATCATGGCTCCCACCGCCATACGCACACCACCCACCATACGCTCAGCCCCTGAAGGGGCTCACAGTGGTCTGCTCCGTTGCCTGGTGCAGGTTGGAGTTCCTGACCAAACACCTGAGTGTCCACAGCCTGTGTTGGCCTGCCTGGGCAGGCTGTGGTTGTGGTGGCAAGAGCCAAAGCTGTCTTGGCGTGATGGAGGAGCCAAGGGCTGCCTCTCAGCCATACTAGTGGGTGGTTCTGGAAGAAGCACCCAGGGTTGTGGCAGCATTGTCCGAAGACATGAAGCCAGGCCATCTTCCTTCTGGCTTTCCTTGGGAGTTGATGATGTGTACAGCTCTTGGATTTTTTGCTGTTCTCTCACTTTTCTGGAGAGCTTTTCAGTCGGTTAGTAGCAGGCTTTACGTGGGAAGAGAAAAAAGGCTGGCTCTAAATCTTGCTGGACTTATTGAGGCAAAATGTGGACTTCTTGATAAAGTGAGCCTTGTTGAAAAAGAACATAAAGGCTTAGACTCATCTTTCAAGGATTGCAGGTTTGAGAAGGGTTCAAGGGAAGCACAACAGCTGGAGGCAACCTACGAAAAGCTGCATAGGTCCGAATCCAGCCATGGCGTTGAAATGCTCTTTCTAGAAGAAGAGCTCAAAGCACAGAAGGCTAAACATGGTCAACAGGATGAAACGATGGCGCATCTATCAAGAGGGATACAGTCCCTCCAAGGTGAATCTGAATCCCTCAGATCACAAATAGCTGAAGCCAAAACAAACTGGAGACTCTTTCAAGTGAATGAGGAAGAACTGAAGCTGGCAATCAAAGAGGTTTTGAATGAAGGATCCCTACTTCCGCAAACGCAGAGACCAACAATACAAGGAGAAGCTGAAGCACAGAGGGAACAAGGAGGTGTCCAATATAAAGCAAAAATCATATTAGAGGACTCTAAAGTAGCTGGAGCACAAGTTCTAAGGGACACCTAAAATTACATGGAGTCTCTGAGTGAATGCTTGCTGAAGACGAAGGATAGATCTTCTCCAAGCCTGGGAGCCCAAAGGGATGGTGGTCACCTGGAACTGGGAAAGACGAGTGAACCCGAAATTGGTGCTCACTTGGAGGATGAGTCCAAAGGAGCTTTGAGGAACCTGGTTTATGGTGATAAGCTAAAGGCCTCCTTAGAAATCTTGGAAGGAGGAAGAAATCAAAAATGTACTTTCTCATCTGAAGTGGAGAAAACCACGGAAGACCTTACAGAACACCTTAAAAGTCTGCAGACTGAACAGGCATCCTTGCAGTCAGAAAATGCACAGCTGCCAAGTGAGAATGAGATCCTACAGAAGAACTTGAAAGTCATGATGGAACGCTATCAAGAAAATATGATGAAACTGCACAGGAAATTAAGAGTGGAGGAAAACTACCGTGTGGAGCAAGAGGAGAAACTTTTCAAAGTCGAAGAAAAGATGAGCCATACAATAAAAGAGCTGGAGACCTACAGAAAGAGAGCCCAATATCTTGAAGAACAATTGCAGAGTACCATTCATTCCTGTCTGGGGAAGATTATTTCCTCTGAGAAAGAAGCACATGCCAGTGAGTTGGCAGCTCGGATTGCTGAAAGAAACCTCAGCTATTTCAGGAAACAAAATGCACGCAACAGACAAAAATTAACGGAGAAGGAGCTGAGATTTGAACTTGTAGGAAAAGATCCCTATGATGCACTGGATGTTTCCAACTCAGCAATGGGCAGAAAGCCTTCTCCAAATGGGCCCTCACCAATAGGTCACCCTTCATCTGAAAAGAGACCTCCTCATTTTGAAAAGAGTGGTCCACTCACACTCTCACCTTTCACTCCAGTGGGAGGAGGAAGAGGGTCAAGGGGCCCTGGAGAATCCTCTGGACCATGCGACTAGCAGTAAAGGAAGAGAATCCAGCTGTCATAAGTTCACCGATTTTCAGAGAGCACCTTCTCAGACTGGGCCACTCTCTCCTCCAGGGGAACAGGCCAGCAGGCTGATGATCCCTCCGCCAGGCCAACCATATTCTTCTGATGCACGTCTTCCTCTACAAAGGCAAGATAGGTTTTACTCAAATTGTGGTAGAGCATCGGGACCAGCAGAACACAGAATTCCTAATATGCCTCCTTTGGACTCTGATGTGCCTGATTCACCTCTCCATGCTGAAAACCAAGCAACTGGCTCTGGCTCTGTGTTGGCACCTTTCCCTCCAGTCAGAGGTGCCTTGTTTCCAGTTGACCCAAGGAGTCAGTTCCTGAGAAGAGGACCTTTTTTTTCCTCCACCTCTCCCAGGAAACTTGTCTGGGAACCTGGAGATTATTTTCCACCTGACCCGCCACCCACTCCATTTCCAATGTGATGTGTCTATGCAGGGAGGGGGTTTTCCTCACAATCTTCCCCCAACAGCTGGAATTCAGCCCTCTACACCCCCATTCTGAAAGTACAAGTGAGTTCCCTGAAGGGTTCCTTCCACCTGCAAATGAGACTGTTACTCAACATCCAGAACCAAACAAGAAACGCCATGCTGTTGCTCTCTCTTCAAATGTAATTTGACTTATCTCTCATTTTTAGTTTTTAAGTAACTGCTTTTACTTCAGTAATTGACTATACTTTGGCTCCAATTGAAGCTCAATGAAACAATATCTTAAGATAGTATTTTGTAAATAAAGATGGTTTACGTAGGAATCTTCTGAGTAAATTATTCCTATTTTATTTTATTGCAGAGAACAGCATTTAATCTGATGAAGCCACTCTTACATAAACAAGAATGGGAGTTCTAGGTACTTGTAATCTAGCTGATGGAAATATCTTTTAAACTCCCAAAAAAGAAGTGCATTTAGTATGACTGTAGCAAATGTAAAGTGACTTTAGGCTTAATGAAGAATTGTCACTGATTTACAGACTGGTTGGGCATTTCAGCCAGTTTTTCCATATCAGAATAACTAGAGCATGGGAGGACTAAAGGAGAGAACACAACTAAACATGTCAGGGAAACAGGAGATCTCAACTACAAAGAAAAATGAAGACGTCTTGTTTATATTGGTTGCTTAAAACATTACATAGCTCTTGAGATACCATATTTCCTACATTAGATTCAAGTGAGTTATGAACTCCCATTTTCACCCCATATACAGATTGCACAATCACATTGTTTACACATCCACATTTTTACAAAATGCCATATTAGTAACTGTTGTATTCTGCTACCTTTTTTAGCCTCTACTATCCCCCCTCTCCTGCCCTCCCATCTTCTCTCTCTATCCCATCTGCTGTAATTTAACGCTTGGGAATTGGAAACCACAGTTTAAACTCACTCTCCTCCCCTTTTTCCCTTCTGTCAAATTACTCATCATCTTCTTCTATTTCTCCTCCTCCTTATACCTTTAATTCATTCATCATACACTCATGCATTGGTTCATTCATTCCTTTCACATATGGTGTTGGGGATCCAACTCAGGACCTTAGAAAGTGTGAAGCCAGCACTCTAGTGCTGAGCTAAAACCCCAGCACCTGTCTTTTTAATTTTATGACTGTTTGTATGAAATTCAGAATCGCATTCTGCTATGGTTTACTGATATGTGGATTGACCTAGTCCTTGTTTTCTGGGAGACTTTTGGAAAATATACATGAATTATTAGGAGATTGAAATGAAGAAACAAAGAGGAAATTCCCCAATTTCTTATTCTTAGAGTCCATACTCTGACTCTCCCTACCTACTGTAAAACCTTTTAAACCCTTACTCTCCATTTCTATATCATTGCCAACAAGTGAACATTCACTGCCCTACAACAAACCAGAGAACTCACATTGAACAATGTTTCCCCAGTAGAGACCAAGACACAATACTTATTAAAAAAAATACCCTAGTTATGAGTTAGTAGGTAAAGCTTTATTTGAGTGTTAAATGTGCTCTAATTATGTGTTTGTGTGTTTTTTGATGTGTGTGGTGTGTGGGTGTGTGTGCTTGTGTGTGAAACAAGCACTGAGGTGTAAAATAAATGCATGATTGCAACGGCCTTCTTAAAAATAAGAAGCAACTTTATTACATTTGAAGCCCAGTGAATAATCTGCCTGATAGTTAACCTACAATTAATTGAAATGTGAAAAATTCAGGCCTCGAAAAACAAAGCCAACATACATACTGAATCTAATCAGTCTGTCTCACCTGTTTTCTAATCACTCCTTTCAATAAACCTAAATTGCCAGCATAAAACATCAATTGTTCTAAACGAGTGGACGGATATCCCCTGTCATGTGCTGTGTAAAACACATGGACGATCCGGCACTGATTGTTATCTAGAATGACTTCTGCCTGAACAACTATTGGAGAATTGTTGCTGATATACTGCGGTTCTTATACCAGTAAACAGGAATGAAGGTAATTTCAGGCTGCAAAGGAATAAATTGATTTTACTAACTGGTTTTTGGAAAACACTGCCATGAAAAATTATCAATATGTTCATAAAGTAATCTACATGTCTCTTCACAAGGGTTTTACTTAATGGGGGAGGTGGTGAGGTCTGTTTATAACTGAACTGTCCATTAGTAGGTAGAACAATATCATGGGAATCAGAGTGCACATTCCGGTTTGACCTCAATCTAGGTAACATGGATTCATCTGTGTGTAATAGGCCTGCTTCTGAAAAACACAATGTAGAGCTCCAAAAGCAGAACGATACTTTCAGAATACCATGTTATGTTTGTAAATAGACAGACAGATAGATATACAGAAATCAAAAATCTGAAAACGGTCTGGAAGTGTACATTTCTATAACTTACAATGTCAGTAGTGGGGGATTAATAGCAGATCAAGAAGACTGTATCTGCATGAGAAATGGTTCAATTTTTGAAAGAGTTTTTTAAATGAAAATGGACAAAAAATTTAAAGGGTTACAGTAAGTGTTGAGGAGTGACTTGGCAAAAGGAGCACAGAGGTGAGAAAGAATTAAGTAGAGTTCAATAGAACCAGGTATAATTACTGTACACATGAATCCATGAACAGGAGCAAAGGGGACACTTAAAGAAATCATAGGACTAAGGAGAGATCAGGATTAGGAGGGTTTGTACTAGTCTAGAAATGCTGACCTGAAAACCAACTAAAGTTTCAACTCTTTCTTTTGAGGAACATTAGCTGTGCCGTGCTTTTCAAAAATGACTTGTCATAACTGATTGATGCCCATGTTAGCAACTCTTCTGAAATTACGTTGAAAGTAGACTAATGTGAGAGTTTCTCTTTAGAGAGAATTCAAATTACTTGCATCGGAAGTGGCAGCAGGTCTGGGGATGTTGTAGCTCAGTGGCAGTGACCTTGCCTAGCTTGGGGCTGCCCTGCCATGGACTTTCACCCCAAACACTTGCATGAAAAGAAAAGGGAGGGAAGGGAGAGAGAAAGTTGGAAGGGAGGAAGGCAAAGTTGGAGGGATGGATGGAGGTACAAAAGAAGGAAGAAGAAAAGTAGACAAACCTGGAAGGGGGGAAGGAAGCAAGGAAGGTAGGAAATAGGGAGAGCACAAGGGCAGAAAAAGGACTGAGTCACTCAAACAAAAGGCAAGGGACACAAAGACCAATATAGGCCATAAAAGCTGTTTGAACGGTTTAGTCAGCTTTAGAATTTGAGTGACATCAAACTGAATGTTATTATGACTGGATGGAATCTTAATACTAACCCTGCCTTGGCCTGGCCTAAACCAAATCAAGGGGTGGGTGGCATGGAGAGGAATTCTCTCTGGCTGCAGTGGGAGGGACCTAAACATGTGGCACTTGAGGATGCACTGGGTAGGGAAGGGGACAAGACTCCCCTGATGGGCAGTTGAGACAACAAGGCTCCTGGGAGCCCCTGATCATGGCTCCCACCGCCATACGCACACCACCCACCATACGCTCAGCCCCTGAAGGGGCTCACAGTAGTCTGCTCCGTTGCCTGGTGCAGGTTGGAGTTCCTGACCAAACACCTGAGTGTCCACAGCCTGTGTTGGCCTGCCTGGGCAGGCTGTGGTTGTGGTGGCAAGAGCCAAAGCTGTCTTGGCGTGATGGAGGAGCCAAGGGCTGCCTCTCAGCCATACTAGTGGGTGGTTCTGGATGAAGCACCCAGGGTTGTGGCAGCATTGTCCGAAGACATGAAGCCAGGCCATCTTCCTTCTGGCTTTCCTTGGGAGTTGATGATGTGTACAGCTCTTGGATTTTTTGCTGTTCTCTCACTTTTCTGGAGAGCTTTTCAGTCGGTTAGTATCAGGCTTTACGTGGGAAGAGAAAAAAGGCTGGCTCTAAATCTTGCTGGTCTTATTGAGGCAAAATGTGGACTTCTTGATAAAGTGAGCCTTGTTGAAAAAGAACATAAAGGCTTAGACTCATCTTTAAAGGATTGCAGGTTTGAGAAGGGTTCAAGGAAGCACAACAGGTGGAGGCAACCTACGAAAAGCTGCATAGGTCCGAATCCAGCCATGGCGTTGAAATGCTCTTTCTAGAAGAAGAGCTCAAAGCACAGAAGGCTAAACAGGGTCAACAGGATGAAACGATGGCGCATCTATCAAGAGGGATACAGTCCCTCCAAGGTGAATCTGAATCCCTCAGATCACAAATATCTGAAGCCAAAACAAACTGGAGACTCTTTCAAGTGAATGAGGAAGAACTGAAGCTGGCAATCAAAGAGGTTTTGAATGAAGGATCCCTACTTCCGCATACGCAGAGACCAACAATACAAGGAGAAGCTGAAGCACAGAGGGAACAAGGAGGTGTCCAATATAAAGCAAAAATCATATTAGAGGACTCTAAAGTAGCTGGAGAACAAGTTCTAAGGGACACCGAAAATCACATGGAGTCTCTGAGTGAATGCTTGCTGAAGACGAAGGATAGATCTTCTCCAAGCCTGGGAGCCCAAAGGGATGGTGGTCACCTGGAACTGGGAAACACGAGTGAACCCGAAATTGGTGCTCACTTGGAGGATGAGTCCAAAGGAGCTTTGAGGAACCTGGTTTATGGTGATAAGCTAAAGGCCTCCTTAGAAATCTTGGAAGGAGGAAGAAATCAAAAATGTACTTTCTCATCTGAAGTGGAGAAAACCACGGAAGACCTTACAGAACACCTTAAAAGTCTGCAGACTGAACAGCCATCCTTGCAGTCAGAAAATGCACAGCTGCAAAGTGAGAATGAGACCCTACAGAAGAACTTGAAAGTCTTGATGGAACGCTATCAAGAAAATACGATGAAACTGCACAGGAAATTAAGAGTGGAGGAAAACTACCGTGTGGAGCAAGAGGAGAAACTTTCCAGAGTCGAAAAAAAGATGAGCCATACAATAAAAGAGCTGGAGACCTACAGAAAGAGAGCCCAATATCTTGAAGAACAATTGCAGAGTACCATTCATTCCTGTCTGGGGAAGATTATTTCCTCTGAGAAAGAAGCACATGCCAGTGAGTCGGCAGCTCGGATTGCTGAAAGAAACCTCAGCTATTTCAGGAAACCAAATGCATGCAACAGACAAAAATTAACTGAGAAGGAGCTGAGATTTGAACTTGTAGGAAAAGATCACTATGATGCACTGGATGTTTCCAACTTCGCAATGGGCAGAAAGCCTTCTCCAAATGGGCCCTCACCAATAGGTCACCCTTCATCTGAAAGGAGACCTCCTCATTTTGAAAAGAGTGGTCCACTCACACTCTCACCTTTCACTCCAGTGGGAGGAGGAAGAGGGTCAAGGGGCCCTGGAGAATCCTCTGGACCATGCAACTAGCAGTAAAGGAAGAGAATCCAGCTGTCATAAGTTCACCGATTTTCAGAGAGCACCTTCTCAGACTGGGCCCCTCTCTCGTCCAGTGGAACAGGCCAGCAGGCTGATGATCCCTCCGCCAGGCCAACCATATTCTTCTGATGCACGTCTTCCTCTACAAAGGCAAGATAGGTTTTACTCAAATTGTGGTAGAGCATCGGGACCAGCAGAACACAGAATTCCTAATATGCCTCCTTTGGACTCTGATGTGCCTGATTCACCTCTCCATGCTGAAAACCAAGCAACTGGCTCTGGCTCTGTGTTGGCACCTTTCCCTCCAGTCAGAGGTGCCTTGTTTCCAGTTGACCCAAGGATTCAGTTCCTGAGAAGATGACCTTTTTTTTCCTCCACCTCTCCCAGGAAACTTGTCTGGGAACCTGGAGATTATTTTCCACCTGACCCGCCACCCACTCCATTTCCAATGTGATGTGTCTATGCAGGGAGGGGGTTTTCCTCACAATCTTCCGCCAACAGCTGGAATTCAGCCCTCTACACCTCCATTCTGAAAGTACAAGTGAGTTCCCTGAAGCGTTCCTTCCACCTGCAAATGAGCCTGTTACTCAACATCCAGAACCAAACAAGAAACCTCATGCTGTTGCTCTCTCTTCAAATGTAATTTGACTTATCTCTCATTTTTAGTTTTTATGTAACTGCTTTTACTTCAGTAATTGACTATACTTTGGCTCCAATTGAAGCTCAATGAAACAATAATTCTTAAGATAGTATTTTGTAAATAAAGATGGTTTACGTAGGAATCTTCTGAGTAAATTATTCCTATTTTATTTTATTCCAGAGAACAGCATTTAATCTGATGAAGCCACTCTTACATAAACAAGAATGGGAGTTCTAGGTACTTGTAATCTAGCTGATGGAAATATCTTTTAAACTCCCAAAAAAGAAGTGCATTTAGTATGACTGTAGCAAATGTAAAGTGACTTTAGGCTTAATGAAGAATTGTCACTGATTTACAGACTGGTTGGGCATTTCAGCCAGTTTTTCCATATCAGAATAACTAGAGCATGGGAGGACTAAAGGAGAGAACACAACTAAACATGTCAGGGAAACAGGAGATTTCAATTACAAAGAAAAATGAAGACCTCTTGTTTATATTGGTTGCTTAAAACATTACATAGCTCTTGAGATACCATATTTCCTACATTAGATTCAAGTGAGTTATGAACTCCCATTTTCACCCCATATACAGATTGCACAATCACATTGTTTTACACATCCACATTTTTACAAAATGCCATATTAGTAACTGTTGTATTCTGCTACCTTTTCTAGCCTCTACTATCCCCCCTCTCCTGCCCTCCAATCTTCTCTCTCTATCCCATCTGCTGTAATTTAACGCTTGGGAATTGGAAACCACACTTTAAACTCACTCTCCTCCTCTTTTTCCCTTCTGTCAAATTACTCATCATCTTCTTCTATTTCTCCTCCTCCTCCTCCTCCTTATACCTTTAATTCATTCATCATACACTCATGCATTGGTTCATTCATTCCTTTCACATATGGTGTTGGGGATCCAACTCAGGACCTTTGAAAGTGTGAAGCCAGCACTCTAGTGCTGAGCCAAAACCCCAGCACCTGTCTTTTTGATTTTATGACTGTTTATATTTAATTCAGAATCGCATTCTGCTATGGTTCATGGATATGTGGATTGACCTAGTCCTTGTTTTCTAGGAGACTTTTGGAAAATATACATGAATTATTAGGAGATTGAAATGAAGAAACAAAGAGGAAATTCCCCAATTTCTTATTCTTAGAGTCGATACTCTGACTCTGCCTACCTACTGTAAAAACTTTTAAACCCTTACTCCCCATTTCAATATCATTGCCAACAAGTGAACATTCACTGCCCTACAACAAACCAGAGAACTCACATTGAACAATGTTTCCCCAGTAGAGACCAAGACACAATACTTATTAGAAAAATACCCTAGTTATGAGTTAGTAGGTAAAGCTTTATTTGAGTGTTAAATGTGCTCTAATTATGTGTTTGTGTGTTTGTTGATGTGTGTGGTGTGTGGGTGTGTGTGCTTGTGTGTGAAACAAGCACTGAGGTGTAAAATAAATGCAGGATTGCAACGGCCTTCTTAAAAATAAGAAGCAACTTTATCACATTTGAAGCCCAGTGAAGAATCTGCCTGATACTTAACCTACAATTAATTGAAATGTGAAAAATTCAGGCCTCGAAAAACAAAGCCAACATACATACTGAATCTAATCAGTCTGTCTCACCTGTTTTCTTATCACTCCTTTCAATAAACCTAAATTGCCAGCATAAAACATCAGTTGTTCTAAACGAGTGGACGGATGTCCCCTGTCATGGGCTGTGTAAAACACATGGATGATCCGGCACTGATTGTTATCTAGAATGACTTCTGCCTGAACTACTATTGGAGAATTGTTGCTGATATACTGCGGTTCTTATACCAGTAAACTGGAATGAAGGTAATTTCAGGCTGCAAAGGAATAAATTGATTTTACTAACTGGTTTTTGGAAAACACTGCCATGAAAAATTATCAATATGTTCATAAAGGCATCTACATGTCTCTTCACAAGGGTTTTACTTAATGGGGGAGGTGGTGAGGTCTGGATATAACTGAACTGTCCATTAGTAGGTAGAACAATATCATGGGAATCAGAGTGCACATTCCGGTTTGACCTCAATCTAGGTAAAATGGATTCATCTCTGTGTAATAGGCCTGCTTCTGAAAAACACAATGTAGAGCTCCAAAAGCAGAACGATACTTTCAGAATACCATGTTATGTTTGTAAATAGACAGACAGATAGATATACAGAAATCAAAAATCTGAAAACGGTCTGGAAGTGTACATTTCTATAACTTTCAATGTCAGTAGTGGGGGATTAATAGCAGATCAAGAAGACTGTATCTGCATGAGAAATGGTTCACTTTTTGAAAGAGTTTTTTAAATGAAAATGGACAAAAAATTTAAAGGGTTACAGTAAGTGTTGAGGAGTGACTTGGCAAAAGGAGCACAGAGGTGAGAAAGAATTAAGTAGAGTTCAATAGAACCAGGTATAATTACTGTACACATGACTCCATGAACAGGAGAAAAGGGGACACATAAAGAAATCATAGGACTAAGGAGAGATCAGGATTAGGAGGGTTTGTAGTAGTCTAGAAATGCTGACATGAAAACCAACTAAAGTTTCAACTCCTTCTTTTGAGAAACATTAGCTGTGCGTGCTTTTCAAAAATGACTTGTCATAACTGATTGATGCCCATGTTAGCAACTCTTCTGAAATTACGTTGAAAGCAGACTAATGTGAGAGTTTCTCTTTAGAGAGAATTCAAATTACTTGCATAGGAAGTGGCAGCAGGTCTGGGGATGTTGTAGCTCAGTGGCAGTGACGTTGCCTAGCTTGGGGCTGGCCTGCCATGGACTTTCACCCCAAACAATTGCAAGAAAAGAAAAGGGAGGGAAGGGAGAGAGAAAGTTGGAAGGGAGGAAGGCAAAGTTGGAGGGATGGATGGAGGTACAAAAGAAGGAAGAAGAAAAGGAGAAAAACCAGGAAGGGGGGAAGGAAGCAAGGAAGGTAGGAAATAGGGAGAGCACAAGGGCAGAAAAAGGACTGAGTCACTCAAACAAAATGCAAGGGTCACAAAGACCAATATAGGCCATAAAAGCTGTTTGAACGGTTTAGTCAGCTTTAGAATTTGAGTGACATAAAACTGAATGTTATTATGACTGGATGGAATCTTCCTACTAACCCCGCCTTGGCCTGGCCTAAACCAAATCAAGGGGTGGGTGGCATGCAGAGGAATTCTCTCTGGCTGGAGTGGGAGGGACCTAAACATGTCTCACTTGAGGATGCACTGGGTAGGGAAGGGGACAAGACTCCCCAGATGGGCAGTTGAGACAACAAGGCTCCTGGGAGCCCTTGATCATGGCTCCCACCGTCATACGCACACCACCCACCATACGCTCAGCCCCTGAAGGGGCTCACAGTGGTCTGCTCCGTTGCCTGGTGCAGGTTGGAGTTCCTGACCAAACACCTGAGTGTCCACAGCCTGTGTTGGCCTGCCTGGGCAGGCTGTGGTTGTGGTGGCAAGAGCCAAAGCTGTCTTGGCGTGATGGAGTAGCCAAGGGCTGCCTCTCAGCCATACTAGTGGGTGGTTCTGGAAGAAGCACCCAGGGTTGTGGCAGCATTGTCCGAAGACATGAAGCCAGGCCATCTTCCTTCTGGCTTTCCTTGAAAGTTGATGATGTGTACAGCTCTTGGATTTTTTGCTGTTCTCTCACTTTTCTGGAGAGCTTTTCAGTCGGTTAGTATCAGGCTTTACGTGGGAAGAGAAAAAAGGCTGGCTCTAAATCTTGCTGGACTTATTGAGGCAAAATGTGGACTTCTTGATAAAGTGAGCCTTGTTGAAAAAGAACATAAAGGCTTAGACTCATCTTTAAAGGATTGCAGGTTTGAGAAGGGTTCAAGGGAAGCACAACAGCTGGAGGCAACCTACGAAAAGCTGCATATGTCCGAATCCAGCCATGGCGTTGAAATGCTCTTTCTAGAAGAAGAGCTCAAAGCACAGAAGGCTAAACATGGTCAACAGGATGAAACGATGGCGCATCTATCAAGAGGGATACAGTCCCTCCAAGGTGAATCTGAATCCCTCAGATCACAAATAGCTGAAGCCAAAACAAACTGGAGACTCTTTCAAGTGAATGAGGAAGAACTGAAGCTGGCAATCAAAGAGGTTTTGAATGAAGGATCCCTACTTCCGCAAACGCAGAGACCAACAATACAAGGAGAAGCTGAAGCACAGAGGGAACAAGGAGGTGTCCAATATAAAGCAAAAATCATATTAGAGGACTCTAAAGTAGCTGGAGAACAAGTTCTAAGGGACACCGAAAATCACATGGAGTCTCTGAGTGAATGCTTGCTGAAGACGAAGGATAGATCTTCTCCAAGCCTGGGAGCCCAAAGGGATGGTGGTCACCTGGAACTGGGAAAGACGAGTGAACCCGAAATTGGTGCTCACTTGGAGGATGAGTCCAAAGGAGCTTTGAGGAACCTGGTTTATGGTGATAAGCTAAAGGCCTCCTTAGAAATCTTGGAAGGAGGAAGAAATCAATAATGTACTTTCTAATCTGAAGTGGAGAAAACCACGGAAGACCTTACAGAACACCTTAAAAGTCTGCAGACTGAGCAGGCATCTTTGCAGTCAGAAAATGCACAGCTGCAAAGTGAGAATGAGACCCTACAGAAGAACTTGAAAGTCATGATGGAACGCTATCAAGAAAATACAATGAAACTGCACAGGAAATAAAGAGTGGAGGAAAACTACCATGTGGAGCAAGAGGAGAAACTTTCCAAAGTCGAAGAAAAGATGAGCCATACAATAAAAGAGCTGGAGACCTACAGAAAGAGAGCCCAATATCTTGAAGAACAATTGCAGAGTACCATTCATTCCTGTCTGGGGAAGATTATTTCCTCTGAGAAAGAAGCACATGCCAGTGAGTTGGCAGCTCGGATTGCTGAAAGAAACCTCAGCTATTTCAGGAAACAAAATGCACGCAACAGACAAAAATTAACGGAGAAGGAGCTGAGATTTGAACTTGTAGGAAAAGATCCCTATGATGCACTGGATGTTTCCAACGCAGCAATGGGCAGAAAGCCTTCTCCAAATGGGCCCTCACCAATAGGTCACCCTTCATCTGAAAGGAAACCTCCTCATTTTGAAAAGAGTGGTCCACTCACACTCTCAACTTTCACTCCAGTGGGAGGAGGAAGAGGGTCAAGGGGCCCTGGAGAATCCTCTGGACCATGCGACTAGCAGTAAAGGAAGAGAATCCAGCTGTCATAAGTTCACCGATTTTCAGAGAGCACCTTCTCAGACTGGGCCCCTCTCTCCTCCAGGGGAACAGGCCAGCAGGCTGATGATCCCTCCGCCAGGCCAACCATATTCTTCTGATGCACGTCTTCCTCTACAAAGGCAAGATAGGTTTTACTCAAAATGTGGTAGAGCATCGGGACCAGCAGAACACAGAATTCCTAATATGCCTCCTTTGGACTCTGATGTGCCTGATTCACCTCTCCATGCTGAAAACCAAGCAACTGGCTCTGGCTCTGTGTTGGCACCTTTCCCTCCAGTCAGAGGTGCCTTGTTTCCAGTTGACCCAAGGAGTCAGTTCCTGAGAAGAGGACCTTTTTTTTCCTCCACCTCTCCCAGGAAACTTGTCTGGGAACCTGGATATTATTTTCCACCTGACCCGCCACCCACTCCATTTCCAATGTGATGTGTCTATGCAGGGAGGGGGTTTTCCTCACAATCTTCCCCCAACAGCTGGAATTCAGCCCTCTACACCCCCATTCTGAAAGTACAAGTGAGTTCCCTGAAGGGTTCCTTCCACCTGCAAATGACACTGTTACTCAACATCCAGAACCAAACAAGAAACCCCATGCTGTTGCTCTCTCTTCAAATGTAATTTGACTTATCTCTCATTTTTAGTTTTTAAGTAACTGCTTTTACTTCAGTAATTGACTATACTTTGGCTCCAATTGAAGCTCAATGAAACAATAATTCTTAAGATAGTATTTTGTAAATAAAGATGGTTTACGTAGGAATCTTCTGAGTAAATTATTCCTATTTTATTTTATTCCAGAGAACAGCATTTAATCTGATGAAGCCACTCTTACATAAACAAGAATGGGAGTTCTAGGTACTTGTAATCTAGCTGATGGAAATATCTTTTAAACTCCCAAAAAAGAAGTGCATTTAGTATGACTGTAGCAAATGTAAAGTGACTTTAGGCTTAATGAAGAATTGTCACTGATTTACAGACTGGTTGGGCATTTCAGCCAGTTTTTCCATATCAGAATAACTAGAGCATGGGAGGACTAAAGGAGAGAACACAACTAAACATGTCAGGGAAACAGGAGATCTCAACTACAAAGAAAAATGAAGACCTCTTGTTTATATTGGTTGCTTAAAACATTACATAGCTCTTGAGATACCATATTTCCTACATTAGATTCAAGTGTGTTATGAACTCCCATTTTCACCCCATATACAGATTTCACAATCACATTGTTTACACATCCACATTTTTACAAAATGCCATATTAGTAACTGTTGTATTCTGCTACCTTTTCTAGCCTCTACTATCCCCCCTCTCCTGCCCTCCCATCTTCTCTCTCTATCCCATCTGCTGTAATTTAACGCTTGGGAATTAGAAACCACACTTTAAACTCACTCTCCTCCGCTTTTTCCCTTCTGTCAAATTACTCATCATCTTCTTCTATTTCTCCTCCTTCTCCTCCTCCTTATACCTTTAATTCATTCATCATACACTCATGCATTGGTTCATTCATTCCTTTCACATATGGTGTTGGGGATCCAACTCAGGACCTTTGAAAGTGTGAAGCCAGCACTCTAGTGCTGAGCCAAAACCCCAGGACCTGTCTTTTTGATTTTATGACTGTTTATATGAAATTCAGAATCGCATTCTGCTATGGTTTAGTGATATGTGGATTGACCTAGTCCTTGTTTTCTGGGAGACTTTTGGAAAATATACATGAATTATTAGGAGATTGAAATGAAGAAACAAAGAGGAAATTCCCCAATTTCTTATTCTTAGAGTCCATACTCTGACTCTGCCTACCTACTGTAAAAACTTTTAAACCCTTACTCCCCATTTCTATATCATTGCTAACAAGTGAACATTCACTGCCCTACAACAAACCAGAGAACTCACATTGAACAATGTTTCCCCAGTAGAGACCAAGACACAATACTTATTAAAAAAATACCCTAGTTATGAGTTAGTAGGTAAAGCTTTATTTGAGAGTTAAATGTGCACTAATTATGTGTTTGTGTGTTTGTTGATGTGTGTGGTGTGTGGGTGTGTGTGCTTGTGTGTAAAACAAGCACTGAGGTGTAAAATAAATGCAGGATTGCAACGGCCTTCTTAAAAATAAGAAGCAACTTTATCACATTTGAAGCCCAGTGAAGAATCTGCCTGATACTTAACCTACAATAAATTGAAATGTGAAAAATTCAGGCCTCGAAAAACAAAGCCAACATACATACTGAATCTAATCAGTCTTTCTCTCCTGTTTTCTAATCAATCCTTTCAATAAACCTAAATTGCCAGCATGAAACATCAGTTGTTCTAAACGAGAGGACGGATGTCCCCTGTCATGGGCTGTGTAAAACACATGGACGATCTGGCACTGATTGTTATCTAGAAAGACTTCTGCCTGAACTACTATTGGAGAATTGTTGCTGATATACTGCGGTTTTTATACCAGTAAACTGGAATGAAGGTAATTTCAGGCTGCAAAGGAATAAATTGATTTTACTAACTGGTTTTTGGAAAACACTGCCATGAAAAATTATCAATATGTTCATAAAGGCATCTACATGTCTCTTCACAAGGGTTTTACTTAATGGGAGAGGTGGTTAGGTCTGGATATAACTGAACTGTCCATTAGTAGGTAGAACAATATCATGGGAATCAGAGTGCACATTCCGGTTTGACCTCAATCTAGGTAACATGGATTCATCTCTGTGTAATAGGCCTGCTTCTGAAAAACACAATGTAGAGCTCCAAAAGCAGAACGATACTTTCAGAATACCATGTTATGTTTGTAAATAGATAGACAGATAGATATACAGAAATCAAAAATCTGAATACGGTCTGGAAGTGTACATTTCTATAACTTACAATTTCAGTAGTTTGGGATTAATAGCAGATCATGAAGACTGTATCTGCATGAGAAATGGTTCAACTTTTGAAAGAGATTTTTAAATGAAAATGGACAAAAAATTTAAAGGGTTACAGTAAGTGTTGAGGAGTGACTTGGCAAAAGGAGCACAGAGGTGAGAAAGAATTAAGTAGAGTTCAATAGAACCAGGTATAATTTCTGTACACATGACTCAATGAACATTAGCAAAGGGGACACATAAAGAAATCATACTACTAAGGAGAGATCAGGATTAGGAGGGTTTGTACTAGTCTAGAAATGCTGACCTGAAACCAACTAAAGTTTCAACTCCTTCTTTTGAGGAATATTAGCTCTGCCGTGCTTTTCAAAAATGACTTGTCATAACTGATTGATGCCCATGTTAGCAACTCTTCTGAAATTACGTTGAAAGCAGACTAATGTGAGAGTTTCTCTTTAGAGAGAATTCAAATTACTTGCATAGGAATTGGCAGCAGGTCTGGGGATGTTGTAGCTCAGTGGCAGTGACCTTGCTTAGCTTGGGGCTGGCCTGCCATGGACTTTCACCCCAAGCACTTGCAAGAAAAGAAAAGGGAGGGAAGGGAGAGAGAAAGTTGGAAGGGAGGAAGGCAAAGTTGGAGGGATTGATGGAGGTACAAAAGAAGGAAGAAGAAAAGGAGAAAAACCAGGAAGGGAGGAAGGAAGCAAGGAAGGTAGGAAATAGGGAGAGCACAAGGGCAGAAAAAGGACTGAGTCACTCAAACAAAAGGCAAGGGACACAAAGACCAATATAGGCCATAAAAGCTGTTTGAACGGTTTAGTCAGCTTTAGAATTTGAGTGACATCAAACTGAATGTTATTATGACTGGATAGAATCTTCCTACTAACCCCGCCTTGGCCTGGCCTAAACCAAATCAAGGGGTGGGTGGCATGGAGAGGAATTCTCTCTGGCTGGAGTGGGAGGGACCTAAACATGTGGCACTTGAGGATGCACTGGGTAGGGAAGGGGACAAGACTCCCCTGATGGGCAGTTGAGACAACAAGGCTCCTGGGAGCCCCTGATCATGGCTCCCACCGCCATACGCACACCACCCACCATACGCTCAGCCCCTGAAGGGGCTCACAGTGGTCTGCTCCGTTGCCTGGTGCAGGTTGGAGTTCCTGACCAAACACCTGAGTGTCCACAGCCTGTGTTGGCCTGCCTGGGCAGGCTGTGGTTGTGGTGGCAAGAGCCAAAGCTGTCTTGGCGTGATGGAGGAGCCAAGGGCTGCCTCTCAGCCATACTAGTGGGTGGTTCTGGAAGAAGCACCCAGGGTTGTGGCAGCATTGTCCGAAGACATGAAGCCAGGCCATCTTCCTTCTGGCTTTCCTTGGGAGTTGATGATGTGTACAGCTCTTGGATTTTTTGCTGTTCTCTCACTTTTCTGGAGAGCTTTTCAGTCGGTTAGTAGCAGGCTTTACGTGGGAAGAGAAAAAAGGCTGGCTCTAAATCTTGCTGGACTTATTGAGGCAAAATGTGGACTTCTTGATAAAGTGAGCCTTGTTGAAAAAGAACATAAAGGCTTAGACTCATCTTTAAAGGATTGCAGGTTTGAGAAGGGTTCAAGGGAAGCACAACAGCTGGAGGCAACCTACGAAAAGCTGCATAGGTCCGAATCCAGCCATGGCGTTGAAATGCTCTTTCTAGAAGAAGAGCTCAAAGCACAGAAGGCTAAACATGGTCAACAGGATGAAACGATGGCGCATCTATCAAGAGGGATACAGTCCCTCCAAGGTGAATCTGAATCCCTCAGATCACAAATAGCTGAAGCCAAAACAAAATGGAGACTCTTTCAAGTGAATGAGGAAGAACTGAAGCTGGCAATCAAAGAGGTTTTGAATGAAGGATCCCTACTTCCGCAAACGCAGAGACCAACAATACAAGGAGAAGCTGAAGCACAGAGGGAACAAGGAGGTGTCCAATATAAAGCAAAAATCATATTAGAGGACTCTAAAGTAGCTGGAGAACAAGTTCTAAGGGACACCGAAAATCACATGGAGTCTCTGAGTGACTGCTTGCTGAAGACGAAGGATAGATCTTCTCCAAGCCTGGGAGCCCAAAGGGATGGTGGTCACCTGGAACTGGGAAAGACGAGTGAACCCGAAATTGGTGCTCACTTGGAGGATGAGTCCAAAGGAGCTTTGAGGAACCTGGTTTATGGTGATAAGCTAAAGGCCTCCTTAGAAATCTTGGAAGGAGGAAGAAATCAAAAATGTACTTTCTCATCTGAAGTGGAGAAAACCACGGAAGACCTTACAGAACACCTTAAAAGTCTGCAGACTGAACAGGCATCTTTGCAGTCAGAAAATGCACAGCTGCAAAGTGAGAATGAGACCCTACAGAAGAACTTGAAACTCATGATGGAACGCTATCAAGAAAATACGATGAAACTGCACAGGAAATAAAGAGTGGAGGAAAACCTCCGTGTGGAGCAAGAGGAGAAACTTTCCAAAGTCTAAGAAAAGATGAGCCATACAATAAAAGAGCTGGAGACCTACAGAAAGAGAGCCCAATATCTTGAAGAACAATTGCAGAGTACCATTCATTCCTGTCTGGGGAAGATTATTTCCTCTGAGAAAGAAGCACATGCCAGTGAGTCGGCAGCTCCTATTGCTGAAAGAAACCTCAGCTATTTCAGGAAACCAAATGCATGCAACGGACAAAAATTAACTGAGAAGGAGCTGAGATTTGAACTTGTAGGAAAAGATCCCTATGATGCACTGGATGTTTCCAACTCAGCAATGGGCAGAAAGCCTTCTCCAAATGGGCCCTCACCAATAGGTCACCCTTCATCTGAAAGGAGACCTCCTCATTTTGAAAAGAGTGGTCCACTCACACTCTCACCTTTCACTCCAGTGGGAGGAGGAAGAGGGTCAAGGGGCCCTGGAGAATCCTCTGGACCATGCAACTAGCAGTAAAGGAAGAGAATCCAGCTGTCATAAGTTCACCGATTTTCAGAGAGCACCTTCTCAGACTGGGCCCCTCTCTCGTCCAGTGGAACAGGCCAGCAGGCTGATGATCCCTCCGCCAGGCCAACCATATTCTTCTGATGCACGTCTTCCTCTACAAAGGCAAGATAGGTTTTACTCAAATTGTGGTAGAGCATCGGGACCAGCAGAACACAGAATTCCTAATATGCCTCCTTTGGACTCTGATGTGCCTGATTCACCTCTCCATGCTGAAAACCAAGCAACTGGCTCTGGCTCTGTGTTGGCACCTTTCCCTCCAGTCAGAGGTGCCTTGTTTCCAGTTGACCCAAGGATTCAGTTCCTGAGAAGATGACCTTTTTTTTCCTCCACCTCTCCCAGGAAACTTGTCTGGGAACCTGGAGATTATTTTCCACCTGACCCGCCACCCACTCCATTTCCAATGTGATGTGTCTATGCAGGGAGGGGGTTTTCCTCACAATCTTCCGCCAACAGCTGGAATTCAGCCCTCTACACCTCCATTCTGAAAGTACAAGTGAGTTCCCTGAAGCGTTCCTTCCACCTGCAAATGAGCCTGTTACTCAACATCCAGAACCAAACAAGAAACCTCATGCTGTTGCTCTCTCTTCAAATGTAATTTGACTTATCTCTCATTTTTAGTTTTTATGTAACTGCTTTTACTTCAGTAATTGACTATACTTTGGCTCCAATTGAAGCTCAATGAAACAATAATTCTTAAGATAGTATTTTGTAAATAAAGATGGTTTACGTAGGAATCTTCTGAGTAAATTATTCCTATTTTATTTTATTCCAGAGAACAGCATTTAATCTGATGAAGCCACTCTTACATAAACAAGAATGGGAGTTCTAGGTACTTGTAATCTAGCTGATGGAAATATCTTTTAAACTCCCAAAAAAGAAGTGCATTTAGTATGACTGTAGCAAATGTAAAGTGACTTTAGGCTTAATGAAGAATTGTCACTGATTTACAGACTGGTTGGGCATTTCAGCCAGTTTTTCCATATCAGAATAACTAGAGCATGGGAGGACTAAAGGAGAGAACACAACTAAACATGTCAGGGAAACAGGAGATCTCAATTACAAAGAAAAATGAAGACCTCTTGTTTATATTGGTTGCTTAAAACATTACATAGCTCTTGAGATACCATATTTCCTACATTAGATTCAAGTGAGTTATGAACTCCCATTTTCACCCCATATACAGATTGCACAATCACATTGTTTTACACATCCACATTTTTACAAAATGCCATATTAGTAACTGTTGTATTCTGCTACCTTTTCTAGCCTCTACTATCCCCCCTCTCCTGCCCTCCAATCTTCTCTCTCTATCCCATCTGCTGTAATTTAACGCTTGGGAATTGGAAACCACACTTTAAACTCACTCTCCTCCTCTTTTTCCCTTCTGTCAAATTACTCATCATCTTCTTCTATTTCTCCTCCTCCTCCTCCTCCTTATACCTTTAATTCATTCATCATACACTCATGCATTGGTTCATTCATTCCTTTCACATATGGTGTTGGGGATCCAACTCAGGACCTTTGAAAGTGTGAAGCCAGCACTCTAGTGCTGAGCCAAAACCCCAGCACCTGTCTTTTTGATTTTATGACTGTTTATATTTAATTCAGAATCGCATTCTGCTATGGTTCATGGATATGTGGATTGACCTAGTCCTTGTTTTCTAGGAGACTTTTGGAAAATATACATGAATTATTAGGAGATTGAAATGAAGAAACAAAGAGGAAATTCCCCAATTTCTTATTCTTAGAGTCGATACTCTGACTCTGCCTACCTACTGTAAAAACTTTTAAACCCTTACTCCCCATTTCAATATCATTGCCAACAAGTGAACATTCACTGCCCTACAACAAACCAGAGAACTCACATTGAACAATGTTTCCCCAGTAGAGACCAAGACACAATACTTATTAGAAAAATACCCTAGTTATGAGTTAGTAGGTAAAGCTTTATTTGAGTGTTAAATGTGCTCTAATTATGTGTTTGTGTGTTTGTTGATGTGTGTGGTGTGTGGGTGTGTGTGCTTGTGTGTGAAACAAGCACTGAGGTGTAAAATAAATGCAGGATTGCAACGGCCTTCTTAAAAATAAGAAGCAACTTTATCACATTTGAAGCCCAGTGAAGAATCTGCCTGATACTTAACCTACAATTAATTGAAATGTGAAAAATTCAGGCCTCGAAAAACAAAGCCAACATACATACTGAATCTAATCAGTCTGTCTCACCTGTTTTCTTATCACTCCTTTCAATAAACCTAAATTGCCAGCATAAAACATCAGTTGTTCTAAACGAGTGGACGGATGTCCCCTGTCATGGGCTGTGTAAAACACATGGACGATCCGGCACTGATTGTTATCTAGAATGACTTCTGCCTGAACTACTATTGGAGAATTGTTGCTGATATACTGCGGTTCTTATACCAGTAAACTGGAATGAAGGTAATTTCAGGCTGCAAAGGAATAAATTGATTTTACTAACTGGTTTTTGGAAAACACTGCCATGAAAAATTATCAATATGTTCATAAAGGCATCTACATGTCTCTTCACAAGGGTTTTACTTAATGGGGGAGGTGGTGAGGTCTGGATATAACTGAACTGTCCATTAGTAGGTAGAACAATATCATGGGAATCAGAGTGCACATTCCGGTTTGACCTCAATCTAGGTAAAATGGATTCATCTCTGTGTAATAGGCCTGCTTCTGAAAAACACAATGTAGAGCTCCAAAAGCAGAACGATACTTTCAGAATACCATGTTATGTTTGTAAATAGACAGACAGATAGATATACAGAAATCAAAAATCTGAAAACGGTCTGGAAGTGTACATTTCTATAACTTTCAATGTCAGTAGTGGGGGATTAATAGCAGATCAAGAAGACTGTATCTGCATGAGAAATGGTTCACTTTTTGAAAGAGTTTTTTAAATGAAAATGGACAAAAAATTTAAAGGGTTACAGTAAGTGTTGAGGAGTGACTTGGCAAAAGGAGCACAGAGGTGAGAAAGAATTAAGTAGAGTTCAATAGAACCAGGTATAATTACTGTACACATGACTCCATGAACAGGAGCAAAGGGGACACATAAAGAAATCATAGGACTAAGGAGAGATCAGGATTAGGAGGGTTTGTAGTAGTCTAGAAATGCTGACATGAAAACCAACTAAAGTTTCAACTCCTTCTTTTGAGGAACATTAGCTGTGCGTGCTTTTCAAAAATGACTTGTCATAACTGATTGATGCCCATGTTAGCAACTCTTCTGAAATTACGTTGAAAGCAGACTAATGTGAGAGTTTCTCTTTAGAGAGAATTCAAATTACTTGCATAGGAAGTGGCAGCAGGTCTGGGGATGTTGTAGCTCAGTGGCAGTGACGTTGCCTAGCTTGGGGCTGGCCTGCCATGGACTTTCACCCCAAACAATTGCAAGAAAAGAAAAGGGAGGGAAGGGAGAGAGAAAGTTGGAAGGGAGGAAGGCAAAGTTGGAGGGATGGATGGAGGTACAAAAGAAGGAAGAAGAAAAGGAGAAAAACCAGGAAGGGGGGAAGGAAGCAAGGAAGGTAGGAAATAGGGAGAGCACAAGGGCAGAAAAAGGACTGAGTCACTCAAACAAAATGCAAGGGTCACAAAGACCAATATAGGCCATAAAAGCTGTTTGAACGGTTTAGTCAGCTTTAGAATTTGAGTGACATAAAACTGAATGTTATTATGACTGGATGGAATCTTCCTACTAACCCCGCCTTGGCCTGGCCTAAACCAAATCAAGGGGTGGGTGGCATGCAGAGGAATTCTCTCTGGCTGGAGTGGGAGGGACCTAAACATGTCTCACTTGAGGATGCACTGGGTAGGGAAGGGGACAAGACTCCCCAGATGGGCAGTTGAGACAACAAGGCTCCTGGGAGCCCTTGATCATGGCTCCCACCGTCATACGCACACCACCCACCATACGCTCAGCCCCTGAAGGGGCTCACAGTGGTCTGCTCCGTTGCCTGGTGCAGGTTGGAGTTCCTGACCAAACACCTGAGTGTCCACAGCCTGTGTTGGCCTGCCTGGGCAGGCTGTGGTTGTGGTGGCAAGAGCCAAAGCTGTCTTGGCGTGATGGAGTAGCCAAGGGCTGCCTCTCAGCCATACTAGTGGGTGGTTCTGGAAGAAGCACCCAGGGTTGTGGCAGCATTGTCCGAAGACATGAAGCCAGGCCATCTTCCTTCTGGCTTTCCTTGAAAGTTGATGATGTGTACAGCTCTTGGATTTTTTGCTGTTCTCTCACTTTTCTGGAGAGCTTTTCAGTCGGTTAGTATCAGGCTTTACGTGGGAAGAGAAAAAAGGCTGGCTCTAAATCTTGCTGGACTTATTGAGGCAAAATGTGGACTTCTTGATAAAGTGAGCCTTGTTGAAAAAGAACATAAAGGCTTAGACTCATCTTTAAAGGATTGCAGGTTTGAGAAGGGTTCAAGGGAAGCACAACAGCTGGAGGCAACCTACGAAAAGCTGCATATGTCCGAATCCAGCCATGGCGTTGAAATGCTCTTTCTAGAAGAAGAGCTCAAAGCACAGAAGGCTAAACATGGTCAACAGGATGAAACGATGGCGCATCTATCAAGAGGGATACAGTCCCTCCAAGGTGAATCTGAATCCCTCAGATCACAAATAGCTGAAGCCAAAACAAACTGGAGACTCTTTCAAGTGAATGAGGAAGAACTGAAGCTGGCAATCAAAGAGGTTTTGAATGAAGGATCCCTACTTCCGCAAACGCAGAGACCAACAATACAAGGAGAAGCTGAAGCACAGAGGGAACAAGGAGGTGTCCAATATAAAGCAAAAATCATATTAGAGGACTCTAAAGTAGCTGGAGAACAAGTTCTAAGGGACACCGAAAATCACATGGAGTCTCTGAGTGAATGCTTGCTGAAGACGAAGGATAGATCTTCTCCAAGCCTGGGAGCCCAAAGGGATGGTGGTCACCTGGAACTGGGAAAGACGAGTGAACCCGAAATTGGTGCTCACTTGGAGGATGAGTCCAAAGGAGCTTTGAGAAACCTGGTTTATGGTGATAAGCTAAAGGCCTCCTCTGAAATCTTGGAAGGAGGAAGAAATCAAAAATGTACTTTCTCATCTGAAGTGGAGAAAACCACGGAAGACCTTACAGAACACCTTAAAAGTCTGCAGACTGAACAGGCATCCTTGCAGTCAGAAAATGCACAGCTGCAAAGTGAGAATGAGACCCTACAGAAGAACTTGAAAGTCATGATGGAACGCTATCAAGAAAATACGATGAAACTGCACAGGAAATTAAGAGTGGAGGAAAACTACCGTGTGGAGCAAGAGGAGAAACTTTCCAAAGTCGAAGAAAAGATGAGCCATACAATAAAAGAGCTGGAGACCTACAGAAAGAGAGCCCAATATCTTGAAGAACAATTGCAGAGTACCATTCATTCCTGTCTGGGGAAGATTATTTCCTCTGAGAAAGAAGCACATGCCAGTGAGTTGGCAGCTCGGATTGCTGAAAGAAACCTCAGCTATTTCAGGAAACAAAATGCACGCAACAGACAAAAATTAACGGAGAAGGAGCTGAGATTTGAACTTGTAGGAAAAGATCCCTATGATGCACTGGATGTTTCCAACGCAGCAATGGGCAGAAAGCCTTCTCCAAATGGGCCCTCACCAATAGGTCACCCTTCATCTGAAAGGAGACCTCCTCATTTTGAAAAGAGTGGTCCACTCACACTCTCACCTTTCACTCCAGTGGGAGGAGGAAGAGGGTCAAGGGGCCCTGGAGAATCCTCTGGACCATGCGACTAGCAGTAAAGGAAGAGAATCCAGCTGTCATAAGTTCACCGATTTTCAGAGAGCACCTTCTCAGACTGGGCCCCTCTCTCCTCCAGGGGAACAGGCCAGCAGGCTGATGATCCCTCCGCCAGGCCAACCATATTCTTCTGATGCACGTCTTCCTCTACAAAGGCAAGATAGGTTTTACTCAAAATGTTGTAGAGCATCGGGATCAGCAGAACACAGAATTCCTAATATGCCTCCTTTGGACTCTGATGTGCCTGATTCACCTCTCCATGCTGAAAACCAAGCAACTGGCTCTGGCTCTGTGTTGGCACCTTTCCCTCCAGTCAGAGGTGCCTTGTTTCCAGTTGACCCAAGGAGTCAGTTCCTGAGAAGAGGACCTTTTTTTTCCTCCACCTCTCCCAGGAAACCTCTCTGGGAACCTGGAGATTATTTTCCACCTGACCCGCCACCCACTCCATTTCCAATGTGATGTGTCTATGCAGGGAGGGGGTTTTCCTCACAATCTTCCCCCAACAGCTGGAATTCAGCCCTCTACACCCCCATTCAGAAAGTACAAGTGAGTTCCCTGAAGGGTTCCTTCCACCTGCAAATGAGCCAGTTACTCAACATCCAGAACCAAACAAGAAACCTCATGCTGTTGCTCTCTCTTCAAATGTAATTTGACTTATCTCTCATTTTTAGTTTTTAAGTAACTGCTTTTACTTCAGTAATTGACTATACTTTGGCTCCAATTGAAGCTCAATGAAACAATAATTCTTAAGATAGTATTTTGTAAATAAAGATGGTTTACGTAGGAATCTTCTGAGTAAATTATTCCTATTTTATTTTATTCCAGAGAACAGCATTTAATCTGATGAAGCCACTCTTACATAAACAAGAATGGGAGTTCTAGGTACTTGTAATCTAGCTGATGGAAATATCTTTTAAACTCCCAAAAAAGAAGTGCATTTAGTATGACTGTAGCAAATGTAAAGTGACTTTAGGCTTAATGAAGAATTGTCACTGATTTACAGACTGGTTGGGCATTTCAGCCAGTTTTTCCATATCAGAATAACTAGAGCATGGGAGGACTAAAGGAGAGAACACAACTAAACATGTCAGGGAAACAGGAGATCTCAACTACAAAGAAAAATGAAGACCTCTTGTTTATATTGGTTGCTTAAAACATTACATAGCTCTTGAGATACCATATTTCCTACATTAGATTCAAGTGAGTTATGAACTCCCATTTTCACCCCATATACAGATTGCACAATCACATTGTTTACACATCCATATTTTTACAAAATGCCATATTAGTAACTGTTGTATTCTGCTACCTTTTCTAGCCTCTACTATCCCCCCTCTCCTGCCCTCCCATCTTCTCTCTCTATTCCATCTGCTGTAATTTAACGCTTGGGAATTGGAAACCACAGTTTAAACTCACTCTCCTCCCCTTTTTCCCTTCTGTCAAATTACTCATCATCTTCTTCTATTTCTCCTCCTCCTCCTCCTCCTCCTTATACCTTTAATTCATTCATCATACACTCATGCATTGGTTCATTCATTCCTTTCACATATGGTGTTGGGGATCCAACTCAGGACCTTTGAAAGTGTGAAGCCAGAACTCTAGTGCTGAGCCAAAACCCCAGCACCTGTCTTTTTGATTTTATGACTGTTTATATGAAATTCAGAATCGCATTCTGCTAAGGTTCATGGATATGTGGATTGACCTAGTCCTTGTATTCTGGGAGACTTTTGGAAAATATACATGAATTATTAGGAGATTGAAATGAAGAAACAAAGAGAAAATTCCCCAATTTCTTATTCTTAGAGTCCTTACTCTGACTCTGCCTACCTACTGTAAAAACTTTTAAACCCTTACTCCCCATTTCTATATCATTGCCAACAAGTGAACATTCACTGCCCTACAACAAACCAGAGAATTCACATTGAACAATATTTCCCCAGTAGAGACCAAGACACAATACTTATTAAAAAAAATACCCTAGTTATGAGTTAGTAGGTAAAGCTTTATTTGAGTGTTAAATGTGCTCTAATTATGTGTTTGTGTGTTTGTTGATGTGTGTGGTGTGTGGGTGTGTGTGCTTGAGTGTGAAACAAGCACTGAGGTGTAAAATAAATGCAGGATTGCAACGGCCTTCTTAAAAATAAGAAGCAACTTTATCACATTTGAAGCCCAGTGAAGAATCTGCCTGATACTTAACCTACAATTAATTGAAATGTGAAAAATTCATGCCTCGACAACAAAGCCAACATACATACTGAAACTAATCAGTTTGTCTCACCTGTTTTCTAATCACTCCTTTCAATTAACCTAAATTGCCAGCATAAAACATCAGTTGTTCTAAATGAGTGGACGGATGTCCCCTGTCATGGGCTGTGTAAAACACATGGACGATCCGGCACTGATTGTTATTTAGAATGACTTCTGCCTGAACTACTATTGGAGAATTGTTGCTGATATACTGCGGTTCTTATACCAGTAAACTGGAATGAAGGTAATTTCAGGCTGCAAAGGAATAAATTGATTTTACTAACTGGTTTTGGAAAACACTGCCATGAAAAATTATCAATATGTTCATAAAGGCATCTACATGTCTCTTCACAAGGGTTTTACTTAATGGGGGAGGTGGTGAGGTCTGGATATAACTGAACTGTCCATTAGTAGGTAGAACAATATCATGGGAATCAGAGTGCACATTCCGGTTTGACCTCAATCTAGGTAACATGGATTCATCTCTGTGTAATAGGCCTGCTTCTGAAAAACACAATGTAGAGCTCCAAAAGCAGAACGATACTTTCAGAATACCATGTTATGTTTGTAAATAGACAGACAGATAGATATACAGAAATCAAAAATCTGAAAACGGTCTGGAAGTGTACATTTCTATAACTTACAATGTCAGTAGTGGGGGATTAATAGCAGATCAAGAAGACTGTATCTGCATGAGAAATGGTTCAATTTTTGAAAGAGTTTTTTAAATGAAAATGGACAAAAAATTTAAAGGGTTACAGTAAGTGTTGAGGAGTGACTTGGCAAAAGGAGCACAGAGGTGAGAAAGAATTAAGTAGAGTTCAATAGAACCAGGTATAATTTCTGTACACATGACTCCATGAACAGGAGCAAAGGGGACACTTAAAGAAATCATAGGACTAAGGAGAGATCAGGATTAGGAGGGTTTGTACTAGTCTAGAAATGCTGACCTGAAAACCAACTAAAGTTTCAACTCCTTCTTTTGAGGAACATTAGCTGTGCGTGCTTTTCAAAAATGACTTGTCATAACTGATTGATGCCCATGTTAGCAACTCTTCTGAAATTACGTTGAAAGTAGACTAATGTGAGAGTTTCTCTTTAGAGAGAATACAAATTACTTGCATAGGAAGTGGCAGCAGGTCTGGGGATGTTGTAGCTCAGTGGCAGTGACGTTGCCTAGCTTGGGGCTGGCCTGCCATGGACTTTCACCCCAAACACTTGCAAGAAAAGAAAAGGGAGGGAAGGGAGAGAGAAAGTTGTAAGGGAGAAAGGCAAAGTTGGAGGGATGGATGGAGGTACAAAAGAAGGAAGAAGAAAAGGAGAAAAACCAGGAAGGGGGGAAGGAAGCAAGGAAGGAAGGAAATAGGGAGAGCACAAGGGCAGAAAAAGGACTGAGTCACTCAAACAAAAGGCAAGGGACACAAAGACCAATATAGGCCATAAAAGCTGTTTGAACGGTTTAGTCAGCTTTAGAATTTGAGTGACATCAAACTGAATGTTATTATGACTGGATGGAATCTTCCTACTAACCCCGCCTTGGCCTGGCCTAAACCAAATCAAGGGGTGGGTGGCATGGAGAGGAATTCTCTCTATCTGGAGTGGGAGGGACCTAAACATGTGGCACTTGAGGATGCACTGGGTAGGGAAGGGGACAAGACTCCCCTGATGGGCAGTTGAGACAACAAGGCTTCTGGGAGCCCCTGATCATGGCTCCCACCGCCCTACGCACACCACCCACCATACGCTCAGCCCCTGAAGGGGCTCACAGTGGTCTGCTCCGTTGCCTGGTGCAGGTTGGAGTTCCTGACCAAACACCTGAGTGTCCACAGCCTGTGTTGGCCTGCCTGGGCAGGCTGTGGTTGTGGTGGCAAGAGCCAAAGCTGTCTTGGCGTGATGGAGGAGCCAAGGGCTGCCTCTCAGCCATACTAGTGGGTGGTTCTGGAAGAAGCACCCAGGGTTGTGGCAGCATTGTCCGAAGACATGAAGCCAGGCCATCTTCCTTCTGGCTTTCCTTGGGAGTTGATGATGTGTACAGCTCTTGGATTTTTTGCTGTTCTCTCACTTTTCTGGAGAGCTTTTCAGTCGGTTAGTAGCAGGCTTTACGTGGGAAGAGAAAAAAAGCTGGCTCTAAATCTTGCTGGACTTATTGAGGCAAAATGTGGACTTCTTGATAAAGTGAGCCTTGTTGAAAAAGAACATAAAGGCTTAGACTCATCTTTAAAGGATTGCAGGTTTGAGAAGGGTTCAAGGGAAGCACAACACCTGGAGGCAACCTACGAAAAGCTGCATAGGTCCGAATCCAGCCATGGCGTTGAAATGCTCTTTCTAGAAGAAGAGCTCAAAGCACAGAAGGCTAAACATGGTCAACAGGATGAAACGATGGCGCATCTATCAAGAGGGATACAGTCCATCCAAGGTGAATCTGAATCCCTCAGATCACAAATAGCTGAAGCCAAAACAAACTGGAGACTCTTTCAAGTGAATGAGGAAGAACTGAAGCTGGCAATCAAAGAGGTTTTGAATGAAGGATCCCTACTTCCGCAAACGCAGAGACCAACAATACAAGGAGAAGCTGAAGCACAGAGGGAACAAGGAGGTGTCCAATATAAAGCAAAAATCATATTAGAGGACTCTAAAGTAGCTGGAGAACAAGTTCTAAGGGACACCGAAAATCACATGGAGTCTCTGAGTGAATGCTTGCTGAAGACGAAGGATAGATCTTCTCCAAGCCTGGGAGCCCAAAGGGATGGTGGTCACCTGGAACTGGGAAAGACGAGTGAACCCGAAATTGGTGCTCACTTGGAGGATGAGTCCAAAGGAGCTTTGAGGAACCTGGTTTATGGTGATAAGCTAAAGGCCTCCTTATAAATCTTGGAAGGAGGAAGAAATCAAAAATGTACTTTCTCATCTGAAGTGGAGAAAACCACGGAAGACCTTACAGAACACCTTAAAACTCTGCAGACTGAACAGGCATCCTTGCAGTCAGAAAATGCACAGCTGCAAAGTGAGAATGAGACCCTACAGAAGAACTTGAAAGTCATGATGGAACGCTATCAAGAAAATACGATGAAACTGCACAGGAAATTAAGAGTGGAGGAAAACTACTGTGTGGAGCAAGAGGAGAAACTTTCCAAAGTCGAAGAAAAGATGAGCCATACAATAAAAGAGCTGGAGACCTACAGAAAGAGAGCCCAATATCTTGAAGAACAATTGCAGAGTACCATTCATTCCTGTCTGGGGAAGATTATTTCCACTGAGAAAGAAGCACAATCCAGTGAGTTGGCAGCTCGGATTGCTGAAAGAAACCTCAGCTCTTTCAGGAAACAAAATGCACGCAACAGACAAAAATTAACGGAGAAGGAGCTGAGATTTGAACTTGTAGGAAAAGATCCCTATGATGCACTGGATGTTTCCAACTCAGCAATGGGCAGAAAGCCTTCTCCAAATGGGCCCTCACCAATAGGTCACCCTTCATCTGAAAGGAGACCTCCTCATTTTGAAAAGAGTGGTCCACTCACACTCTCACCTTTCACTCCAGTGGGAGGAGGAAGAGGGTCAAGGGGCCCTGGAGAATCCTCTGGACCATGCGACTAGCAGTAAAGGAAGAGAATCCAGCTGTCATAAGTTCACCGATTTTCAGAGAGCACCTTCTCAGACTGGGCCCCTCTCTCCTCCAGGGGAAAAGACCAGCAGGCTGATGATCCCTCCGCCAGGCCAACCATATTCTTCTGATGCACGTCTTCCTCTACAAAGGCAAGATAGGTTTTACTCAAATTGTGGTAGAGCATCGGGACCAGCAGAACACAGAATTCCTAATATGCCTCCTTTGGACTCTGATGTGCCTGATTCACCTCTCCATGCTGAAAACCAAGCAACTGGCTCTGGCTCTGTGTTGGCACCTTTCCCTCCAGTCAGAGGTGCCTTGTTTCCAGTTGACCCAAGGAGTCAGTTCCTGAGAAGAGGACCTTTTTTTTCCTCCACCTCTCCCAGGAAACTTGTCTGGGAACCTGGAGATTATTTTCCACCTGACCTGCCACCCACTCCATTTCCAATGTGATGTGTCTATGCAGGGAGGGGGTTTTCCTCACAATCTTCCCCCAACAGCTGGAATTAAGCCCTCTACACCCCCATTCTGAAAGTACAAGTGAGTTCCCTGAAGGGTTCTTTCCACCTGCAAATGAGCCAGTTACTCAACATCCAGAACCAAACAAGAAACCTCATGCTGTTGCTCTCTCTTCAAATGTAATTTGACTTATCTCTCATTTTTAGTTTTTAAGTAACTGCTTTTACTTCAGTAATTGACTATACTTTGGCTCCAATTGAAGCTCAATGAAACAATAATTATTAAGATAGTATTTTGTAAATAAAGATGGTTTACGTAGGAATCTTCTGAGTAAATTATTCCTATTTTATTTTATTCCAGAGAACAGCGTTTAATCTGATGAAGCCACTCTTACATAAACAAGAATGGGAGTTCTAGGTACTTGTAATCTAGCTGATGGAAATATCTTTTAAACTCCCAAAAAAGAAGTGCATTTACTATGACTGTAGCAAATGTAAAGTGACTTTAGGCTTAATGAAGAATTGTCACTGATTTACAGACTGATTGGGCATTTCAGCCAGTTTTTCCATATCAGAATAACTAGAGCATTGGAGGACTAAAGGAGAGAACACAACTAAACGTGTCACGGAAACAGGAGATCTCAACTACAAAGAAAAATGAAGACCTCTTGTTTATATTGGTTGCTTAAAACATTACATAGCTCTTGAGATACCATATTTCCTACATTAGATTCAAGTGAGTTATGAACTCCCATTTTCACCCCATATACAGATTGCACAATCACATTGTTTACACATCCACATTTTTACAAAATGCCATATTAGTAACTGTTGTATTCTGCTACCTTTACTAGCCTCTACTATCCCCCCTCTCCTGCCCTCCCATCTTCTCTCTCTATCCCATCTGCTGTAATTTAACGCTTGGGAATTGGAAACCACACTTTAAACTCACTCTTCTCCCCTTTTTCCCTTCTGTCAAATTACTCATCATCTTCTTCTATTTCTCCTCCTCCTCCTCCTCCTTATACCTTTAATTCATTCATCATACACTCATGCATTGGTTCATTCATTCCTTTCACATATGGGGTTGGGGATCCAACTCAGAACCTTTGAAAGTGTGAAGCCCGCACTCTAGTGCTGAGCCAAAACCCCAGCACCTGTCTATTTGATTTTATGACTGTTTATATGAAATTCAGAATCGCATTCTGCTATGGTTCATGGATATGTGGATTGACCTAGTCCTTGTTTTCTGGGAGACTTTTGGAAAATATACATGAATTATTAGGAGATTGAAATGAAGAAACAAAGAGGAAATTCCCCAATTTCTTATTCTTAGAGTCCATACTCTGACTCTGCCTACCTACTGTAAAAACTTTTAAACCCTTACTCCCCATTTCTATATCATTGCCAACAAGTGAACATTCACTGCCCTACAACAAACCAGAGAACTCACATTGAACAATATTTCCCCAGTAAAGACCAAGACACAATACTTATTAAAAAAAATACCCTAGTTATGAGTTAGTAGGTAAAGCTTTATTTGACTGTTAAATGTGCTCTAATTATGTGTTTGTGTGTTTGTTGATGTGTGTGGTGTGTGGGTGTGTGTGCTTGTGTGTGAAACAAGCACTGAGGTGTAAAATAAATGCAGGATTGCAACGGCCTTCTTAAAAATAAGAAGCAACTTTATCACATTTGAAGCCCAGTGAAGAATCTGCCTGATACTTAACCTACAATTAATTGAAATGTGAAAAATTCAGGCCTCGAAAAACAAAGCCAACATACATACTGAATCTAATCAGTCTGTCTCACCTGTTTTCTAATCACTCCTTTCAATAAACCTAAATTGCCAGCATAAAACATCAGTTGTTCTAAACGAGTGGACGGATGTCCCCTGTCATTGGCTGTGTAAAACACATGGACGATCCGGCACTGATTGTTATCTAGAATGACTTCTGCCTGAACTACTATTGGAGAATTGTTGCTGATATACTGCGGTTCTTATACCAGTAAACTGGAATGAAGGTAATTTCAGGCTGCAAAGGAATAAATTGATTTTACTAACTGGTTTTTGGAAAACACTGCCATGAAAAATTATCAATATGTTCATAAAGGCATCTACATGTCTCTTCACAAGGGTTTTACTTAATGGGGGAGGTGGTGAGGTCTGGATATAACTGAACTGTCCATTAGTAGGTAGAACAATATCATGGGAATCAGAGTGCACATTCCGGTTTGACCTCAATTAAGGTAACATGGATTCATCTCTGTGTAATAGGCCTGCTTCTGAAAAACACAATGTAGAGCTCCAAAAGCAGAACGATACTTTCAGAATACCATGTTATGTTTTTAAATAGACAGACAGATAGATATACAGAAATCAAAAATCTGAAAACGGTCTGGAAGTGTACATTTCTATAACTTACAATGTCAGTAGTGGGGGATTAATAGCAGATCAAGAAGACTGTATCTGCATGAGAAATGGTTCAATGTTTGAAAGAGTTTTTTAAATGAAAATGGACAAAAAATTTAAAGGGTTACAGTAATTGTTGAGGAGTGACTTGGCAAAAGGAGCACAGAGGTGAGAAAGAATTAAGTAGAGTTCAATAGAACCAGGTATAATTTCTGTACACATGACTCCATGAACAGGAGCAAAGGGGACACATAAGAAATCATAGGACTAAGGAGAGATCAGGATTAGGAGGGTTTGTACTAGTCTAGAAATGCTGACCTGAAAACCAACTAAAGTTTCAACTCCTTCTTTTGAGGAACATTAACTTGCCATGCTTTTCAAAAATGACTTGTCATAACTGATTGATGCCCATGTTAGCAACTCTTCTGAAATTACGTTGAAAGTAGACTAATGTCAGAGTTTCTCTTTAGAGAGAATTCAAATTACTTGCATAGGAAGTGGCAGCAGGTCTGGGGATGTTGTAGCTCAGTTGCAGTGACCTTGCCTAGCTTGGGGCTGGCCTGCCATGGACTTTCACCCCAAACACTTGCAAGAAAAGAAAAGGGAGGGAAGGGAGAGAGAAAGTTGGAAGGGAGGAAGGCAAAGTTGGAGGGATGGAT
The DNA here is from genome assembly GCF_048772815.1 of Callospermophilus lateralis. Classification (NCBI taxonomy): domain Eukaryota; kingdom Metazoa; phylum Chordata; class Mammalia; order Rodentia; family Sciuridae; genus Callospermophilus; species Callospermophilus lateralis. The sequence goes on from NW_027513711.1 coordinate 1,155,848, forward strand.
GGAGGTACAAAAGAAGGAAGAAGAAAAGGAGAAAAACCAGGAAGGGGGGAAGGAAGCAAGGAAGGTAGGAAATAGGGAGAGCACAAGGCAGAAAAAGGACTGAGTCACTCAAACAAAAGGCAAGGGACACAAAGACCAATATAGGCCATAAAAGCTGTTTGAACGGTTTAGTCAGCTTTAGAATTTGAGTGACATCAAACTGAATGTTATTATGACTGTATGGAATCTTCCTACTAACCCCGCCTTGGCCTGGCCTAAACCAAATCAAGGTGTGGGTGGCATGGAGAGGAATTCTCTCTGGCTGGAGTGGGAGGGACCTAAACATGTGGCACTTGAGAATGAACTGGGTAGGGAAGGGGACAAGACTCCCCTGATGGGCAGTTGAGACAACAAGGCTCCTGGGAGCCCCTGATCATGGCTCCCACCGCCATACCAAACCACCCACCATACGCTAAGCCCCTGAAGGGGCTCACAGTGGTCTGCTCCGTTGCCTGGTGCAGGTTGGAGTTCCTGACCAAACACCTGAGTGTCCACAGCCTGTGTTGGCCTGCCTGGGCAGGCTGTGGTTGTGGTGGCAAGAGCCAAAGCTGTCTTGGCATGATGGAGGAGCCAAGGGCTGCCTCTCAGCCATACTAGTGGGTGGTTCTGGAAGAAGCACCCAGGGTTGTGGCAGCATTGTCCGAAGACATGAAGCCAGGTCATCTTCCTTCTGACTTTCCTTGGAACTTGATGATGTGTACAGCTCTTGGTTTTTTTGCTGTTCTCTCACTTTTCTGGAGAGCTTTTCAGTCGGTTAGTAGCAGGCTTTACGTGGGAAGAGAAAAAAGGCTGGCTCTAAATCTTGCTGGACTTATTGAGGCAAAATGTGGACTTCTTGATAAAGTGAGCCTTGTTGAAAAAGAACATAAAGGCTTAGACTCATCTTTCAAGGATTGCAGGTTTGAGAAGGGTTCAAGGGAAGCACAACAGCTGGAGGCAACCTACGAAAAGCTGCATAGGTCCGAATCCAGCCATGGCGTTGAAATGCTCTTTCTAGAAGAAGAGCTCAAAGCACAGAAGGCTAAACATGGTCAACAGGATGAAACGATGGCGCATCTATCAAGAGGGATACAGTCCCTCCAAGGTGAATCTGAATCCCTCAGATCACAAATAGCTGAAGCCAAAACAAACTGGAGACTCTTTCAAGTGACTGAGGAAGAACTGAAGCTGGCAATCAAAGAGGTTTTGAATGAAGGATCCCTACTTCCGCAAACGCAGAGACCAACAATACAAGGAGAAGCTGAAGCACAGAGGGAACAAGGAGGTGTCCAATATAAAGCAAAAATCATATTAGAGGACTCTAAAGTAGCTGGAGAACAAGTTCTAAGGGACACCGAAAATCACATGGAGTCTCTGAGTGAATGCTTGCTGAAGACGAAGGATAGATCTTCTCCAAGCCTGGGAGCCCAAAGGGATGGTGGTCACCTGGAACTGGGAAAGACGAGTGAACCCGAAATTGGTGCTCACTTGGAGGATGAGTCCAAAGGAGCTTTGAGGAACCTGGTTTATGGTGATAAGCTAAAGGCCTCCTTAGAAATCTTGGAAGGAGGAAGAAATCAAAAATGTACTTTCTCATCTGAAGTGGAGAAAACCACGGAAGACCTTACAGAACACCTTAAAAGTCTGCAGACTGAACAGGCATCCTTGCAGTCAGAAAATGCACAGCTGCAAAGTGAGAATGAGACCCTACAGAAGAACTTGAAAGTCATAATGGAACGCTATCAAGAAAATACGATGAAACTGCACAGGAAATTAAGAGTGGAGGAAAACTACTGTGTGGAGCAAGAGGAGAAACTTTCCAAAGTCGAAGAAAAGATGAGCCATACAATAAAAGAGCTGGAGACCTACAGAAAGAGAGCCCAATATCTTGAAGAACAATTGCAGAGTACCATTCATTCCTGTCTGGGGAAGATTATTTCCTCTGAGAAAGAAGCACATGCCAGTGAGTTGGCAGCTCGGATTGCTGAAAGAAACCTCAGCTCTTTCAGGAAACAAAATGCACGCAACAGACAAAAATTAACGGAGAAGGAGCTGAGATTTGAACTTGTAGGAAAAGATCCCTATGATGCACTGGATGTTTCCAACTCAGCAATGGGCAGAAAGCCTTCTCCAAATGGGCCCTCACCAATAGGTCACCCTTCATCTGAAAGGAGACCTCCTCATTTTGAAAAGAGTGGTCCACTCACACTCTCACCTTTCACTCCAGTGGGAGGAGGAAGAGGGTCAAGGGGCCCTGGAGAATCCTCTGGACCATGCGACTAGCAGTAAAGGAAGAGAATCCAGCTGTCATAAGTTCACCGATTTTCAGAGAGCACCTTCTCAGACTGGGCCCCTCTCTCCTCCAGGGGAACAGGCCAGCAGGCTGATGATCCCTCCGCCAGGCCAACCATATTCTTCTGATGCACGTCTTCCTCTACAAAGGCAAGATAGGTTTTACTCAAATTGTGGTAGAGCATCGGGACCAGCAGAACACAGAATTCCTAATATGCCTCCTTTGGACTCTGATGTGCCTGATTCACCTCTCCATGCTGAAAACCAAGCAACTGGCTCTGGCTCTGTGTTGGCACCTTTCCCTCCAGTCAGAGTTGCCTTGTTTCCAGTTGACCCAAGGAGTCAGTTCCTGAGAAGAGGACCTTTTTTTCCCTCCACCTCTCCCAGGAAACTTGTCTGGGAACCTGGAGATTATTTTCCACCTGACCCGCCACCCACTCCATTTCCAATGTGATGTGTCTATGCAGGGAGGGGGTTTTCCTCACAATCTTCCCCCAACAGCTGGAATTCAGCCCTCTACACCCCCATTCTGAAAGTACAAGTGAGTTCCCTGAAGGGTTCCTTCCACCTGCAAATGAGCCTGTTACTCAACATCCAGAACCAAACAAGAAACCTCATGCTGTTGCTCTCTCTTCAAATGTAATTTGACTTATCTCTCATTTTTAGTTTTTAAGTAACTGCTTTTACTTCAGTAATTGACTATACTTTGGCTCCAATTGAAGCTCAATGAAACAATAATTCTTAGGATAGTATTTTGTAAATAAAGATGGTTTACGTAGGAATATTCTGAGTAAATTATTCCTATTTTATTTTATTCCAGAGAACAGCATTTAATCTGATGAAGCCACTCTTACATAAACAAGAATGGGAGTTCTAGGTACTTGTAATCTAGCTGATGGAAATATCTTTTAAACTCCCCAAAGAGAAGTGCATTTAGTATGACTGTAGCAAATGTAAAGTGACTTTAGGCTTAATGAAGAATTGTCACTGATTTACAGACTGGTTGGGCATTTCAGCCAGTTTTTCCATATCAGAATAACTAGAGCATGGGAGGACTAAAGGAGAGAACACAACTAAACATGTCAGGGAAACAGGAGATCTCAACTACAAAGAAAAATCAAGACCTCTTGTTTATATTGGTTGCTTAAAAAATTACATAGCTCTTGAGATACCATATTTCCTACATTAGATTCAAGTGAGTTATGAACTCCCATTTTCACCCCATATACAGATTGCACAATCACATTGTTTACACATCCACATTTTTACAAAATGCCATATTAGTAACTGTTGTATTCTGCTACCTTTACTAGCCTCTACTATCCCCCCTCTCCTGCCCTCCCATCTTCTCTCTCTATCCCATCTGCTGTAATTTAACGCTTGGGAATTGGAAACCACACTTTAAACTCACTCTCCTCCCCTTTTTCCCTTCTGTCAAATTAATCATCCTCTTCTTCTATTTCTCCTCCTCCTTATACCTTTAATTCATTCATCATACACTCATGCATTGGTTCATTCATTCCTTTCACATATGGTGTTGGGGATCCAACTCAGGACCTTTGAAAGTGTGAAGCCAGCACTCTAGTTATGAGCCAAAACCCCAGCACCTGTCTTTTTGATTTTATGACTGTTTGTATGAAATTCAAAATCGCATTCTGCTATGGTTACCTGATATGTGGATTGACCTAGTCCTTGTTTTCTGGGAGACTTTTGGAAAATATACATGAATTAAGAGGAGATTGAAATGAAGAAACAAAGAGGAAATTCCCCAATTTCTTATTCTTAGAGTCGATACTCTGACTCTGCCTACCTACTGTAAAAACTTTTAAACCCTTACTCCCCATTTCTATATCATTGCCAACAAGTGAACATTCACTGCCCTACAACAAACCAGAGAACTCACATTGAACAATGTTTCCCCAGTAGAGACCAAGACACAATACTTATTAAAAAAAAATACCCTAGTTATGAGTTAGTAGGTAAAGCTTTTTTTGAGTGTTAAATGTGCTCTAATTATGTGTTTGTGTGTTTGTTGATGTGTGTGGTGTGTGGGTGTGTGTGCTTGTGTGTGAAACAAGCACTGAGGTGTAAAATAAATGCAGGATTGCAACGGCCTTCTTAAAAATAAGAAGCAACTTTATCACATTTGAAGCCCAGTGAAGAATCTGACTGATACTTAACCTACAATTAATTGAAATGTGAAAATTCAGGCCTCGACAAACAAAGCCAACATACATACTGAATCTAATCAGTCTGTCTCACCTGTTTTCTTATCACTCTTTTCAATAAACCTAAATTGCCAGCATAAAACATCAGTTGTTCTAAACGAGTGGACGGATGTCCCCTGTCATGGGCTGTGTAAAACACATGGACGATCCGGCACTGATTGTTATCTAGAATGACTTCTGCCTGAACTACTATTGGAGAATTGTTGCTGATATACTGCGGTTCTTATACCAGTAAACTGGAATGAATGTAATATCAGGCTGCAAAGGAATAAATTAATTTTACTAACTGGTTTTTGGAAAACACTGCCATGAAAAATTATCAATATGTTCATAAAGGCATCTACATGTCTCTTCACAAGGGTTTTACTTAATGGGGGAGGTGGTGAGGTCTGGATATAACTGAACTGTCCATTAGTAGGTAGAACAATATCATGGGAATCAGAGTGCACATTCCGGTTTGACCTCAATCTAGGTAACATGGATTCATCACTGTGTAATAGGCCTGCTTCTGAAAAACACAATGTAGAGCTCGATAAGCAGAACGATACTTTCAGAATACCATGTTATGTTTGTAAATAGACAGACAGATAGATATACAGAAATCAAAAATCTGAAAACGGTCTGGAAGTGTACATTTCTATAAATTACAATGTCAGTAGTGGGGGATTAATAGCAGATCAAGAAGACTGTATCTGCATGAGAAATGGTTCACTTTTTCAAAGAGTTTTTTAAATGAAAATGGACAAAAAATTTAAAGGGTTACAGTAAGTGTTGAGGAGTACTTGGCAAAAGGAGCACAGAGGTGAGAAAGAATTAAGTAGAGTTCAATAGAACCAGGTATAATTTCTGTACACATGACTCCATGAACAGGAGCAAAGGGGACACATAAGAAATCATAGGACTAAGGAGAGATCAGGATTAGGAGGGTTTGTACTAGTCTAGAAATGCTGACCTGAAAACCAACTAAAGTTTCAACTCCTTCTTTTGAGGAACATTAGCTGTGCCGTGCTTTTCAAAAATGACTTGTCATAACTGATTGATGCCCATGTTAGCAACTCTTCTGAAATTACGTTGAAAGTAGACTAATGTGAAAGTTTCTCTTTAGAGAGAATTCAAATTACTTGCACAGGAAGTGGCAGCAGGTCTGGGGATGTTGTAGCTCAGTTGCAGTGACCTTGCCTAGCTTGGGGCTAGCCTGCCATGGACATTCACCCCAAACACTTGCAAGAAAAGAAAAGGGAGGGAAGGGAGAGAGAAAGTTGGAAGGGAGGGAGGCAAAGTTGGAGGGATGGATGGAGGTACAAAAGAAGGAAGAAGAAAAGGAGAAAAACCAGGAAGGGGGGAAGGAAGCAAGGAAGGTAGGAAATAGGGAGAGCACAAGGGCAGAAAAAGGACTGAGTCACTCAAACAAAAGGCAAGGGACACAAAGACCAATATAGGCCATAAAAGCTGTTTGAACGGTTTAGTCAGCTTTAGAATTTGAGTGACATCACACTGAATGTTATTATGACTGGATGGAATCTTCCTACTAACCCCGCCTTGGCCTGGCCTAAACCAAATCAAGGGGTGGGTGGCATGGAGAGGAATTCTCTCTGGCTGGAGTGGGAGGGACCTAAACATGTGGCACTTGAGGATGCACTGGGTAGGGAAGGGGACAAGACCCCACTGATGGGCAGTTGAGACAACAAGGCTCCTGGGAGCCCCTGATCATGGCTCCCACCGCCATACGCACACCACCCACCATACGCTCAGCCTCTGAAGGGGCTCACAGTGGTCTGCTCCGTTGCCTGGTGCAGGTTGGAGTTCCTGACCAAACACCTGAGTGTCCACAGCCTGTGTTGGCCTGCCTGGGCAGGCTGTGGTTGTGGTGGCAAGAGCCAAAGCTGTCTTGGCGTGATGGAGGAGCCAAGGGCTGCCTCTCAGCCATAGTAGTGGGTGGTTCTGGAAGAAGCACCCAGGGTTGTGGCAGCATTGTCCGAAGGCATGAAGCCAGGCCATCTTCCTTCTGGCTTTCCTTGGGAGTTGATGATGTGTACAGCTCTTGGATTTTTTGCTGTTCTCTCACTTTTCTGGAGAGCTTTTCAGTCGGTTAGTAGCAGGCTTTACGTGGGAAGAGAAAAAAGGCTGGCTCTAAATCTTGCTGGACTTATTGAGGCAAAATGTGGACTTCTTGATAAAGTGAGCCTTGTTGAAAAAGAACATAAAGGCTTAGACTCATCTTTAAAGGATTGCAGGTTTGAGAAGGGTTCAAGGGAAGCACAACAGCTGGAGGCAACCTACGAAAAGCTGCATAGGTCCGAATGTAGCCATGGCGTTGAAATGCTCTTTCTAGAAGAAGAGCTCAAAGCACAGAAGGCTAAACAGGGTCAACAGGATGAAACGATGGCGCATCTATCAAGAGGGATACAGTCCCTCCAAGGTGAATCTGAATCCCTCAGATCACAAATAGCTGAAGCCAAAACAAACTGGAGACTCTTTCAAGTGAATGAGGAAGAACTGAAGCTGGCAATCAAAGAGGTTTTGAATGAAGGATCCCTACTTCCGCAAACGCAGAGACCAACAATACAAGGAGAAGCTGAAGCACAGAGGGAACAAGGAGGTGTCCAATATAAAGCAAAAATCATATTAGAGGACTCTAAAGTAGCTGGAGAACAAGTTCTAAGGGACACCGAAAATCACATGGAGTCTCTGAGTGAATGCTTGCTGAAGACGAAGGATAGATCTTCTCCAAGCCTGGGAGCCCAAAGGGATGGTGGTCACCTGGAACTGGGAAAGACGAGTGAACCCGAAATTGGTGCTCACTTGGAGGATGAGTCCAAAGGAGCTTTGAGGAACCTGGTTTATGGTGATAAGCTAAAGGCCTCCTTAGAAATCTTGGAAGGAGGAAGAAATCAAAAATGTACTTTCTCATCTGAAGTGGAGAAAACCACGGAAGACCTTACAGAACACCTTAAAAGTCTGCAGACTGAACAGGCATCCTTGCAGTCAAAAAATGCACAGCTGCAATGTGAGAATGAGACCCTACAGAAGAACTTGAAAGTCATGATGGAACGCTATCAAGAAAATACGATGAAACTGCACAGGAAATTAAGAGTGGAGGAAAACTACCGTGTGGAGCAAGAGGAGAAACTTTCCAAAGTCGAAGAAAAGATGAGCCATACAATAAAAGAGCTGGAGACCTACAGAAAGAGAGCCCAATATCTTGAAGAACAATTGCAGAGTACCATTCATTCCTGTCTGGGGAAGATTATTTCCTCTGAGAAAGAAGCACATGCCAGTGAGTTGGCAGCTCGGATTGCTGAAAGAAACCTCAGCTATTTCAGGAAACAAAATGCACACAACAGACAAAAATTAACTGAGAATGAGCTGAGATTTGAACTTGTAGGAAAAGATCCCTATGATGCACTGGATGTTTCCAACGCAGCAATGGGCAGAAAGCCTTCTCCAAATGGGCCCTCACCAATAGGTCACCCTTCATCTGAAAGGAGACCTGCTCATTTTGAAAAGAGTGGTCCACTCACACTCTCACCTTTCTCTCCAGTGGGAGGAGGAAGAGGGTCAAGGGGCCCTGGAGAATCCTCTGGACCATGCGACTAGCAGTAAAGGAAGAGAATCCAGCTGTCATAAGTTCACCGATTTTCAGAGAGCACCTTCTCAGACTGGGCCCCTCTCTCCTCCAGGGGAACAGGCCAGCAGGCTCATGATCCCTCCGCCAGGCCAACCATATTCTTCTGATGCACGTCTTCCTCTACAAAGGCAAGATAGGTTTTACTCAAATTGTGGTAGAGCATCGGGACCAGCAGAACACAGAATTCCTAATATGCCTCCTTTGGACTCTGATATGCCTGATTCACCTCTCCATGCAGAAAACCAAGCAACTGGCTCTGGCTCTGTGTTGGCACCTTTCCCTCCAGTCAGAGGTGCCTTGTTTCCAGTTGACCCAAGGAGTCAGTTCCTGAGAAGAGGACCTTTTTTTTTCCTCCACCTCTCCCAGGAAACTTGTCTGGCAACCTGGAGACTATTTTCCACCTGACCCGCCACCCACTCCATTTCCAATGTGATGTGTCTATGCAGGGAGGGGGTTTTCCTCACAATCTTCCCCCAACAGCTGGAATTCAGCCCTCTACACCCCCATTTTGAAAGTACAAGTGAGTTCCCTGAAGGGTTCCTTCCACCTGCAAATGAGCCTGTTACTCAACATCCAGAACCAAACAAGAAACCTCATGCTGTTGCTCTCTCTTCAAATGTAATTTGACTTATCTCTCATTTTTAGTTTTTAAGTAACTGCTTTTACTTCAGTAATTGACTATACATTGGCTCCAATTGAAGCTCAATGAAACAATAATTCTTAAGATAGTATTTTGTAAATAAAGATGGTTTACGTAGGAATCTTCTGAGTAAATTATTCCTACCTTATTTTATTCCAGAGAACAGGATTTAATCTGATGAAGCCACTCTTACATAAACAAGAATGGGAATTCTAGGTACTTGTAATCTAGCTGATGGAAATATCTTTTAAACTCCCAAAAAAGAAGTGCATTTAGTATGAATGTAGCAAATGTAAAGTGACTTTGGGCTTAATGAAGAATTGTCACTTTTTTACAGACTGGTTGGGCATTTCAGCTAGTTTTTCCATATCAGAATAACTAGAGCATTGGAGGACTAAAGGAGAGAACACAACTAAACATGTCAGGGAAACAGGAGATCTCAACTACAAAGAAAAATGAAGACCTCTTGTTTATATTGGTTGCTTAAAACATTACATAGCTCTTGAGATACCATATTTCCTACATTAGATTCAAGTGAGTTATGAACTCCCATTTTCACCCCGTATACAGATTGCACAATCACATTGTTTACACATCCACATTTTTACAAAATGCCATATTAGTAACTGTTGTATTCTGCTACCTTTTCTAGCCTCTACTATCCCCCCTCTCCTGCCCTCCCATCTTCTCTCTCTATCCCATCTGCTATAATTTAACGCTTGGGAATTGGAAAACACACTTTAAACTCACTCTCCTCCGCTTTTTCCCTTCTGTCAAATTACTCATCATCTTCTTCTATTTCTCCTCCTCCTCCTCCTCCTCCTTATACCTTTAATTCATTCATCATACACTCATGCATTGGTTCATTCATTCCTTTCACATATGGTGTTGGGGATCCAACTCAGGACCTTTGAAAGTGTGAAGCCAGCACTCTAGTGCTGAGCCAAAACCCCAGCGCCTGTCTTTTTGATTTTATGACTGTTTATATGAAATTCAGAATCACGTTCTGCTATGGTTTACTGATATGTGGATTGACCAAGTCCTTGTTTTCTGGGAGACTTTTGGAAAATATACATGAATTATTAGGAGATTGAAATGAAGAAACAAAGAGGAAATTTCCCAATTTCTTATTCTTAGAGTCCATACTCTGACTCTGCCTACCTACTGTAAAAACTTTTAAACCTTACTCCCCATTTCTATATCATTGCCAACAAGTGAACATTCACTGCCCTACAAAAAACCAGAGAACTCACATTGAACAATGTTTCCCCAGTAGAGACCAAGACACAATACTTATTGAAAAAAATACCCTGGTTATGAGTTAGTAGGTAAAGCTTTATTTGAGTGTTAAATGTGCTCTAATTATGTGTTTGTGTGTATGTTGATTTGTGTGGTGTTTGGGTGTGTGTGCTTCTGTGTGTGAAACAAGCGCTGAGGTGTAAAATAAATGCAGGATTGCTACGGCCTTCTTAAAAATAAGAAGCAACTATATCACATTTGAAGCCCAGTGAAGAATCTGCCTGATACTTAACCTACAATTACTTGAAATGTGAAAAATTCAGGCCTCGAAAAACAAAGCCAAAATACATACTGAATCTAATCAGTCTGTCTCACCTGTTTTCTTATCACTCCTTTCAATAAACCTAAATTGCCAGCATAAAACATCAGTTGTTCTAAACGAGTGGACGGATGTCCCCTGTCATGGGCTGTGTAAAACACATGGACGATCCGGCACTGATTGTTATCTAGAATGACTTCTGCCTGAACTACTATTGGAGAATTGTTGCTGATATACTGCGGTTCTTATACCAGTAAACTGGAATGAAGGTAATTTCAGGCTGCAAAGGAATAAATTGATTTTACTAACTGGTTTTTGGAAAACACTGCCATGAAAAATTATCAATATGTTCATAAAGGCATCTACATGTCTCTTCACAAGGGTTTTACTTAATGGGGGAGGTGGTGAGGTCTGGATATAACTGAACTGTCCATTAGTAGGTAGAACAATATCATGGGAATCAGAGTGCACATTCCGGTTTGACCTCAATCTAGGTAACATGGATTCATCTCTGTGTAATAGGCCTGCTTCTGAAAAACACAATGTAGAGCTCCAAAAGTAGAACGATACTTTCAGAATACCATGTTATGTTTGTAAATAGATAGACAGATAGATATACAGAAATCAAAAATCTGAAAACGGTCTGGAAATTTACATTTCTATAACTTACAATGTCAGTAGTGGGGGATTAATAGCAGATCAAGAAGACTGTATCTGCATGAGAAATGGTTCAATTTTTGAAAGAGTTTTTTAAATGAAAATGGACAAAACATTTAAAGGGTTACAGTAAGTGTTGAGGAGTGACTTGGGAAAGGAGCACAGAGGTGAGAAAGAATTAAGTAGAGTTCAATGGAACCAGGTATAATTTCTGTACACATGACTCCATGAACAGGAGCAAAGGGGACACTTAAAGAAATCATAGGACTAAGGAGAGATCAGGATTAGGAGGGTTTGTACTAGTCTAGAAATGCTGACCTGAAAACCAACTAAAGTTTCAACTCCTTCTTTTGAGGAACATTAGCTGTGCCATGCTTTTCAAAAATGACTTGTCATAACTGATTGATGGCCATGTTAGCAACTCTTCTGAAATTACGTTGAAAGTAGACTAATGTGAGAGTTTCTCTTTAGAGAGAATTCAAATTACTTGCATAGGAAGTGGCAGCAGGTCTGGGGATGTTGTAGCTCAGTGGCAGTGACCTTGCCTAGCTTGGGGCTGGCCTGCCGTGGACTTTCACCCCAAACACTTGCAAGAAAAGAAAAGGGAGGGAAGGGAGAGAGAAAGTTGGAAGGGAGGAAGGCAAAGTTGGAGGGATGGTTGGAGGTACAAAAGAAGGAAGAAGAAAAGGAGAAAAACCAGGAAGGGGGGAAGGAAGCAAGAAGGTAGGAAATAGGGAGAGCACAAGGGCAGAAAAAGGACTGAGTCACTCAAACAAAAGGCAAGGGACACAAAGACCAATATAGGCCATAAAAGCTGTTTGAACGGTTTAGTCAGCTTTAGAATTTGAGTGACATCACACTGAATGTTATTATGACTGGATGGAATCTTCCTCCTAACCCCGCCTTGGCCTGGCCTAAACCAAATCAAGGGGTGGTTGGCATGGAGAGGAATTCTCTCTGGCTGGAGTGGGAGGGACCTAAACATGTGGCACTTGAGGATGCACTGGGTAGGGAAGGGGACAAGACTCCCCTGATGGGCAGTTGAGACAACAAGGCTCCTGGGAGCCCCTGATCATGGCTCCCACCGCCATACGCACACCACCCACCATACGCTCAGCCCCTGAAGGGGCTCACAGTGGTCTGCTCCGTTGCCTGGTGCAGGTTGGAGTTCCTGACCAAACACCTGAGTGTCCACAGCCTGTGTTGGCCTGCCTGGGCAGGCTGTGGTTGTGGTGGCAAGAGCCAAAGCTGTCTTGGCGTGATGGAGGAGCCAAGGGCTGCCTCTCAGCCATACTAGTGGGTGGTTCTGGAAGAAGCACCCAGGGTTGTGGCAGCAATGTCCGAAGACATGAAGCCAGGCCATCTTCCATCTGGCTTTCCTTGGGAGTTGATGATGTGTACAGCTCTTGGATTTTTTGCTGTTCTCTCACTTTTCTGGAGAGCTTTTCAGTCGGTTAGTAGCAGGCTTTACGTGGGAAGAGAAAAAAGGCTGGCTCTAAATCTTGCTGGACTTATTGAGGCAAAATGTGGACTTCTTGATAAAGTGAGCCTTGTTGAAAAAGAACATAAAGGCTTAGACTCATCTTTCAAGGATTGCAGGTTTGAGAAGGGTTCAAGGGAAGCACAACAGCTGGAGGCAACCTATGAAAAGCTGCATAGGTCCGAATCCAGCCATGGCGTTGAAATGCTCTTTCTAGAAGAAGAGCTCAAAGCACAGAAGGCTAAACATGGTCAACAGGATGAAACGATGGCGCATCTATCAAGAGGGATACAGTCCCTCCAAGGTGAATCTGAATCCCTCAGATCACAAATAGCTGAAGCCAAAACAAACTGGAGAATCTTTCAAGTGAATGAGGAAGAACTGAAGCTGGCAATCAAAGAGGTTTTGAATGAAGGATCCCTACTTCCGCAAACGCAGAGACCAACAATACAAGGAGAAGCTGAAGCACAGAGGGAACAAGGAGGTGTCCAATATAAAGCAAAAATCATATTAGAGGACTCTAAAGTAGCTGGAGAACAAGTTCTAAGGGACACCGAAAATCACATGGAGTCTCTGAGTGAATGCTTGCTGAAGACGAAGGATAGATCTTCTCCAAGCCTGGGAGCCCAAAGGGATGGTGGTCACCTGGAACTGGGAAACACGAGTGAACCCGAAATTGGTGCTCACTTGGAGGATGAGTCCAAAGGAGCTTTGAGGAACCTGGTTTATGGTGATAAGCTAAAGGCCTCCTTAGAAATCTTGGAAGGAGGAAGAAATAAAAAATGTACTTTCTCATCTGAAGTGGAGAAAACCACGGAAGACCTTACAGAACACCTTAAAAGTCTGCAGACTGAACAGGCATCCTTGCAGTCAGAAAATGCACAGCTGCAAAGTGAGAATGAGACCCTACAGAAGAACTTGAAAGTCATGATGGAACGCTATCAAGAAAATACGATGAAACTGCACAGGAAATTAAGAGTGGAGGAAAACTACCGTGTGGAACAAGAGGAGAAACTTTCCAAGTCGAAGAAAAGATGAGCCATACAATAAAAGAGCTGGAGACCTACAGAAAGAGAGCCCAATATCTTGAAGAACAATTGCAGAGTACCATTCATTCCTGTCTGGGGAAGATTATTTCCTCTGAGAAAGAAGCACATGCCAGTGAGTTGGCAGCTCGGATTGCTGAAAGAAACCTCAGCTATTTCAGGAAACAAAATGCACGCAACAGACAAAAATTAACGGAGAAGGAGCTGAGATTTGAACTTGTAGGAAAAGATCCCTATGATGCACTGGATGTTTCCAACTCAGCAATGGGCAGAAAGCCTTCTCCAAATGGGCCCTCACCAATAGGTCACCCTTCATCTGAAAGGAGACCTCCTCATTTTGAAAAGAGTGGTCCACTCACACTCTCAACTTTCACTCCAGTGGGAGGAGGAAGAGGGTCAAGGGGCCCTGGAGAATCCTCTGGACCATGCGACTAGCAGTAAAGGAAGAGAATCCAGCTGTCATAAGTTCACCGATTTTCAGAGAGCACCTTCTCAGACTGGGCCCCTCTCTCCTCCAGGGGAACAGGCCAGCAGGCTGATGATCCCTCCGCCAGGCCAACCATATTCTTCTGATGCACGTCTTCCTCTACAAAGGCAAGATAGGTTTTACTCAAATTGTGGTAGAGCATCGGGACCAGCAGAACACAGAATTCCTAATATGCCTCCTTTGGACTCTGATGTGCCTGATTCACCTCTCCATGCTGAAAACCAAGCAACTGGCTCTGGCTCTGTGTTGGCACCTTTCCCTCCAGTCAGAGGTGCCTTGTTTCCAGTTGACCCAAGGAGTCAGTTCCTGAGAAGAGGACCTTTTTTTTCCTCCACCTCTCCCAGGAAACTTGTCTGGGAACCTGGAGATTATTTTCCACCTGACCCGCCACCCACTCCATTTCCAATGTGATGTGTCTATGCAGGGAGGGGGTTTTCCTCACAATCTTCCCCCAACAGCTGGAATTCAGCCCTCTACACCCCCATTCTGAAAGTACAAGTGAGTTCCCTGAAGGGTTCCTTCCACCTGCAAATGAGCCTGTTACTCAACATCCAGAACCAAACAAGAAACCTCATGCTGTTGCTCTCTCTTCAAATGTAATTTGACTTATCTCTCATTTTTAGTTTTTAAGTAACTGCTTTTACTTCAGTAATTGACTATACTTTGGCTCCAATTGAAGCTCAATGAAACAATAATTCTTAAGATAGTATTTTGTAAATAAAGATGGTTTACGTAGGAATCTTCTGAGTAAATTATTCCTATTTTATTTTATTCCAGAGAACAGCATTTAATCTGATGAAGCCACTCTTACATAAACAAGAATGGGAGTTCTAGGTACTTGTAATCTAGCTGATGGAAATATCTTTTAAACTCCCAAAAAAGAAGTGCATTTAGTATGACTGTAGCAAATGTAAAGTGACTTTAGGCTTAATGAAGAATTGTCACTGATTTACAGACTTGTTGGGCATTTCAGCCAGTTTTTCCATATCAGAATAACTAGAGCATGGGAGGACTAAAGGAGAGAACACAACTAAACATGTCAGGGAAACAGGAGATCTCAACTACAAAGAAAAATGAAGACCTCTTGTTTATATTGGTTGCTTAAAACATTACATAGCTCTTGAGATACCATATTTCCTACATTAGATTCAAGTGAGTTATGAACTCCCATTTTCACCCCATATACAGATTGCACAATCACATTGTTTACACATCCACATTTTTACAAAATGCCATATTAGTAACTGTTGTATTCTGCTACCTTTTCTAGCCTCTACTATCGCCCCTCTCCTGCCCTCCCATCTTCTCTCTCTATCCCATCTGCTGTAATTTAACGCTTGGGAATTGGAAACCACACTTTAAACTCACTCTCCTCCCCTTTTTCCCTTCTGTCAAATTACTCATCATCTTCTTCTATTTCTCCTCCTCCTTATACCTTTAATTCATTCATCATACACTCATGCATTGGTTCATTCATTCCTTTCACTTATGGTGTTGGGGATCCAACTCAGGACCTTTGAAAGTGTGAAGCCAGCACTCTAGTGCTGAGCCAAAACCCCAGCACCTGTCTTTTTGATTTTATGACTGTTTGTATGAAATTCAGAATCGCATTCTGCTATGGTTTACTGATATGTGGATTGACCTGGTCCTTGTTTTCTGGGAGACTTTTGGAAAATATACATGAATTATTAGGAGATTGAAATGAAGAAACAAAGAGGAAATTCCCCAATTTCTTATTCTTAGAGTCCATACTCTGACTCTGCCTACCTACTGTAAAAACTTTTAAACCCTTACTCCCCATTTCTATATCATTGCCAACAAGTGAACATTCACTGCCCTACAACAAACCAGAGAACTCACATTGAACAATGTTTCCCCAATAGAGACCAAGACACAATACTTATTAAAAAAAATACCCTAGTTATGAGTTAGTAGGTAAAGCTTTATTTGAGTGTTAAATGTGCTCTATTTATGTGTTTGTGTGTTTGTTGATGTGTGTGGTGTGTGGGTGTGTGTGCTTGTGTGTGAAACAAGCACTGAGGTGTAAAATAAATGCAGGATTGCAACGGCCTTCTTAAAAATAAGAAGCAACTTTATCACATTTGAAGCCCAGTGAAGAATCTGCCTGATACTTAACCTACAATTAATTGAAATGTGAAAAATTCAGGCCTCGAAAAACAAAGCCAACATACATACTGAATCTAATCAGTCTGTCTCACCTGTTTTCTTATCACTCCTTTCAATAAACCTAAATTGCCAGCATAAAACATCAGTTGTTCTAAACGAGTGGACGGATGTCCCCTGTCATGGGCTGTGTAAAACACATGGACGATCCGGCACTGATTGTTATCTAGAATGACTTCTGCCTGAACTACTATTGGAGAATTGTTGCTGATATACTGCGGTTCTTATACCAGTAAACTGGAATGAAGGTAATTTCAGGCTGCAAAGGAATAAATTGATTTTACTAACTGGTTTTTGGAAAACACTGGCATGAAAAATTATCAATATGTTCATAAAGGCATCTACATGTCTCTTCACAAGGGTTTTACTTAATGGGGGAGGTGGTGAGGTCTGGATATAACTGAACTGTCCATTAGTAGGTAGAACAATATCATGGGAATCAGAGTGCACATTCCGGTTTGACCTCAATCTAGGTAACATGGATTCATCTCTGTGTAATAGGCCTGCTTCTGAAAAACACAATGTAGAGCTCCAAAAGCAGAACGATACTTTCAGAATACCATGTTATGTTTGTAAATAGACAGACAGATAGACATACAGAAATCAAAAATCTGAAAACGGTCTGGAAGTGTACCTTTCTATAACTTACAATGTCAGTAGTGGGGGATTAATAGCAGATCAAGAAGACTGTATCTGCATGAGAAATGGTTCAATTTTTGAAAGAGTTTTTTAAATGAAAATGGACAAAAAATTTAAAGGGTTACAGTAAGTGTTGAGGAGTGACTTGGCAAAAGGAGCACAGAGGTGAGAAAGAATTAAGTAGAGTTCAATAGAACCAGGTATAATTTCTGTACACATGACTCCATGAACAGGAGCAAAGGGGACACTTAAAGAAATCATAGGACTAAGGAGAGATCAGGATTAGGAGGGTTTGTACTAGTCTAGAAATGCTGACCTGAAAACCAACTAAAGTTTCAACTCCTTCTTTTGAGGAACATTAGCTGTGCCGTGCTTTTCAAAAATGACTTGTCATAACTGATTGATGCCCATGTTAGCAACTCTTCTGAAATTACGTTGAAAGTAGACTAATGTGAGAGTTTCTCTTTAGAGAGAATTCAAATTACTTGCATAGGAAGTGGCAGCAGGTCTGGGGATGTTGTAGCTCAGTGGCAGTGACCTTGCCTAGCTTGGGGCTGGCCTGCCATGGACTTTCACCCGAACACTTGCAAGAAAAGAAAAGGGAGGGAAGGGAGAGAGAAAGTTGGAAGGGAGGAAGGCAAAGTTGGAGGGATGGATGGAGGTACAAAAGAAGGAAGAAGAAAAGGAGAAAAACCAGGACGGGGGGAAGGAAGCAAGAAGGTAGGAAATAGGGAGAGCACAAGGGCAGAAAAAGGACTGAGTCACTCAAACAAAAGGCAAGGGACACAAAGACCAATATAGGCCATAAAAGCTGTTTGAACGGTTTAGTCAGCTTTAGAATTTGAGTGACATCACACTGAATGTTATTATGACTGGATGGAATCTTCCTACTAACCCCGCCTTGGCCTGGCCTAAACCAAATCAAGGGGTGGGTGGCATGGAGAGGAATTCTCTCTGGCTGGAGTGGGAGGGACCTAAACATGTGGCACTTGAGGATGCACTGGGTAGGGAAGGGGACAAGACTCCCCTGATGGGCAGTTGAGACAACAAGGCTCCTGGGAGCCCCTGATCATGGCTCCCACCGCCATACGCACACCACCCACCATACGCTCAGCCCCTGAAGGGGCTCACAGTGGTCTGCTCCGTTGCCTGGTGCAGGTTGGAGTTCCTGACCAAACACCTGAGTGTCCACAGCCTGTGTTGGCCTGCCTGGGCAGGCTGTGGTTGTGGTGGCAAGAGCCAAAGCTGTCTTGGCGTGATGGAGGAGCCAAGGGCTGCCTCTCAGCCATACTAGTGGGTGGTTCTGGAAGAAGCACCCAGGGTTGTGGCAGCATTGTCCGAAGACATGAAGCCAGGCCATCTTCCTTCTGGCTTTCCTTGGGAGTTGATGATGTGTACAGCTCTTGGATTTTTTGCTGTTCTCTCACTTTTCTGGAGAGCTTTTCAGTCGGTTAGTAGCAGGCTTTACGTGGGAAGAGAAAAAAGGCTGGCTCTAAATCTTGCTGGACTTATTGAGGCAAAATGTGGACTTCTTGATAAAGTGAGCCTTGTTGAAAAAGAACATAAAGGCTTAGACTCATCTTTCAAAAATTGCAGGTTTGAGAAGGGTTCAAGGGAAGCACAACAGCTGGAGGCAACCTACGAAAAGCTGCATAGGTCCGAATCCAGCCATGGCGTTGAAATCCTCTTTCTAGAAAAAGAGCTCAAAGCAAAGAAGGCTAAATATGGTCAACAGGATGAACCGATGGCGCATCTATCAAGAGGGATACAGTCCCTCCAAGGTGAAACTGAATCCCTCAGATCACAAATAGCTGAAGCCAAAACAAACTGGAGACTCTTTCAAGTGAATGAGGAAGAACTGAAGCTGGCAATCAAAGAGGTTTTGAATGAAGGATCCCTACTTCCGCAAACGCAGAGACCAACAATACAAGGAGAAGCTGAAGCACAGAGGGAACAAGGAGGTGTCCAATATAAAGCAAAAATCATATTAGAGGACTCTAAAGTAGCTGGAGAACAAGTTCTAAGGGACACCGAAAATCACATGGAGTCTCTGAGTGAATGCTTGCTGAAGACGAAGGATAGATCTTCTCCAAGCCTGGGAGCCCAAAGGGATGGTGGTCACCTGGAACTGGGAAAGACGAGTGAACCCGAAATTGGTGCTCACTTGGAGGATGAGTCCAAAGGAGCTTTGAGGAACCTGGTTTATGGTGATAAGCTAAAGGCCTCCTCTGAAATCTTGGAAGGAGGAAGAAATCAAAAATGTACTTTCTCATCTGAAGTGGAGAAAACCACGGAAGACCTTACAGAACACCTTAAAAGTCTGCAGACTGAACAGGCATCCTTGCAGTCAGAAAATGCACAGCTGCAAAGTGAGAATGAGACCCTACAGAAGAACTTGAAAGTCATGATGGAACGCTATCAAGAAAATACGATGAAACTGCACAGGAAATTAAGAGTGGAGGAAAACTACCGTGTGGAGCAAGAGGAGAAACTTTCCAAAGTCGAAGAAAAGATGAGCCATACAATAAAAGAGCTGGAGACCTACAGAAAGAGAGCCCAATATCTTGAAGAACAATTGCAGAGTACCATTCATTCCTGTCTGGGGAAGATTATTTCCTCTGAGAAAGAAGCACATGCCAGTGAGTTGGCAGCTCGGATTGCTGAAAGAAACCTCAGCTATTTCAGGAAACAAAATGCACGCAACAGACAAAAATTAACGGAGAAGGAGCTGAGATTTGAACTTGTAGGAAAAGATCCCTATGATGCACTGGATGTTTCCAACTCAGCAATGGGCAGAAAGCCTTCTCCAAATGGGCCCTCACCAATAGGTCACCCTTCATCTGAAAGGAGACCTCCTCATTTTGAAAAGAGTGGTCCACTCACACTCTCAACTTTCACTCCAGTGGGAGGAGGAAGAGGGTCAAGGGGCCCTGGAGAATCCTCTGGACCATGCGACTAGCAGTAAAGGAAGAGAATCCAGCTGTCATAAGTTCACCGATTTTCAGAGAGCACCTTCTCAGACTGGGCCCCTCTCTCCTCCAGGGGAACAGGCCAGCAGGCTGATGATCCCTCCGCCAGGCCAACCATATTCTTCTGATGCACGTCTTCCTCTACAAAGGCAAGATAGGTTTTACTCAAATTGTGGTAGAGCATCGGGACCAGCAGAACACAGAATTCCTAATATGCCTCCTTTGGACTCTGATGTGCCTGATTCACCTCTCCATGCTGAAAACCAAGCAACTGGCTCTGGCTCTGTGTTGGCACCTTTCCCTCCAGTCAGAGGTGCCTTGTTTCCAGTTGACCCAAGGAGTCAGTTCCTGAGAAGAGGACCTTTTTTTTCCTCCACCTCTCCCAGGAAACTTGTCTGGGAACCTGGAGATTATTTTCCACCTGGCCCGCCACCCACTCCATTTCCAATGTGATGTGTCTATGCAGGGAGGGGGTTTTCCTCACAATCTTCCCCCAACAGCTGGAATTCAGCCCTCTACACCCCCATTCTGAAAGTACAAGTGAGTTCCCTGAAGGGTTCCTTCCACCTGCAAATGAGCCTGTTACTCAACATCCAGAACCAAACAAGAAACCTCATGCTGTTGCTCTCTCTTCAAATGTAATTTGATTTATCTCTCATTTTTAGTTTTTAAGTAACTGCTTTTACTTCAGTAATTGACTATACTTTGGCTCCAATTGAAGCTCAATGAAACAATAATTCTTAAGATTGTATTTTGTAAATAAAGATGGTTTACGTAGGAATCTTCTGAGTAAATTATTCCTATTTTATTTTATCCCAGAGAACAGCATTTAATCTGATGAAGCCACTCTTACATAAACAAGAATGGGAGTTCTAGGTACTTGTAATCTAGCTGATGGAAATATCTTTTAAACTCCCAAAAAAGAAGTGCATTTAGTATGACTGTAGCAAATGAAAAGTGACTTTAGGCTTAATGAAGAATTGTCACTGATTTACAGACTGGTTGGGCATTTCAGCCAGTTTTTCCATATCAGAATAACTAGAGCATGGGAGGATTAAGGAGAGAACACAACTAAACATGTCAGGGAAACAGGAGTACTCAACTACAAAGAAAAATGAAGACCTCTTGTTTATATTGGTTGCTTAAAACATTACATAGCTCTTGAGATACCATATTTCCTACATTAGATTCAAGTGAGTTATGAACTCCCATTTTCACCCCATATACAGATTGCACAATCACATTGTTTACACATCCACATTTTTACAAAATGCCATATTAGTAACTGTTGTATTCTGCTACCTTTTCTAGCCTCTACTATCGCCCCTCTCCTGCCCTCCCATCTTCTCTCTCTATCCCATCTGCTGTAATTTAACGCTTGGGAATTCTGAACCACACTTTAAACTCACTCTCCTCCGCTTTTTCCCTTCTGTCAAATTACTCATCATCTTCTTCTATTTCTCCTCCTCCTTATATCTTTAATTCATTCATCATACACTCATGCATTGGTTCATTCATTCCTTTCACTTATGGTGTTGGGGATCCAACTCCGGACCTTTGAAAGTGTGAAGCCAGCACTCTAGTGCTGAGCCAAAACCCCAGCACCTGTCTTTTTGATTTTATGACTGTTTGTATGAAATTCAGAATCGCATTCTGCTATGGTTTACTGATATGTGGATTGACCTAGTCCTTGTTTTCTGGGAGACTTTTGGAAAATATACATGAATTATTAGGAGATTGAAGTGAAGAAACAAAGAGGAAATTCCCCAATTTCTTATTCTTAGAGTCCATACTCTGACTCTGCCTACCTACTGTAAAAACTTTTAAACCCTTACTCCCCATTTCTATATCATTGCCAACAAGTGAACATTCACTGCCCTACAACAAACCAGAGAACTCACATTGAACAATGTTTCCCCAGTAGAGACCAAGACACAATACTTATTAAAAAAAATACCCTAGTTATGAGTTAGTAGGTAAAGCTTTATTTGAGTGTTAAATGTGCTCTATTTATGTGTTTGTGTGTTTGTTGATGTGTGTGGTGTGTGGGTGTGTGTGCTTGTGTGTGAAACAAGCACTGAGGTGTAAAATAAATGCAGGATTGCAACGGCCTTCTTAAAAATAAGAAGCAACTTTATCACATTTGAAGCCCAGTGAAGAATCTGCCTGATACTTAACCTACAATTACTTGAAATGTGAAAAATTCAGGCCTCGAAAAACAAAGCCAACATACATACTGAATCTAATCAGTCTGTCTCACCTGTTTTCTTATCACTCCTTTCAATAAACCTAAATTGCCAGCATAAAACATCAGTTGTTCTAAACGAGTGGACGGATGTCCCCTGTCATGGGCTGTGTAAAACACATGGACGATCCGGCACTGATTGTTATCTAGAATGACTTCTGCCTGAACTACTATTGGAGAATTGTTGCTGATATACTGCGGTTCTTATACCAGTAAACTGGAATGAAGGTAATTTCAGGCTGCAAAGGAATAAATTGATTTTACTAACTGGTTTTTGGAAAACACTGCCATGAAAAATTATCAATATGTTCATAAAGGCATCTACATGTCTCTTCACAAGGGTTTTACTTAATGGGGGAGGTGGTGAGGTCTGGATATAACTGAACTGTCCATTAGTAGGTAGAACAATATCATGGGAATCAGAGTGCACATTCCGGTTTGACCTCAATCTAGGTAACATGGATTCATCTCTGTGTAATAGGCCTGCTTCTGAAAAACACAATGTAGAGCTCCAAAAGCAGAACGATACTTTCAGAATACCATGTTATGTTTGTAAATAGACAGACAGATAGATATACAGAAATCAAAAATCTGAAAACGGTCTGGAAGTGTACCTTTCTATAACTTACAATGTCAGTAGTGGGGGATTAATAGCAGATCAAGAAGACTGTATCTGCATGAGAAATGGTTCAATTTTTGAAAGAGTTTTTTAAATGAAAATGGACAAAAAATTTAAAGGGTTACAGTAAGTGTTGAGGAGTGACTTGGCAAAAGGAGCACAGAGGTGAGAAAGAATTAAGTAGAGTTCAATAGAACCAGGTATAATTTCTGTACACATGACTCCATGAACAGGAGCAAAGGGGACACTTAAAGAAATCATAGGACTAAGGAGAGATCAGGATTAGGAGGGTTTGTACTAGTCTAGAAATGCTGACCTGAAAACCAACTAAAGTTTCAACTCCTTCTTTTGAGGAACATTAGCTGTGCCGTGCTTTTCAAAAATGACTTGTCATAACTGATTGATGCCCATGTTAGCAACTCTTCTGAAATTACGTTGAAAGTAGACTAATGTGAGAGTTTCTCTTTAGAGAGAATTCAAATTGCTTGCATAGGAAGTGGCAGCAGGTCTGGGGATGTTGTAGCTCAGTGGCAGTGACCTTGCCTAGCTTGGGGCTGGCCTGCCATGGACTTTCACCCCAAACACTTGCAAGAAAAGAAAAGGGAGGGAAGGGAGAGAGAAAGTTGGAAGGGGGGAAGGCAAAGTTGGAGGGATGGATGGAGGTACAAAAGAAGGAAGAAGAAAAGGAGAAAAACCAGGACGGGGGGAAAGAAGCAAGGAAGGTAGGAAATAGGGAGAGCACAAGGGCAGAAAAAGGACTGAGTCACTCAAACAAAAGGCAAGGGACACAAAGACCAATATAGGCCATAAAAGCTGTTTGAACGGTTTAGTCAGCTTTAGAAATTGAGTGACATCACACTGAATGTTATTATGACTGGATGGAATCTTCCTACTAACCCCGCCTTGGCCTGGCCTAAACCAAATCAAGGGGTGGGTGGCATGGAGAGGAATTCTCTCTGGCTGGAGTGGGAGGGACCTAAACATGTGGCACTTGAGGATGCACTGGGTAGGGAAGGGGACAAGACTCCCCTGATGGGCAGTTGAGACAACAAGGCTCCTGGGAGCCCCTGATCATGGCTCCCACCGCCATACGCACACCACCCACCATACGCTCAGCCCCTGAAGGGGCTCACAGTGGTCTGCTCCGTTGCCTGGTGCAGGTTGGAGTTCCTGACCAAACACCTGAGTGTCCACAGCCTGTGTTGGCCTGCCTGGGCAGGCTGTGGTTGTGGTGGCAAGAGCCAAAGCTGTCTTGGCGTGATGGAGGAGCCAAGGGCTGCCTCTCAGCCATACTAGTGGGTGGTTCTGGAAGAAGCACCCAGGGTTGTGGCAGCATTGTCCGAAGACATGAAGCCAGGCCATCTTCCTTCTGGCTTTCCTTGGGAGTTGATGATGTGTACAGCTCTTGGATTTTTTGCTGTTCTCTCACTTTTCTGGAGAGCTTTTCAGTCGGTTAGTAGCAGGCTTTACGTGGGAAGAGAAAAAAGGCTGGCTCTAAATCTTGCTGGACTTATTGAGGCAAAATGTGGACTTCTTGATAAAGTGAGCCTTGTTGAAAAAGAACATAAAGGCTTAGACTCATCTTTCAAGGATTGCAGGTTTGAGAAGGGTTCAAGGGAAGCACAACAGCTGGAGGCAACCTACGAAAAGCTGCATAGGTCCGAATCCAGCCATGGCGTTGAAATGCTCTTTCTAGAAGAAGAGCTCAAAGCACAGAAGGCTAAACATGGTCAACAGGATGAAACGATGGCGCATCTATCAAGAGGGATACAGTCCCTCCAAGGTGAATCTGAATCCCTCAGATCACAAATAGCTGAAGCCAAAACAAACTGGAGACTCTTTCAAGTGAATGAGGAAGAACTGAAGCTGGCAATCAAAGAGGTTTTGAATGAAGGATCCCTACTTCCGCAAACGCAGAGACCAACAATACAAGGAGAAGCTGAAGCACAGAGGGAACAAGGAGGTGTCCAATATAAAGCAAAAATCATATTAGAGGACTCTAAAGTAGCTGGAGCACAAGTTCTAAGCGACACCGAAAATCACATGGAGTCTCTGAGTGAATGCTTGCTGAAGACGAAGGATAGATCTTCTCCAAGCCTGGGAGCCCAAAGGGATGGTGGTCACCTGGAACTGGGAAAGACGAGTGAACCCGATATTGGTGCTCACTTGGAGGATGAGTCCAAAGGAGCTTTGAGGAACCTGGTTTATGGTGATAAGCTGAAGGCCTCCTTAGAAATCTTGGAAGGAGGAAGAAATCAAAAATGTACTTTCTCATCTGAAGTGGAGAAAACCACGGAAGACCTTACAGAACACCTTAAAAGTCTGCAGACTGAACAGGCATCCTTGCAGTCAGAAAATGCACAGCTGCAAAGTGAGAATGAGATCCTACAGAAGAACTTGAAAGTCATGATGGAACGCTATCAAGAATATACGATGAAACTGCACAGGAAATTAAGAGTGGAGGAAAACTACCGTGTGGAGCAAGAGGAGAAACTTTCCAAAGTCGAAGAAAAGATGAGCCATACAATAAAAGAGCTGGAGACCTACAGAAAGAGAGCCCAATATCTTGAAGAACAATTGCAGAGTACCATTCATTCCTGTCTGGGGAAGATTATTTCCTCTGAGAAAGAAGCACATGCCAGTGAGTTGGCAGCTCGGACTGCTGAAAGAAACCTCAGCTATTTCAGGAAACAAAATGCACGCAACAGACAAAAATTAACGGAGAAGGAGCTGAGATTTGAACTTGTAGCAAAAGATCCCTATGATGCACTGGATGTTTCCAACTCAGCAATGGGCAGAAAGCCTTCTCCAAATGGGCCCTCACCAATAGGTCACCCTTCATCTGAAAGGAGACCTCCTCATTTTGAAAAGAGTGGTCCACTCACACTCTCAACTTTCACTCCAGTGGGAGGAGGAAGAGGGTCAAGGGGCCCTGGAGAATCCTCTGGACCATGCGACTAGCAGTAAAGGAAGAGAATCCAGCTGTCATAAGTTCACCGATTTTCAGAGAGCACCTTCTCAGACTGGGACCCTCTCTCCTCCAGGGGAACAGGCCAGCAGGCTGATGATCCCTCCGCCAGGCCAACCATATTCTTCTGATGCACGTCTTCCTCTACAAAGGCAAGATAGATTTTACTCAAATTGTGGTAGAGCATCGGGACCAGCAGAACACAGAATTCCTAATATGCCTCCTTTGGACTCTGATGTGCCTGATTCACCTCTCCATGCTGAAAACCAAGCAACTGGCTCTGGCTCTGTGTTGGCACCTTTCCCTCCAGTCAGAGGTGCCTTGTTTCCAGTTGACCCAAGGAGTCAGTTCCTGAGAAGAGGACCTTTTTTTTCCTCCACCTCTCCCAGGAAACTTGTCTGGGAACCTGGAGATTATTTTCCACCTGACCCGCCACCCACTCCATTTCCAATGTGATGTGTCTATGCAGGGAGGGGGTTTTCCTCACAATCTTCCCCCAACAGCTGGAATTCAGCCCTCTACACCCCCATTCTGAAAGTACAAGTGAGTTCCCTGAAGGGTTCCTTCCACCTGCAAATGAGCCTGTTACTCAACATCCAGAACCAAACAAGAAACCTCATGCTGTTGCTCTCTCTTCAAATGTAATTTGACTTATCTCTCATTTTTAGTTTTTAAGTAACTGCTTTTACTTCAGTAATTGACTATACTTTGGCTCCAATTGAAGCTCAATGAAACAATAATTCTTAAGATAGTATTTTGTAAATAAAGATGGTTTACGTATTAATCTTCTGAGTAAATTATTCGTATTTTATTTTATTCCAGAGAACAGCATTTAATCTGATGAAGCCACTCTTACATCAACAAGAATGGGAGTTCTAGGTACTTGTAATCTAGCTGATGGAAATATATTTAAACTCCCAAAAAAGAAGTGTATTTAGTATGACTGTAGCAAATGTAAAGTGACTTTAGGCTTAATGAAGAATTGTCACTGATTTACAGACTGGTTGGGCATTTCAGCCAGTTTTTCCATATCAGAATAACTAGAGCATGGGAGGACTAAAGGAGAGAACACAACTAAACATGTCAGGGAAACAGGAGATCTCAACTACAAAGAAAAATGAAGACCTCTTGTTTATATTGGTTGCTTAAAACATTACATAGCTCTTGAGATACCATATTTCCTATATTAGATTCAAGTGAGTTATGAACTCCCAATTTCACCCCATATACAGATTGCACAATCACATTGTTTACACATCCACATTTTTACAAAATGCCATATTAGTAACTGTTGTATTCTGCTACCTTTTCTAGCC
Source organism: Callospermophilus lateralis (assembly GCF_048772815.1). NCBI lineage: Eukaryota > Metazoa > Chordata > Mammalia > Rodentia > Sciuridae > Callospermophilus > Callospermophilus lateralis. The sequence goes on from NW_027513711.1 coordinate 1,182,822, forward strand.
TCTACTATCCCCCCTCTCCTGCCCTCCCATCTTCTCTCTCTATCCCATCTGCTGTAATTTAACGCTTGGGAATTGGAAACCACACTTTAAACTCACTCTCCTCCCCTTTTTCCCTTCTGTCAAATTACTCATCATCTTCTTCTATTTCTCCTCCTCCTTATACCTTTAATTCATTCATCATACACTCATGCTTTGGTTCATTCATTCCTTTCACTTATGGTGTTGGGGATCCAACTCAGGACCTTTGAAAGTGTGAAGCCAGCACTCTAGTGCTGAGCCAAAACCCCAGCACCTGTCTTTTTGATTTTATGACTGTTTGTATGAAATTCAGAATCGCATTCTGCTATGGTTTACTGATATGTGGATTGACCTAGTCCTTGTTTTCTGGGAGACTTTTGGAAAACATACATGAATTATTAGGAGATTGAAATGAAGAAACAAAGAGGAAATTCCCCAATTTCTTATTCTTAGAGTCCATACTCTGACTCTGCCTACCTACTGTAAAAACTTTTAAACCCTTACTCCCCATTTCTATATCATTGCCAACAAGTGAACATTCACTGCCCTACAACAAACCAGAGAACTCACATTGAACAATGTTTCCCCAGTAGAGACCAAGACACAATACTTATTAAAAAAAATACCCTAGTTATGAGTTAGTAGGTAAAGCTTTATTTGAGTGTTAAATGTGCTCTAATTATGCGTTTGTGTGTTTGTTGATGTGTGTGGTGTGTGGGTGTGTGTGCTTGTGTGTGAAACAAGCACTGAGGTGTAAAATAAATGCAGGATTGCAACGGCCTTCTTAAAAATAAGAAGCAACTTTATCACATTTGAAGCCCAGTGAAGAATCTGCCTGATACTTAACCTACAATTACTTGAAATGTGAAAAATTCAGGCCTCGAAAAACAAAGCCAACATACATATTGAATCTAATCAGTCTGTCTCACCTGTTTTTTAATCACTCCTTTCAATAAACCTAAATTGCCAGCATAAAACATCAGTTGTTCTAAACGAGTGGACGGATGTCCCCTGTCATGGGCTGTGTAAAACACATGGACGATCCGGCACTGATTGTTATCTAGAATGACTTCTGCCTGAACTACTATTGGAGAATTGTTGCTGATATACTGCGGTTCTTATACCAGTAAACTGGAATGAAGGTAATTTCAGGCTGCAAAGGAATAAATTGATTTTACTAACTGGTTTTTGGAAAACACTGCCATGAAAAATTATCAATATGTTCATAAAGGCATCTACATGTCTCTTCACAAGGGTTTTACTTAATGGGGGAGGTGGTGAGGTCTGGATATAACTGAACTGTCCATTAGTAGGTAGAACAATATCATGGGAATCAGAGTGCACATTCCGGTTTGACCTCAATCTAGGTAACATGGATTCATCTCTGTGTAATAGGTCTGCTTCTGAAAAACACAATGTAGAGCTCCAAAAGCAGAACGATACTTTCAGAATACCATGTTATGTTTGTAAATAGACAGACAGATAGATATACAGAAATCAAAAATCTGAAAACGGTCTGGAAGTGTACATTTCTATAACTTACAATGTCAGTAGTGGGGGATTAATAGCAGATCAAGAAGACTGTATCTGCATGAGAAATGGTTCAATTTTTGAAAGAGTTTTTTAAATGAAAATGGACAAAAAATTTAAAGGGTTACAGTAAGTGTTGAGGAGTGACTTGGCAAAAGGAGCACAGAGGTGAGAAAGAATTAAGTAGAGTTCAATAGAACCAGGTATAATTTCTGTACACATGACTCCATGAACAGGAGCAAAGGGGACACTTAAAGAAATCATAGGACTAAGGAGAGATCAGGATTAGGAGGGTTTGTACTAGTCTAGAAATGCTGACCTGAAAACCAACTAAAGTTTCAACTCATTCTTTTGAGGAACATTAGCTGTGCCGTGCTTTTCAAAAATGATTTGTCATAACTGATTGATGCCCATGTTAGCAACTCTTCTGAAATTACGTTGAAAGTAGACTAATGTGAGAGTTTCTCTTTAGAGAGAATTCAAATTACTTGCACAGGAAGTGGCAGCAGGTCTGGGGATGTTGTAGCTCAGTGGCAGTGACCTTGCCTAGCTTGGGGCTGGCCTGCCATGGACTTTCACCCCAAACACTTGCAAGAAAAGAAAAGGGAGGGAAGGGAGAGAGAAAGTTGGAGAGGGAGGAAGGCAAAGTTGGAGGGATGGATGGAGGTACAAAAGAAGGAAGAAGAAAAGGAGAAAAACCAGGAAGGGGGGAAGGAAGCAAGGAAGGTAGGAAATAAGGAGAGCACAAGGGCAGAAAAAGGACTGAGTCACTCAAACAAAAGGCAAGGGACACAAAGACCAATATAGGCCATAAAAGCTGTTTGAACGGTTTAGTCAGCTTTAGAATTTGAGTGACATCACACTGAATGTTATTATGACTGGATGGAATCTTCCTACTAACCCCGCCTTGGCCTGGCCTAAACCAAATCAAGGGGTGGGTGGCATGGAGAGGAATTCTCTCTGGCTGGAGTGGGAGGGACATAAATATGTGGCACTTGAGGATGCACTGGGTAGGGAAGAAGACAAGACTCCCCTGATGGGCAGTTGAGACAACAAGGCTCCTGGGAGCCCCTGATCATGGCTCCCACCGCCATACGCACACCACCCACCATACGCTCAGCCCCTGAAGGGGCTCACAGTGGTCTGCTCCGTTGCCTGGTGCAGGTTGGAGTTCCTGACCAAACACCTGAGTGTCCACAGCCTGTGTTGGCCTGCCTGGGCAGGCTGTGGTTGTGGTGGCAAGAGCCAAAGCTGTCTTGGCGTGATGGAGGAGCCAAGGGCTGCCTCTCAGCCATAATAGTGGGTGGTTCTGGAAGAAGCACCCAGGGTTGTGGCAGCATTGTCCGAAGACATGAAGCCAGGCCATCTTCCTTCTGGCTTTCCTTGGGAGGTGATGATGTGTACAGCTCTTGGATGTTTTGCTGTTCTCTCACTTTTCTGGAGAGCTTTTCAGTCGGTTAGTAGCAGGCTTTACGTGGAAGAGAAAAAAGGCTGGCTCTAAATCTTGCTGGACTTATTGAGGCAAAATGTGGATTCTTGATAAAGTGAGCCTTGTTGAAAAAGAACTTAAAGGCTTAGACTCATCTTTAAAGGATTGCAGGTTTGAGAAGGGTTCAAGGGAAGCACAACAGCTGGAGGCAACCTACGAAAAGCTGAATAGGTCCGAATCCAGCCATGGCGTTGAAATGCTCTTTCTAGAAGAAGAGCTCAAAGCACAGAAGGCTAAACATGGTCAACAGGATGAAACGATGGCGCATCTATCAAGAGGGATACAGTCCCTCCAAGGTGAATCTGAATCCCTCAGATCACAAATAGCTGAAGCCAAAACAAAATGGAGACTCTTTCAAGTGAATGAGGAAGAACTGAAGCTGGCAATCAAAGAGGTTTTTAATGAAGGATCCCTACTTCCGCAAACGCAGAGACCAACAATACAAGGAGAAGCTGAAGCACAGAGGGAACAAGGAGGTGTCCAATATAAAGCAAAAATCATATTAGAGGACTCTAAAGCAGCTGGAGAACAAGTTCTAAAGGACACAGAAAATTACATGGAGTCTCTGAGTGAATGCTTGCTGAAGACGAAGGATAGATCTTCTCCAAGCCTGGGAGCCCAAAGGGATGGTGGTCACCTGGAACTGGGAAAGACGAGTGAACCCGAAATTGGTGCTCACTTGGAGGATGAGTCCAAAGGAGCTTTGAGGAACCTGGTTTATGGTGATAAGCTAAAGGCCTCCTTAGAAATCTTGGAAGGAGGAAGAAATCAAAAATGTACTTTCTCATCTGAAGTGGAGAAAACCACGGAAGACCTTACAGAACACCTTAAAAGTCTGCAGACTGAACAGGCATCCTTGCAGTCAGAAAATGCACAGCTGCCAAGTGAGAATGAGATCCTACAGAAGAACTTGAAAGTCATGATGGAACGCTATCAAGAAAATACGATGAAACTGCACAGGAAATTAAGAGTGGAGGAAAACTACCGTGTGGAGCAAGAGGAGAAACTTTCCAAAGTCGAAGAAAAGATGAGCCATACAATAAAAGAGCTGGAGACCTACAGAAAGAGAGCCCAATATCTTGAAGAACAATTGCAGAGTACCATTCATTCCTGTCTGGGGAAGATTATTTCCTCTGAGAAAGAAGCACATGCCAGTGAGTTGGCAGCTCGGATTGCTGAAAGAAACCTCAGCTATTTCAGGAAACAAAATGCACGCAACAGACAAAAATTAACGGAGAAGGAGCTGAGATTTGAACTTGTAGGAAAAGATCCCTATGATGCACTGGATGTTTCCAACTCAGCAATGGGCAGAAAGCCTTCTCCAAATGGGCCCTCACCAATAGGTCACCCTTCATCTGAAAGGAGACCTCCTCATTTTGAAAAGAGTGGTCCACTCACACTCTCACCTTTCACTCCAGTGGGAGGAGGAAGAGGGTCATGGGGCCCTGGAGAATCCTCTGGACCATGCGACTAGCAGTAAAGAAAGAGAATCCAGCTGTCATAAGTTCACCATTTTTCAGAGAGCACCTTCTCAGACTGGGCCCCTCTCTCCTCCTGGGGAACAGGCGAGCAGGCTGATGATACCTCCGCCAGGCCAACCATATTCTTCTGATGCACGTCTTCCTCTACAAAGGCAAGATAGGTTTTACTCAAATTGTGGTAGAGCATCGGGACCAGCAGAACACAGAATTCCTAATATGCCTCCTTTGGACTCTGATGTGCCTGATTCACCTCTCCATGCTGAAAACCAAGCAACTGGCTCTGGCTCTGTGTTGGCACCTTTCCCTCCAGTCAGAGGTGCCTTGTTTCCAGTTGACCCAAGGAGTCAGTTCCTGAGAAGAGGACCTTCTTTTTCCTCCACCTCTCCCAGGAAACTTGTCTGGGAACCTGGAGATTATTTTCCACCTGACCCGCCACCAACTCCATTTCCAATGTGATGTGTCTATGCAGGGAGGGGGTTTTCCTCACAATCTTCCCCCAACAGCTGGAATTCAGCCCTCTACACCCCCATTCTGAAAGTACAAGTGAGTTCCCTGAAGGGTTCCTTCCACCTGCAAATGAGCCTGTTACTCAACATCCAGAACCAAACAATAAACTTCATGCTGTTGCTCTCTCTTCAAATGTAATTTGACTTATCTCTCATTTTGAGTTTTTAAGTAACTGCTTTTACATCAGTAATTGACTATACTTTGGCTCCAATTGAAGCTCAATGAAACAATAATTCTTAAGATAATATTTTGTAAATAAAGATGGTTTACATAGGAATCTTCTGAGTAAATTATTCCTATTTTATTTTATTCCAGAGAACAGCATTTAATCTGATGAAGCCACACTTACATTAACAAGAATGGGAGTTCTAGGTACTTGTAATCTAGCTGATGGAAATATCTTTTAAACTCCCAAAAAGAAGTGCATTTAGTATGACTGTAGCAAATGTAAAGTGACTTTGGGCTTAATGAACAATTGTCACTGATTTAGAGACTGGTTGGGCATTTCAGCTAGTTTTTCCATATCAGAATAACTAAAGCATGGGAGGACTAAAGGAGAGAACACAACTAAATATGTCAGGGAAACAGGAGATCTCAAATACAAAGAAAAATGAAGACCTCTTTTTTATATTGGTTGCTTAAAACATTACATAGCTCTTGAGATACCATATTTCCTACATTAGATTCAAGTGAGTAATGAACTCCCATTTTCACCCCATATACAGATTGCACAATCACATTGTTTACACATCCACATTTTTACAAAATGCCATATTAGTAACTGTTGTATTCTGCTACCTTTTCTAGCCTCTACTATCCCCCCCCTCCTGCCCTCCCATCTTCTCTCTCTATCCCATCTGCTGTAATTTAACGCTTGGGAATTGGAAACCACACTTTAAACTCACTCTCCTCCCCTTTTTCCCTTCTGTCAAATTACTCATCATCTTCTTCTATTTCTCCTCCTCCTTATACCTTTAATTCATTCATCATACACTCATGCATTGGATCATTCATTCCTTTCACATATGGTGTTGGGGATCCAACTCAGGACCTTTGAAAGTGTGAAGCCAGCACTCTAATGCTGAGCCAAAACCCCAGCACCTGTCTTTTTGATTTTATGACTGTTTGTATGAAATTCAGAATCGCATTCTGCTATGGTTTACTGATATGTGGATTGACCTAGTCCTTGTTTTCTGGGAGACTTTTGGAAAATATACATGAATTATTAGGAGATTGAAATGAAGAAACAAAGAGGAAATTCCCCAATTTCTTATTCTTAGAGTCCATACTCTGACTCTGCCTACCTACTGTAAAAACTTTTAAACCCTTACTCCCCATTTCTATATCATTGCCAACAAGTGAACATTCACTGCCCTACAACAAACCAGAGAACTCACATTGAACAATGTTTCCCCAGTAGAGACCAAGACACAATACTTATTAAAAAAATACCCTAGTTATGAGTTAGTAGGTAAAGCTTTATTTGAGTGTTAAATGTGCTCTATTTATGTGTTTGTGTGTTTGTTGATGTGTGTGGTGTGTGGGTGTGTGTGCTTGTGTGTGAAACAAGCACTGAGGTGTAAAATAAATGCAGGATTGCAACGGCCTTCTTAAAAATAAGAAGCAACTTTATCACATTTGAAGCCCAGTGAAGAATCTGCCTGATACTTAACCTACAATTACTTGAAATGTGAAAAATTCAGGCCTCGAAAAACAAAGCCAACATACATACTGAATCTAATCAGTCTGTCTCACCTGTTTTCTTATCACTCCTTTCAATAAACCTAAATTGCCAGCATAAAACATCAGTTGTTCTAAACGAGTGGACGGATGTCCCCTGTCATGGGCTGTGTAAAACACATGGACGATCCGGCACTGATTGTTATCTAGAATGACTTCTGCCTGAACTACTATTGGAGAATTGTTGCTGATATACTGCGGTTCTTATACCAGTAAACTGGAATGAAGGTAATTTCAGGCTGCAAAGGAATAAATTGATTTTACTAACTGGTTTTTGGAAAACACTGCCATGAAAAATTATCAATATGTTCATAAAGGCATCTACATGTCTCTTCACAAGGGTTTTACTTAATGGGGGAGGTGGTGAGGTCTGGATATAACTCAACTGTCCATTAGTAGGTAGAACAATATCATGGGAATCAGAGTGCACATTCCGGTTTGACCTCAATCTAGGTAACATGGATTCATCTCTGTGTAATAGGCCTGCTTCTGAAAAACACAATGTAGAGCTCCAAAAGCAGAACGATACTTTCAGAATACCATATTATGTTTGTAAATAGACAGACAGATAGATATATAGAAATCAAAAATCTGAAAACGGTCTGGAAGTGTACATTTCTATAACTTACAATGTCAGTAGTGGGGGAGTAATAGCAGATCAAGAAGACTTTATCTGCATGAGAAATGGTTCAATTTTTGAAAGAGTTTTTTAAATGAAAATGGACAAAAAATTTAAAGGGTTACAGTAAGTGTTGAGGAGTGACTTGGCAAAAGGAGCACAGAGGGGAGAAAGAATTAAGTAGAGTTCAATAGAACCAGGTATAATTTCTGTACACATGACTCCATGAACAGGAGCAAAGGGGACACTTAAAGAAATCATAGGACTATGATTATGGGTTTGTACTAGTCTAGAAATGCTGACCTGAAAACCAATTAAAGTTTCAACTCCTTCTTTTGAGGAACATTAGCTGTGCCGTGCTTTTCAAAAATGACTTGTCATAACTGATTGATGCCCATGTTAGCAACTCTTCTGAAATTACGTTGAAAGTAGACTAATGTGAGAGTTTCTCTTTAGAGGGAATTCAAATTACTTGCATAGGAAGTGGCAGCAGGTCTGGGGATGTTGTAGCTCAGTGGCAGTGACCTTGCCTAGCTTGGGGCTGGCCTGCCATGGACTTTCACCCCAAACACTTGCAAGAAAAGAAAAGGGAGGCAAGGGAGAGAGAAAGTTGGAAGGGAGGAAGGCAAAGTTGGAGGGATGGATGGAGGTACAAAAGAAGGAAGAAGAAAAGGAGAAAAACCAGGAAGGGGGGAAGGAAGCAAGGAAGGTAGGAAATAGGGAGAGCACAAGGGCAGAAAAAGGACTGAGTCACTCAAACAAAAGGCAAGGGTCACAAAGACCAATATAGGCCATAAAAGCTGTTTGAACGGTTTAGTCAGCTTTAGAATTTGAGAGACATCACACTGAATGTTATTATGACTGGATGGAATCTTCCTACTAACCCCGCCTTGGCCTGGCCTAAACCAAATCAAGGGGTGGGTGGCATGGAGAGGAATTCTCTCTGGCTGGAGTGGGAGGGACCTAAACATGTGGCACTTGAGGATGCACTGGGTAGGGAAGGGGACAAGACTCCCCTGATGGGCAGTTGAGACAACAAGGCTCCTGGGAGCCCCTGATCATGGCTCCCACCGCCATACGCACACCACCCACCATACGCTCAGCCCCTGAAGGGGCTCACAGTGGTCTGCTCCGTTGCCTGGTGCAGGTTGGAGTTCCTGACCAAACACCTGAGTGTCCACAGCCTGTGTTGGCCTGCCTGGGCAGGCTGTGGTTGTGGTGGCAAGAGCCAAAGCTGTCTTGGCGTGATGGAGGAGCCAAGGGCTGCCTCTCAGCCATACTAGTGGGTGGTTCTGGAAGAAGCACCCAGGGTTGTGGCAGCATTGTCCGAAGACATGAAGCCAGGCCATCTTCCTTCTGGCTTTCCTTGGGAGTTGATGATGTGTACAGCTCTTGGATTTTTTGCTGTTCTCTCACTTTTCTGGAGAGCTTTTCAGTCGGTTAGTAGCAGGCTTTACGTGGGAAGAGAAAAAAGGCTGGCTCTAAATCTTGCTGGACTTATTGAGGCAAAATGTGGACTTCTTGATAAAGTGAGCCTTGTTGAAAAAGAACATAAAGGCTTAGACTCATCTTTCAAGGATTGCAGGTTTGAGAAGGGTTCAAGGGAAGCACAAGAGCTGGAGGCAACCTACGAAAAGCTGCATAGGTCCGAATCCAGCCATGGCGTTGAAATGCTCTTTCTAGAAGAAGAGCTCAAAGCACAGAAGGCTAAACATGGTCAACAGGATGAAATGATGGCGCATCTATCAAGAGGGATACAGTCCCTCCAAGGTGAATCTGAATCCCTCAGATCACAAATAGCTGAAGCCAAAACAAACTGGAGACTCTTTCAAGTGAATGAGGAAGAACTGAAGCTGGCAATCAAAGAGGTTTTGAATGAAGAATCCCTACTTCTGCAAACGCAGAGACCAACAATTCAAGGAGAAGCTGAAGCACAGAGGGAACAAGGAGGTGTCCAATATAAAGCAAAAATCATATTAGAGGACTCTAAAGTAGCTGGAGAACAAGTTCTAAGGGACACCGAAAATCACATGGAGTCTCTGAGTGAATGCTTGCTGAAGACGAAGGATAGATCTTCTCCAAGCCTGGGAGCCCAAAGGGATGGTGGTCACCTGGAACTGGGAAAGACGAGTGAACCCGAAATTGGTGCTCACTTAGAGGATGAGTCCAAAGGAGCTTTGAGGAACCTGGTTTATGGTGATAAGCTAAAGGCCTCCTTAGAAATCTTGGAAGGAGGAAGAAATCAAAAATGTACTTTCTCATCTGAAGTGGAGAAAACCACGGAAGACCTTACAGAACACCTTAAAAGTCTGCAGACTGAACAGGCATCCTTGCAGTCAGAAAATGCACAGCTGCAAAGTGAGAATGAGACCCTACAGAAGAACTTGAAAGTCATGATGGAACGCTATCAAGAAAATACGATGAAACTGCACAGGAAATTAAGAGTGGAGGAAAACTACCGTGTGGAGCAAGAGGAGAAACTTTCCAAAGTCGAAGAAAAGATGAGCCATACAATAAAAGAGCTGGAGACCTACAGAAAGAGAGCCCAATATCTTGAAGAACAATTGCAGAGTACCATTCATTCCTGTCTGGGGAAGATTATTTCCTCTGAGAAAGAAGCACATGCCAGTGAGTTGGCAGCTCGGATTGCTGAAAGAAACCTCAGCTATTTCAGGAAACAAAATGCACGCAACAGACAAAAATTAACGGAGAAGGAGCTGAGATTTGAACTTGTAGGAAAAGATCCCTATGATGCACTGGATGTTTCCAACTCAGCAATGGGCAGAAAGCCTTCTCCAAATGGGCCCTCACCAATAGGTCACCCTTCATCTGAAAGGAGACCTCCTCATTTTGAAAAGAGTGGTCCACTCACACTCTCACCTTTCACTCCAGTGGGAGGAGGAAGAGGGTCATGGGGCCCTGGAGAATCCTCTGGACCATGCGACTAGCAGTAAAGAAAGAGAATCCAGCTGTCATAAGTTCACCATTTTTCAGAGAGCACCTTCTCAGACTGGGCCCCTCTCTCCTCCTGGGGAACAGGCGAGCAGGCTGATGATACCTCCGCCAGGCCAACCATATTCTTCTGATGCACGTCTTCCTCTACAAAGGCAAGATAGGTTTTACTCAAATTGTGGTAGAGCATCGGGACCAGCAGAACACAGAATTCCTAATATGCCTCCTTTGGACTCTGATGTGCCTGATTCACCTCTCCATGCTGAAAACCAAGCAACTGGCTCTGGCTCTGTGTTGGCACCTTTCCCTCCAGTCAGAGGTGCCTTGTTTCCAGTTGACCCAAGGAGTCAGTTCCTGAGAAGAGGACCTTCTTTTTCCTCCACCTCTCCCAGGAAACTTGTCTGGGAACCTGGAGATTATTTTCCACCTGACCCGCCACCAACTCCATTTCCAATGTGATGTGTCTATGCAGGGAGGGGGTTTTCCTCACAATCTTCCCCCAACAGCTGGAATTCAGCCCTCTACACCCCCATTCTGAAAGTACAAGTGAGTTCCCTGAAGGGTTCCTTCCACCTGCAAATGAGCCTGTTACTCAACATCCAGAACCAAACAATAAACTTCATGCTGTTGCTCTCTCTTCAAATGTAATTTGACTTATCTCTCATTTTGAGTTTTTAAGTAACTGCTTTTACATCAGTAATTGACTATACTTTGGCTCCAATTGAAGCTCAATGAAACAATAATTCTTAAGATAATATTTTGTAAATAAAGATGGTTTACATAGGAATCTTCTGAGTAAATTATTCCTATTTTATTTTATTCCAGAGAACAGCATTTAATCTGATGAAGCCACACTTACATTAACAAGAATGGGAGTTCTAGGTACTTGTAATCTAGCTGATGGAAATATCTTTTAAACTCCCAAAAAGAAGTGCATTTAGTATGACTGTAGCAAATGTAAAGTGACTTTGGGCTTAATGAACAATTGTCACTGATTTAGAGACTGGTTGGGCATTTCAGCTAGTTTTTCCATATCAGAATAACTAGAGCATGGGAGGACTAAAGGAGAGAACACAACTAAATATGTCAGGGAAACAGGAGATCTCAAATACAAAGAAAAATGAAGACCTCTTTTTTATATTGGTTGCTTAAAACATTACATAGCTCTTGAGATACCATATTTCCTACATTAGATTCAAGTGAGTAATGAACTCCCATTTTCACCCCATATACAGATTGCACAATCACATTGTTTACACATCCACATTTTTACAAAATGCCATATTAGTAACTGTTGTATTCTGCTACCTTTTCTAGCCTCTACTATCCCCCCCCTCCTGCCCTCCCATCTTCTCTCTCTATCCCATCTGCTGTAATTTAACGCTTGGGAATTGGAAACCACACTTTAAACTCACTCTCCTCCCCTTTTTCCCTTCTGTCAAATTACTCATCATCTTCTTCTATTTCTCCTCCTCCTTATACCTTTAATTCATTCATCATACACTCATGCATTGGATCATTCATTCCTTTCACATATGGTGTTGGGGATCCAACTCAGGACCTTTGAAAGTGTGAAGCCAGCACTCTAATGCTGAGCCAAAACCCCAGCACCTGTCTTTTTGATTTTATGACTGTTTGTATGAAATTCAGAATCGCATTCTGCTATGGTTTACTGATATGTGGATTGACCTAGTCCTTGTTTTCTGGGAGACTTTTGGAAAATATACATGAATTATTAGGAGATTGAAATGAAGAAACAAAGAGGAAATTCCCCAATTTCTTATTCTTAGAGTCCATACTCTGACTCTGCCTACCTACTGTAAAAACTTTTAAACCCTTACTCCCCATTTCTATATCATTGCCAACAAGTGAACATTCACTGCCCTACAACAAACCAGAGAACTCACATTGAACAATGTTTCCCCAGTAGAGACCAAGACACAATACTTATTAAAAAAATACCCTAGTTATGAGTTAGTAGGTAAAGCTTTATTTGAGTGTTAAATGTGCTCTATTTATGTGTTTGTGTGTTTGTTGATGTGTGTGGTGTGTGGGTGTGTGTGCTTGTGTGTGAAACAAGCACTGAGGTGTAAAATAAATGCAGGATTGCAACGGCCTTCTTAAAAATAAGAAGCAACTTTATCACATTTGAAGCCCAGTGAAGAATCTGCCTGATACTTAACCTACAATTACTTGAAATGTGAAAAATTCAGGCCTCGAAAAACAAAGCCAACATACATACTGAATCTAATCAGTCTGTCTCACCTGTTTTCTTATCACTCCTTTCAATAAACCTAAATTGCCAGCATAAAACATCAGTTGTTCTAAACGAGTGGACGGATGTCCCCTGTCATGGGCTGTGTAAAACACATGGACGATCCGGCACTGATTGTTATCTAGAATGACTTCTGCCTGAACTACTATTGGAGAATTGTTGCTGATATACTGCGGTTCTTATACCAGTAAACTGGAATGAAGGTAATTTCAGGCTGCAAAGGAATAAATTGATTTTACTAACTGGTTTTTGGAAAACACTGCCATGAAAAATTATCAATATGTTCATAAAGGCATCTACATGTCTCTTCACAAGGGTTTTACTTAATGGGGGAGGTGGTGAGGTCTGGATATAACTCAACTGTCCATTAGTAGGTAGAACAATATCATGGGAATCAGAGTGCACATTCCGGTTTGACCTCAATCTAGGTAACATGGATTCATCTCTGTGTAATAGGCCTGCTTCTGAAAAACACAATGTAGAGCTCCAAAAGCAGAACGATACTTTCAGAATACCATATTATGTTTGTAAATAGACAGACAGATAGATATATAGAAATCAAAAATCTGAAAACGGTCTGGAAGTGTACATTTCTATAACTTACAATGTCAGTAGTGGGGGAGTAATAGCAGATCAAGAAGACTTTATCTGCATGAGAAATGGTTCAATTTTTGAAAGAGTTTTTTAAATGAAAATGGACAAAAAATTTAAAGGGTTACAGTAAGTGTTGAGGAGTGACTTGGCAAAAGGAGCACAGAGGGGAGAAAGAATTAAGTAGAGTTCAATAGAACCAGGTATAATTTCTGTACACATGACTCCATGAACAGGAGCAAAGGGGACACTTAAAGAAATCATAGGACTATGATTATGGGTTTGTACTAGTCTAGAAATGCTGACCTGAAAACCAATTAAAGTTTCAACTCCTTCTTTTGAGGAACATTAGCTGTGCCGTGCTTTTCAAAAATGACTTGTCATAACTGATTGATGCCCATGTTAGCAACTCTTCTGAAATTACGTTGAAAGTAGACTAATGTGAGAGTTTCTCTTTAGAGGGAATTCAAATTACTTGCATAGGAAGTGGCAGCAGGTCTGGGGATGTTGTAGCTCAGTGGCAGTGACCTTGCCTAGCTTGGGGCTGGCCTGCCATGGACTTTCACCCCAAACACTTGCAAGAAAAGAAAAGGGAGGCAAGGGAGAGAGAAAGTTGGAAGGGAGGAAGGCAAAGTTGGAGGGATGGATGGAGGTACAAAAGAAGGAAGAAGAAAAGGAGAAAAACCAGGAAGGGGGGAAGGAAGCAAGGAAGGTAGGAAATAGGGAGAGCACAAGGGCAGAAAAAGGACTGAGTCACTCAAACAAAAGGCAAGGGTCACAAAGACCAATATAGGCCATAAAAGCTGTTTGAACGGTTTAGTCAGCTTTAGAATTTGAGAGACATCACACTGAATGTTATTATGACTGGATGGAATCTTCCTACTAACCCCGCCTTGGCCTGGCCTAAACCAAATCAAGGGGTGGGTGGCATGGAGAGGAATTCTCTCTGGCTGGAGTGGGAGGGACCTAAACATGTGGCACTTGAGGATGCACTGGGTAGGGAAGGGGACAAGACTCCCCTGATGGGCAGTTGAGACAACAAGGCTCCTGGGAGCCCCTGATCATGGCTCCCACCGCCATACGCACACCACCCACCATACGCTCAGCCCCTGAAGGGGCTCACAGTGGTCTGCTCCGTTGCCTGGTGCAGGTTGGAGTTCCTGACCAAACACCTGAGTGTCCACAGCCTGTGTTGGCCTGCCTGGGCAGGCTGTGGTTGTGGTGGCAAGAGCCAAAGCTGTCTTGGCGTGATGGAGGAGCCAAGGGCTGCCTCTCAGCCATACTAGTGGGTGGTTCTGGAAGAAGCACCCAGGGTTGTGGCAGCATTGTCCGAAGACATGAAGCCAGGCCATCTTCCTTCTGGCTTTCCTTGGGAGTTGATGATGTGTACAGCTCTTGGATTTTTTGCTGTTCTCTCACTTTTCTGGAGAGCTTTTCAGTCGGTTAGTAGCAGGCTTTACGTGGGAAGAGAAAAAAGGCTGGCTCTAAATCTTGCTGGACTTATTGAGGCAAAATGTGGACTTCTTGATAAAGTGAGCCTTGTTGAAAAAGAACATAAAGGCTTAGACTCATCTTTCAAGGATTGCAGGTTTGAGAAGGGTTCAAGGGAAGCACAAGAGCTGGAGGCAACCTACGAAAAGCTGCATAGGTCCGAATCCAGCCATGGCGTTGAAATGCTCTTTCTAGAAGAAGAGCTCAAAGCACAGAAGGCTAAACATGGTCAACAGGATGAAACGATGGCGCATCTATCAAGAGGGATACAGTCCCTCCAAGGTGAATCTGAATCCCTCAGATCACAAATAGCTGAAGCCAAAACAAACTGGAGACTCTTTCAAGTGAATGAGGAAGAACTGAAGCTGGCAATCAAAGAGGTTTTGAATGAAGAATCCCTACTTCTGCAAACGCAGAGACCAACAATTCAAGGAGAAGCTGAAGCACAGAGGGAACAAGGAGGTGTCCAATATAAAGCAAAAATCATATTAGAGGACTCTAAAGTAGCTGGAGAACAAGTTCTAAGGGACACCGAAAATCACATGGAGTCTCTGAGTGAATGCTTGCTGAAGACGAAGGATAGATCTTCTCCAAGCCTGGGAGCCCAAAGGGATGGTGGTCACCTGGAACTGGGAAAGACGAGTGAACCCGAAATTGGTGCTCACTTAGAGGATGAGTCCAAAGGAGCTTTGAGGAACCTGGTTTATGGTGATAAGCTAAAGGCCTCCTTAGAAATCTTGGAAGGAGGAAGAAATCAAAAATGTACTTTCTCATCTGAAGTGGAGAAAACCACGGAAGACCTTACAGAACACCTTAAAAGTCTGCAGACTGAACAGGCATCCTTGCAGTCAGAAAATGCACAGCTGCAAAGTGAGAATGAGACCCTACAGAAGAACTTGAAAGTCATGATGGAACGCTATCAAGAAAATACGATGAAACTGCACAGGAAATTAAGAGTGGAGGAAAACTACCGTGTGGAGCAAGAGGAGAAACTTTCCAAAGTCGAAGAAAAGATGAGCCATACAATAAAAGAGCTGGAGACCTACAGAAAGAGAGCCCAATATCTTGAAGAACAATTGCAGAGTACCATTCATTCCTGTCTGGGGAAGATTATTTCCTCTGAGAAAGAAGCACATGCCAGTGAGTTGGCAGCTCGGATTGCTGAAAGAAACCTCAGCTATTTCAGGAAACAAAATGCACGCAACAGACAAAAATTAACGGAGAAGGAGCTGAGATTTGAACTTGTAGGAAAAGATCCCTATGATGCACTGGATGTTTCCAACTCAGCAATGGGCAGAAAGCCTTCTCCAAATGGGCCCTCACCAATAGGTCACCCTTCATCTGAAAGGAGACCTCCTCATTTTGAAAAGAGTGGTCCACTCACACTCTCACCTTTCACTCCAGTGGGAGGAGGAAGAGGGTCAAGGGGCCCTGGAGAATCCTCTGGACCATGCGACTAGCAGTAAAGGAAGAGAATCCAGCTGTCATAAGTTCACCGATTTTCAGAGAGCACCTTCTCAGACTGGGCCCCTCTCTCCTCCAGGGGAACAGGCCAGCAGGCTGATGATCCCTCCGCCAGGCCAACTATATTCTTCTGATGCACGTCTTCCTCTACAAAGGCAAGATAGGTTTTACTCAAATTGTGGTAGAGCATCGGGACCAGCAGAACACAGAATTCCTAATATGCCTCCTTTGGACTCTGATGTGCCTGATTCACCTCTCCATGCTGAAAACCAAGCAACTGGCTCTGGCTCTGTGTTGGCACCTTTCCCTCCAGTCAGAGGTGCCTTGTTTCCAGTTGACCCAAGGAGTCAGTTCCTGAGAAGAGGACCTTTTTTTTCCTCCACCTCTCCCAGGAGACTTGTCTGGGAACCTGGAGATTATTTTCCACCTGACCCGCCACCCACTCCATTTCCAATGTGATGTGTCTATGCAGGGAGGGGGTTTTCCTCACAATCTTCCCCCAACAGCTGGAATTCAGCCCTCTACACCCCCATTCTGAAAGTACAAGTGAGTTCCCTGAAGGGTTCCTTCCACCTGCAAATGAGCCTGTTACTCAACATCCAGAACCAAACAAGAAACCTCATGCTGTTGCTCTCTCTTCAAATGTAATTTGACTTATCTCTCATTTTTAGTTTTTAAGTAACTGCTTTTACTTCAGTAATTGACTATGCTTTGGCTCCAATTGAAGCTCAATGAAACAATAATTCTTAAGATAGTATTTTGTAAATAAAGATGGTTTACGTATTAATCTTCTGAGTAAATTATTCCTATTTTATTTTATTCCAGAGAACAGCATTTAATCTGATGAAGCCACTCTTACATCAACAAGAATGGGAGTTCTAGGTACTTGTAATCTAGCTGATGGAAATATCTTTTAAACTCCCAAAAAAGAAGTGCATTTAGTATGACTGTAGCAAATGTAAAGTGACTTTAAGCTTAATGAAGAATTGTCTCTGATTTACAGACTGGTTGGGCATTTCAGC